>NC_142169.1:41449290-41762207 GCF_029865625.1 Vigna umbellata
TTATTTATGCTTCTTTCATTAATTGTTAGGGTAATTCTTCTCCGTGTATTGCTTGATTTGTTTAACTCATTCATTAGCATGATGTATGATTTGTATGAGTACCGGAAGGTATTTTACAATTCATGTTTTGGAGAATTTTTCCCAGAAGCAGTATTACTCAGGAATGGGGGTATCAGTTATGGTTGTCTTAAGCTTTTGATCTTCAATATTAATTATTAGGAATGTTAGGAATCGTATGAACTAATAATTAAGGATAAACTTTCTTCGCCGAGGAATCGGGTTTTAAGTATTTTAGATAGTGACATTAACATTAATGAAGAAGTAGAATTCGTATATACATGAGAGTAAACTTGGTGAAATCTAAACTCCAACAACATATTCATCTCATATTATCAACTTCATTCGTCCATTCTAGTGTTTAGCCTCAATTGATCAAATTGCATTCATATTTATTTTTATTGCTTTTGCATTCAAAACCATAAAAAGTGTTCTTATTAAGTCTTAATTAGTTGAGTAATTACATAATTGTTTAGTGTCGTGAGTCCTTTGGGAAACGATACTTGGTCTTACCATTTTATTATTACTTGATACGATTCGGTACACTTGCCGGAGACTTAACACATATCAAACACACTTACAAGCAAGTTATCATCACAAGGACTTTTCAAGGCATCGTATTAAGGTCGGACTAAGAAGAAAATTGGTTAATCCTTGAGTTAAGAGAGTGCATAATTCATTTATTCTCATAAAAACTCAACTCTCTTTCTTCTTTTATGTGAGAAACCAATTTTTAACTTATTCCCAACTTTACTTGCATCGAGCTTAACCTTTTCTTTTCTTTCTTTTCTTTTCTTTTTCTTTTTGCTTTAGCTAAATGCTCTTTAATGAATTTCACAAAGTTCTTTCTGGTTTCTCACAACCCCAAACTTGAACTATTCTCCATTACCACCAAAACATACTCTACTTAACTCAAGGTAAGGATTTCAAAAAGGGTTTTTCCACTTTCAACTTTAAGCTCAAGGTTCAAAGCGTAAAGAGAAACATTATTCTTTGTTGGGTTCACCTATTGGCATTGGCTCTAAGGGAGAAGAAAACATGGCCTTGATCATATGTAACAAGCAAGGAAGTGGTTCAATCATAGAAAATTAGGCAAAATCAATCATGCTTCCAACGCAATAGCATTCAATCAATCAAAGACTCTGGAGTCCAACCTCTCACAAGTTAAATCAAGTTCCACAATTTGATAAACATCCTCCCTAGCCATTTGTTTTTAACAATTATGAGCAACCACCATTTATGCTTAAAAGCCTCACAATCATTGACTCAACATGCATCATAGAAATATAGAGCAAACACAAGAATATTACTCATCACAAACAACAATTTATCACATCATACCAAACCATTGCAGCAAAATTCATTAAACCAAGTACATAAGCAAGCTAACATAAAACCAAAATAAACAAAATTCAAATAAGCATAAAAATAAAACAAAAACATAAAAATCCTGATCCAGTAGCATCCATCAGTAGATGCTTTCATCTGAATCTTCCAACATCCATTAGTAGAAGCAAATCCTTCACATCAGCATCCATTAGTAGATGCTCTCAATAACATCCATTAGTAGATGTCTAGTAGCATAACATCCATCAGTGGATGCTCTCAGTAACATCCCTCAATAGATGTCTAATCTTTCTGATCAGCATCCATCAGTAGACGATTAATCACATAGCATCCATCAATAGATGCTTAATCACATAGCCTTCATCATTAGACGCTATCATTCAGCCCCCTCATCATAGCAGCATCCATCAGTAGATGTTGTCATCTAAGTCCTCCTAGCATCCCTCAATAGATGTTGTCCAGCATCCATCAGTAGATGCTATCATTATTGCAACACAAAATCAAATCCAAACTACACAAATATTCAATTAAAAAGAAAAGGTCAAAAACTGGGTTGCCTCCCCATAAGCGCTTGTTTAACGTCACGAGCTTGACACAAGCATAATCTGCATCTATGATGTTGGTGTTCCTTTTGCTTTCATCACACCAACTTATATGCAACATCTTCGTGTCCACAACCTTTACCCTCCTTGAATAAGGAGCCTCAATCTCAATAACTTCATTCTCTTTGATATCTTTAACCACTTCATGCATAGAGTCTTGGTGAACTAGTTTCTCTTCATTATCTGCCTTCTTCATCTACAATTGGAAGTTTTCTCTACTTTCAGACCTAAAAAAAAGATTCTGATGGCACTAAAAGGCTGGAGCTCAGCGCCCTCAATGGGGCGCCCAAGTGGTGATGTGTGACATCCTACGCTGAGGGCCCTTTGAGGGGCAACCAGGCGTGCCCTGCTACCTTCTTCAACCTTCTTCTCTTTCCGATGATCTTGTTCTCCTAGTACAGACTTTCAGATTTAATCCTGCAGACACTAAAGAACAATGCACTAGAGCATCCATTTAGCACAAACAGATAAAAAGATAAAATTAAAAAGATAAAAAGATAAAAATATAAAAAGATAAAAATATAAAAAGATAAAAAAGATAAAAAGATAAAAATAAAGATAAAGTCTAATCGGTTAAGAATCACACAAAAGTATTTTAAACCACAAGTCCTCGGCAACGGCGCCAAAAACTTGTTAAGATATCGACAAGTGTATCGAATCGTATCAAGTAATAACAAAATGGTAAGACCAAGTATCGTTTCCCAAGAGACTCACGACACTAAACTATCATGTAATTACTTAACTAATTAAGACTCAAGAAGAACAATTTAGGGGTTTTGAATGCAAATGCAATAAAAATAAACATGGATGCAATTTGATCAATTGAGGCTAAAGACAAGAATGAATGGATGAAGTTGATAATATGAGATGAGTATGTTGTTGGGGTTTAGATTTCGCCATCTTTACTCCCATGCATATAAGAATTCATCTTCTTCATTCAATTGTTAACATCACTTTCTAAATTACTTAAAACCCGATGTCTCGAAGAAAGTCTATCCTTAATTACTAGATCACAATGTCTTGTATCACTAGCAATTAATTTTGCATTGCAATTAGAAGCTTAAGATGACCAAAACTCATATCCCTATGTTTAGGCAATACTGCTTTTGGGAGAAAAATCTTCAGATATAGGTTTCCCCGTACATGTCCATATCACAAAAACCAATACTCATGCCATGAATGAGTTAAACATAACAAGCATTGAGCAAAGAAGAATAACCCTAACAATTAATGAAAGAAGCATAAAAATATTGGAATCAATTCAAATACATGAGAGTTTAAGAGGTTATATCTTTCCCAACAACAAATAAGGTTTAGTTCTCCATTATCATGGAAAAACTAGATGAACAATGGAATGGAAGAATGGAAGAGATAGAAAAACCCTAGAAAGAGAAGAGGAGAGTTGTCACATCCTCAAATCTACCCTTAAAGAGGTGAAACATGTGTTTCTGTGCTTATACCATCAAAAGATACAATCCCTAGGACATCCAAGTCCTTAAATAGATCAAAATAATAACAGAAAACAGGTCCAAGTCCACGTCGTTGGCGCTCAGCGCCCTAAGTGGGGCGCCCAGGCGGTGTGTGGGACATAACTAGCACTCAGACGCCCAGACTGGGGTGCTTAGGCGCCCTACACTACACAAGCTGGCGCTCAGGCGCCCTACGTTACCTCTTGTGCTCCTTTTTTTTATGTTTTAACTGTCCCTCTTGAATTCTAACCCCTTGATACTTTTTCTCTTCTTCCAAATCATACTAATAACCTACAAAATCAAGGGAAATTAGTGATAAAATCATCAAGTATAGACTCTACTCACTTATTCACAAAGCTATACTAAAAACATGAGTTCAAGCAAGCTTCTAAGTCCAACAAGGGTTGATTTAATATCATAATTACATCACAGATAACGATATATTCAACCGTTATTAGGGGCGTTGAGCGGTGTCAATGTTGGCCCATGATCCAATTCAGCCCTATTTAAGGATTTACTTGACCTTGAGGGAGTATTTTTTGACAGAATTGACACAAATTCATATTTTTCTAACTCTCTAAAGGTAGAAGTGGATGCGGAAGCTCTCCTCTTCAGTTTTTAGGGTTTATTTTTCATTCTCATTCCATTGTTCATTTAGTTTCTCCATGACAAAGGGAAACTAAATTCAATTTGTTGTTGGGGAATTATGTAACCTTGTGAACTCTCATGTATTTGAATTGGTTTTAATTATATATGCTTATTTCATCAATTGTTAGGGACTTTCTCCTTTGCTCTATGCTTGTTATGTTTTGATCACTCATGGCATGATTTTATGGTCTTCTTTGTTATTGAGAAATACCTAGAAACCACGATTTGGAGAATTTCTCCCAAAACCAGTATTGCTCAGGGATGGGGATATGAGTTTTGGTCATCTTAAGCTCCTAATCGTAATGAAGAATTAATTATTAGGGATGCAAGGGATTGTGGTCTAGTAATTAAGGATAGGCTTTCTTCATCGAGGGATCGGGTTTTAAGTAATTTAGAAAGTGATGTTAACAATTGCATGAAGAAGATGAATTCTTATCTACATGAGAGTAAACTAGGTGAAATCTAAACTCCAACAACATATCCATCTCATAATTTCAATATCATTCATTCACCTTTGTGTTTTTCTTCAATTGATCAATTTGCATTCATATTTACTTTCTTGTTTTGCATTCAAAACCCTAAAATTGTTCTTCAAAGTCTTAATTAGTTAAGAAATTACATTATTGTCTAGTGTCGTTAGTCTCTTGGAAAACGATACTTGGTCTTACCATATATTATTACTTGATACGATTCAGTACACTTACCGAGGTCTTAACAAGTTTTTGGTGTCGTTGCCGGAGACTCGTGGTTTAAACTATACTTTTGTGTGATTCTTTTATATATATATATATATGTATATATATACATATATGTATATATATACATATATATATATATATATATACATATATGTATATATATACACACACATATATGTGTATATATATATACACACACATATATGTGTGTATATATATATACACACACATATATGTGTGTATATATATATACACACATATATATACACACATATATATGTGTGTATATATATATACACACATATATATACACACATATATATGTGTGTATATATATACATATATATGTATATATATATACATATATGTATATATATATATATATATATATATATATATATATGTATATATTGTATAATATTTACAAATTATGACTAAAAAATATAGAAAGATGCGAACAAGTTAGTTAATTTTGAAATTTTCACTTCAAATCATTATAATAATTTAGAAAAAAAGAAGCACACTAGACTAAAAGTATAAAAGAAAAAAAACATAAGATAAATTTCATGTTCTCATAACTCGAGGATTTAAATGTGAGTTACTTTTCAGAGTCTTCAAGAAATATGAGAAATATTCTTTTTTTAGGACATGCAAATAATTTAAGTGTAATAGTGGACGTGTGGAAACAAATTTCAATAGTGTATCCATAATAATGTTGATGATCCTTTAATTTGCTACAATGATGACTACCACTTAATGTCTTATGGCTGACTACAATTGTATAAGGCTCAATATGAGGAATGGTAAATTGAAATTTTTAGACCATTCCTTAACTATGACGGTGTAACTTCCTCCATTAATAATAAGAGTGCAATTTTTTTTTATGATTAAGAATTTTAAGAGAAAAGTATTTTTTTCATGAGTTTATTTAAAATTTTGTCAAAATATTCAATAATGGACATTAATAAATCTCCTTCAAATGTATGTACTTCAGTTTTTTTTTATTTGAGGAAGATGGAGATGATGATGAAGAATATCGTGAACTTACTTTTCCATTATCAGTATCATAATACAAATGAAGCTTTGATAATGAATGATAAAAGTTTATTAAGTTCAAGTTGTTTGTGTTAATGTTTCTTAAAAAAGGTATAAGAAGATTCCTATTCAACATTAGGATAACCAAAATGTTATCTAGATGTGAATGTACACTTAAAGGAATTTAAAAAGAAGACTGGAAGATTTAGTTGAAACAAAGAAATCAAGACAACAAGAAAAGAACTATAATAGGTGAAAGCATAAAAGAATAAAAAACAAAAAATAAATATAACAAAAGATGGAAAGGAAATGGAAAAGGGAAAGCAAGGTGGTCATGCCACTTGGGTTATGAAGTCACCCAAGATAATTGGTATTGTTGTCACTTGAACCATACTTCAAGATGAGACTAAGGAGAGCTCAAGAAAAATCCAATAGACTCTCTTAACTCCCTCTAGAAACAATTACTCTTAAAAATATTCAAACTTTTACAAGTGGTTAGGAGGCCCTCTTAAATAGGCCAAGAGAGGGACCTCCTGGCAAAACTACAAAGATGAGAAGGGCTACCAAACAAAAGGTGAAGGACTATCTAGAAAAGTTCAAAAGTATCTTCTTGAAAGTCTTAATGATGGAAGAGATGAAGAATATTCTCCACTCATTACAAAATCATCATAAATATGCATTTTCTCTCCTCCAAGTGTATCGTGGCTCCTACTCCAAGTTACTCCATGACGCTCTCATTTTCCATTTTCCAGGGTTTCTTTAGCAAAAGAGTAGGTGTGGTGAGAAACACCTCATTAGGTTAGGCTCTTTCATGGCCCTTCATTCCTTTAAAAGGTGACAACTTCAAAAAGGGGATATGTCACTAGCAATCCTACATAATACAACATAGGCATGAGTTTTATTTTAAAACAAAAACTAAACCAAGTAAAAGAAAGAAGTTGAAGAAACTTCCCTCCTAAATATATTTATTATCCTCAAAATTCATCCTCCATCTTTCAAAGGGGTTAAAGGCTCATTAAGAAGGTTAGAATTTTTGTAACCAAAACTAGAGTAATGAGTTTTGTAATTCTTACTTTTGTATGGCTTCATTTCATCCATTTTATCCCTCCATGATGAAGATTTTTGTAGGAAATTCTCTTACGAGTGGAAAAATGGGTAAGCTCGACCCGTTTTGACCCAACTGTCCTACCACCAAAAAACGGGTCAAAAATTACAACGCACCCTATCATAATACAAATCGGCGTGTAGGCTCACCACTTCTTTTTTTTAATTTTTATTTATTTATTTTGAAAAATGTTTAATCATATAAATATTTTCTAAGCTTTTAATTGATTAATTAATATTATTAATGAGATAAATTAAAATAATTGTTACATTTACATGTTAAATTACTCTATTATAACAAATAATTGAAACTTAATTTGTAATTTTTAGTGATTTAAATTATAATAGTATTTCTTATTTCCATATTTAAAAAATATAATATAGAAAAATTAACTTTTATTTTAAAATAAAAAATAAAATACAAAAATGGGCTGGCGGACTATGCAGGTTGAAAATTCCTATCCAGCTCGTCCCATTTTAGTGGGCTGATGGGCTGGTTTCCGGGCCATTTGACACCCCTAACTTCTCATCTTCAGTTGATTTTCCACCTAAGTAACTTGGTAGACAAGTTCATTTAACGATCTGGAATGGTACAACTCCACGACATATTGAATGTCTTGGTTTAACCCTCTAAGTAATTAAATGATGGTAGAGTCTAAACCTTCATTAATTATTAATTTTGCTTTTGACAAGGGACTTTAATCTGAACTAATTATGACATTTTCATTTCACTCAAATTAAAAGTTTTAAAACAACTAGTCTAAATAAAAAAAAAATCAGAATATATATTTGCGTTTGTTAAAAATCGAATCTCGAAATCAAATTTTTATCTAACTTTGTCCTAAATTACTTCACTCACTTTGCTTTGGTATAGGCTAATTATAACAGTTGATACCTATAATAACCATGGAAGTAATATCTTACGTACGTAGCTGTATTGAAAGCGATACTCAGTAGGAGATTGAATCTATGCATTCACAATGTCAAAATTATTAATTGAAGATAAGCTTATTGTGTTAGACCTCAAACCACACCCTACCTACTCTTCTATACTAAAACATACACGCAATTTGAGAGAAAGAAAATGAAATTCTTTTGTATAGTGATTATCTACTTAATCTTAGTTTTTTTTTTATAAAAAGATAAGGTACTGAAAATCAAACTTCCAATTTCATACATACCATTCAAACATTTCACCAAGTGATTACTCAAATATGATGAGGTTTAGGAATTCTTTTAAGGATGAAATTCTAAATTTAGCTTTCACTCATTTAATGTTCAATGTTATTGGTTTATGATAATTATTTCATGAATTTATGTTTTTCACACTATAATTGCAAAACTTTCTTTCCTCTATAATAAATTCAACCGTCTATTGTCAATTTATTAAAGATGTTTGAAAATCATAACCACAACCTAGGAAGTCCAATTTTTTAAGAATGAATTATTACATAAAAACAAAATCGGTTCGACAAACTTTATTTAGATGCGGTTCTAAATTTTAAACCAATTTATATATTGATCTAAATCTATATATCAACTTAATGTAAACTATTATCTAATCACATATTATTATACATTTCTTGTTATAGAACGCTCATGGCTGTCTGATTCCAAACTCATACCGATATCATAACACAAAATTACATAATATATAGAAAAGGACTTTTGATACAAATATAATAAATTTCTCACAAAATATGGTGAAGCCGTTCTATAAGTGAGTCTTATCTATTTTTCTATGTCTACGTATTTGTTATAGTTCTAAATATTTACATTACAAAAACAATAGTAATTATTATTAAATATATACATGTTGGAAATTCGGGATGATTATCATTACCATAAAGGTCCATTCATTTCAATTAACTTCATTGGATAATACTTACTTGGTCTAATTAATAGTTTAAAATGACTTCAACATTCTTTGAATAGTAAAAAGCCTACCTTTAATCATATTGTGTACGAAGTTAGAAGAAATTCATTCATTTTTTTTTAAATGTATGTTTATAAAGTGTCTAAAATTGCAAAAATAATAATCCTTTTTAATTGTAAAAAAAGCTACTCTAAACGAGCATATACCCAAAGGTTTTACAAAACCATCACTTTTTGTTAGAAAATAGCTAAGGTTTTTACATTGATTTATATGTATAGAGTTTGTGGATATTTCACATTTTGATTTATTACAATATGAAAGAAAAAGCAAGAAAGAGGGAAAGAAAAATTGTGTGGACCTTAAGTGTTTCGAATGAAAAAACATGACGATGCATGTGGAGCCATATTCAAGAATTGAGGCTGGTTGTTTGATTGGAAAATCGTAAATGAAAGAACAAAGAACATTCTTAATAGCAATAATAGCTATAGGAACAAGAACTTTGAAAAAAACATTAAAGAGAAATGCTAAAACACGTTGTTATATTTTTTGTAATGCACTCTTTCGATTCTTAGTGTAAAGTTCATTAATTAGAAATTATAAATTTTGATAATTTTTTCTTTAGATTTTATAAATTTTAATGAATTTTATTCCATGTTAGACTATGTTAAAGAAGGTGTTATTAGTTGTCATATGAATTAAATTCTGACTCAAAATTAGGTTGCCCTTTAGTGAAGGTAGGGCAAAGTTAAGAAATTTGTATACTTTGACCTTGCGCCATAAAAATTGCGGCTATGTAATATCAATGATATGCACCAATCATTCAACCTTTGAAGCCTTTAGGTGCATTCAAATGTTTTGCCTCATTTTTCGTCTCTAATAATGTTATTCTTACAATTTGATCTATATCTTACATAGTTAATCATAACTCCATTTAAATCTTAGTCTCTTCTAGTGATATCATATGAATTAGATGATTAAGTTAAAGGGAAAAGTCATCAGTCCACACTTTTACATATAGGTAAAATATAAGTGTTATATATAATATTGAAAGTATTATTTTCTGATCATTTAAACTTTTAACTTTAATAATTAAATCTATTAGATATTATATATATATATATATATATATATATATATATATATGAAATTCTAAAAATATTTGAAAAGAACGGCCTATGATATGCATAGCTATATATAGGTACGCAAAGAATGAGGTATATATGCATGGCCAATAGACATTTAAGAAAAAATTTAACTTATATTGATTATGAAATTGAAATAATGATAATAAAAAGCACATATAAACTAAAATGTTAATTAATTTTGTTGCTGTGTTATTGTTTTGTGCTGTTTTATATTTGCTTGGTCATTCACACATAGGTAGTGAATTACCTAACCTATGTCTTGTATAAACTAATGCCACGCGTGGTTTAAAACATCACATTCTCTTCTCTGTTATTATTCTATTTTGGTGGTGAAATATGATTTATTCATTTGAGGAACAAGAATAAAGAAAGCACAGAAGAAGCATAACTTATTTGAATCCAGAATTGGTAAACCCCCACAGTTCCGTATTTGCTTTGTTAATATACAAAGAATGCGTAAAAAGAAAAGTTGGTGTGTGTTATACGCAACACATAGAAGTGGCTACACTACAACATTTGCGGCCACAAAACCAGATTTCAACATGCCCAACGTACTATAGTTTCACTGCTTTAAGACCATAATTCATATTCTTTTCTTTTACTTTTCTAGTAATGGAATATTTCCAGTGTTTATTTACTCTATCATTTACTTTCTTTTAACTCACTAACTACCATAGAATTTCTTATGATTTCCTAAACCCATAGTTAATCGTATTTAAAACTAGTAATCTATTTCAATAATTAATCACTGTATTCTCTGCTACAATTCAATTTTTAAGTGTGAACTCAGTTGTGTCTTTATTGTGTCAGAAAAGTGCATCAATTTATAGTTGACGTTAGCTTTTTAAGCCATGTGCGAAGTTTTGGTATGCGTTAATTTGGTAAAATTTGTAAGTATTAATGGATATTTTTTATGAAGATAAACTTGACTAATGGGTATGAAGACCAGTACATGTACAGATCAAACGAAAACCTTCGTTGGTTGTTCACGGTGGTGGTAGTAACATTAATAAACTTGATAATAGAAGATTAAATTGACTAATCATAAATAAGAAAATCCTAAAACAAGATATAACCTACAAATTTTAAACTCATGAAACACAAAGTTTATCCAAATTTATAAATAGACAATATTCATGAGATATTATATTTATCTTAATATTTAAATATTTATTGTCTTTGACATATTGTTGATTTAAGTGTCTCGATATTAAGTTTCATAAAAATATTCAGAAATACATGTACAAAGACATCTCAATTTAGAGGAGAAGACAAAAAAAAACTGTGACATTTGAAGGACACAAGCATATCTGGATAATATAAAAACTACATATTTATCACTTGGTATTTATGATTTTTATTTGTATATTTAGAAACAATAAGTTTTAATCAAATAATTCAAAATTGTTTAGATTTTTTTTTAGAAATTAAATTAATTTCTAAAAAGATTCATTATTTTTTAAAATTTATATCTTTTGATGTAACTTATTAACTTATTAAATGTGTCTGAAAAAGACTAAATGTATTTAACACTTATTATGCAATTTTATTTAGATTATACTTTCAAGATTGTTATTTTTATTCGAATTTATCTTTTAAAGATATATTATTAGTATTTAAAATTATAAAATATATAAATTATTCATAGATATATATATATATATATCCATGAACACCACAAATGTTAAAAAAAAACCACTATTAAATAGTACTCATAGGAATTGTATCCACTATATTCTTGGATTTAGAACAATGGGAATATTATGAGTGTACTAAAATTAACAAATTATTAATTCACGAGAGTGGTTCTATGAGTTAGTGGTTGATGGTAGGGACCACTGAAATAGAGCATGTGAAATAGAAGCAATTTAAAACAGAAACAAAGACGACTTTTCAAAATGTTTGAAAATAAAATTCCATCTGTCTGACATAATAAGGAAAGATAGCAGAGGTGTAGTAGATAACACCTAACATAGTGTATATGCACATTATCAACAATGTCTTTTAGCGTAATTTCTGAAGGCTAATTATATGCACGTCACTTTCATAAATGGAAAAGATTATGGAAATGGACAATGTTCTTTCGTCTTTTCTTCTCCTTTCATTCTTACTTGTTTAACTCATTAAAGAATACCATACAAAAAGAAAAAGGGTAAGAAAGCCCCCACAAATTAAGAAATCAAAGGTAAAAAGAATTGGTTTAACTCTACATCTCTTATACTATATATATTATTCCCTTTTTGAACTTCATGAGTACAAACATGTCATGTATTGTTCAATTTTTTTATTTTTTATTTTTGCATCGTTTTGATTCATTAATGTTGAACGATGTAGTGAGGTGCCATAAAATATATTATACATAATTGTTTAAAAGTTATTTTTGCATGTTGGTTTTTCATTACTCGTTTTATACATCCGTAAAAGTTTAAAGATGTTGATAATAATTTTAAAATGTTACTTTACTTTGATATGTCCAATACAATTTTAATAACAAATAAAATTAATGTAATTGTTTAACTATTACATTACCGATGGTGTGCTTTGGAATATGTGCGTGAATGAGAGAAGAGTAAAAAAAAAAGATAACGTCAATATTTAAAAAAAAAATTGTTTCAATCATTGATTTCTTTAAATAAATTTTATTATATTATATTTCAAGTTTAATTTTTCCGCCTGTTTGAAAAGTGATATGATTAGTAGTAAAGAAAAAAAAGGAAAGAAAAAAGAGAGGGCTTTTTTTTTATTGATTTTAAGGTCAAAATTATATGCAATGTAAAAAGCACTTCATTTGAAACTATGCTTATTTAAATTTGTAGAGAATGTTAAACGAATAAAACCAGTAAAAAGAGGGGCAAAGGGTTTAAACACAATAGAGAATAATAAATACTTAAACAAATATGATAAAAATATGTTGATTCAGTTGGATTCTTTATTGGTTAAATATAATTATTATTCATTAATTTATAAATAGATATTCAAATTAATTAATTTAAATAAACAACAAGTAATTTATTTAGATTTTCAGTTGTTCCAACATATACAATTAAAACTCTATATAGACTTTACATGTTCCAACTATACATATAAAATCTTACTCTCTTGTTTTACCTATGTAATTAATCAAACAATTATGTAAATTTGAATTAACCAAACTAGCATCAATTGGCTCATTTAGTTTTTCACCAGTTCCAATGTATACAAGTGAAAACATACTAAGCTACACTCATTCTAATAATATACATCAATGAAGTGTTATTTATATACCTCACAAGTTCGAATGTATACTCCTAAAAAGTAGTGCTTATTCACTTAAACAAAAATTTTAAAAAAACCTTATTAGAATTTCAACTAAAGACAAAAAATTAAATTACAAACAAATATTCTACAATGAATAGTAATCAAAACTGAAAAACAATGGAGGAAACATATTTTATAGTAAACAAAATTAAGCGACAATTCGTTATTTATACATAACCTTTGAGTCAATTATGAAATTACAATAGAATCAGGACACAAGGGGAGAAAAACTGAAAAAAAAAAATGGAGGAAAACATACTTTGTATTAAACAAAATTAAGGGACATTGATTTAAGTACGTGAAAAATCAACGTTTATGTCAAATATGTCCTATTATCGTCATCATCATAGGTTCTCTAACTTGTTTATCATAAAGAACAAAATTCAAAGCGAAAGATAGAAGTTAATTGAACATTGATAGAGTTATGAAAATAAAAAAATAAACAAAAAGAAGCATAATACATTTGTCTAAGAGTGGTATGACCAAATATCTTGCCTAAGCCAAAATGTGTTTGAAGCTTCTCTCACCGGTTGAACCTCTATACTGGTTAGAAACACTCAAGCAATAACAACTCGAACTTCATCAACTCATATTGTAAAAGGACACAATGAATGGTTAACCCATTCCCTAAATAATCGATTAGTTGCCACCAGAAGGAGAGTTATCTTCAAGATATAACACACATTAGTTTATTACATAAGTGTGAGTATGATTTATTAGGGATTTGTAGTAAAACTCCTTTTAGTGCTCACTTAATCTCAAGAATTATGTAAGGTGTTCCACGAGTCTAACAAGTTAGGAATTCAAACTTCTCATCAAACTCTTACTTAAGGGAATGTCAAATTTGATTCATATTTCAATAAATTGCTAATAAGTGTCCAATATAAGTTAATTTTGATATCAATTTGGCACTTATCTTGTTTTCATTCTGTCAAATATATGTAAAAAACCATTCCAATTTGACTTGTTTTGTAGGGTTTTATTATTACAAAGTGTCAAAAGGGAAACATAAAGGAAATGGAGGAAATCTAAGTAATTCTGAGCAAAACAGACTTTGACGCGGCTGAGCAGCAATCTTGAGGCTTGAGCCACACAAGAAAACTCACCTTAGAGGGAAACCTCAAACACTGAACCTGACGTTAAGCCATGAAGACTCCTTCTCAAAGAAGTTATCTTAGGGGCTATAACACCAAAAGCACGAGACCTGAGCCACAAAGGAAACCCGCTCTGAAAGGAAACCTCTGTAGAGCTACACTTTCACCGCTAAAGCCACACCTTATAAAGTTTATTTAAATAGAGTTTCTTCTCTATTTTAGGGACTTCTGAACAAACTTTAGGAAGAGACTTTAAAAGAGTTTCTCATACACTTTCCTCATAGACGATTTTGTCTTTAACAATATAATCAATAATTAAATATACCTTAACTACTTCATATCTAAAGGATAACAATGATGGGTAGATTGAGAAGTCATTTTTATGTTGATATTGTACGATTTTCCTTTCATATTTTATACTGTGGAGGTAGAGATTTACAAACTTAGACAATAGTAAGTCCATTATAGCATTCATAAGTTGTTGCTCCAATAATGCATCATTCAACTTATGTCATTCTTGGGAAATTACTCCTTTCTCCTACAAGCTAATAAGAAAATGGAATTACAGAAAAAACAATTATCATGTTTAAAAAATTATCAACAAATAACTTGCCAACCGGAGTCCAATTGACTAACAAAATATTGTTAAGACAAAATTGTCTATAAAATTTATATGTCTAAACGTTCTCATGTTTCGAAGTTTAATCAAATAACATTAAACGAGATAAGAATCTGAAAACACCTAAACCTGAAGAATAAGATAGGTAGAAAGACAAATTCTAGAAACAAGATTCTCAAATCATCCATTAACATAGAAAAGCCTTGGAAAATACTTAGGAAAATAACTAAGTTAAAAGCTTTTAGACGTGACGCTAAACGACTTACAAGTCTAAATGTCTAAAGAGAGTTATGTTAAATGCGTAAGTTATATTGTATCCAATGATATTCAGTTGAACTCTCAAGAAGCAAAAAGGTGTCGAGACAATGTCTTTGACAAAACCCTCTAAAAGCCTTAAACAAAGATTGAAAACTTATAAGAGAAGAAACATGTTAAACACTCAAGTTCAAAAAGGCATCATCCCAAAAAGTGTTTATAATAGACTAGACAATACGATGATCTAAACCCTTTAATTCTTCTAATGATGAAGTTCTTACTCAACGAATAACATCCTTAAGAAAAAACTTAAATGATAAAAGCTGCCTCAAAGGTAGAAAATGTAAAAAAAAACACTTGTTTTGAACAAGAGTTAAATGACATTAAATGCATAACGTTCAAAAACAACAAAAGTGATAAGAGATAAAACATATATGTTGCATGCACAATCTACTCTATTCTATGTGGATAACCTACTACATGCATCTACTACTTTATTTGCAATATATTAGAAGCGGACGTTAGAGACAAAAGAAACATTCAATGAATGTTCTTTTCATAAGAAGTTGTGTCTGAAAGAAAGTACAACCTACATTGAGCAAAGTACTGAAAAAGCATACTTGCTTTGACAAGTTGACTTTAACAAACGACTGCTTCACACGCAAGAGAAGAAGACACAAGAATCAAGGTCAAGAGGTCAGTCTAATGTATACCTTTTGAAAAAGCCTTTAAATGGAACATCATTAAAAGGAAGAATCAAGTAGATAGCCTAAGAGGATAACAAACAACATAAATATCAATCCTACGAAAAATGTTTAGAAGAAAAATACAAAAAAAGCTCAAGCAAAAGAGAATATCTGAGAAGAGAAAGAAGAAAAGTCAAGCAATACTCTTGAGCTTCATTGTAATATTTGCTTACTATTGTAAGAAGAGAGAAAAACACCCAACGAGTCTCTAGACTATATTGTATTGTACACACATCCTCTCTACGAGGGTAATAGTTTAAACGACTTGTAAGCAATCGTTGATTGCAATTATGAGGAGAACTAAAACTCTTGTTGTTGAAACTTTGAGGAGTTACAGAAATCTAGGTAGTGTATCAAATACCAGGATTGTCTAGTACCAAGAGTGGTGTGAATGCTAAACTAGTCTAAGGTAACAGAAGGTTATTCGTTGACTAGGGATACCAGGAGTGGTGAAGAATAACAAATAGGAGTGGGTGAAACTCAACTAGACAACATATCAGTGGATATCAGGAATACCTAGGGAGACCAGGAGAGGTGAGAATACTTAGTTGTAATCTTGTTGAAGATTATAGTGGAACCCTTTATGGATAGAGGAGACGAGATGTAACTTAGTTGGAGTGAACTGATATAAGAATATTTGTGCATTTATTATTTACTTTTGCCTAAACACTTCTCTATAAAACCTACAATTGTGATGTATATTCTGAATAACACGTAAAAGAAGTTTTCAGTCATAATAACTTGTAAAGTCGAACGTTTAACAATTATTTGATAAATCTCGTACTCGACAAACGTACTATATTAGAAGGGTTGTGATATTTTTTTCCATTAACACCATATGACCCACCTTCCCCCCTTCTAGTGTTTTTTCAGGTACTTCAAAAATTTCATTCAATCATGCTGATCAATTTGGTACTTTAGACAAGGTAGAAATGAGAAAGTTGAGAGTATAAAGGTGAAGAAGACCCATTAACCCCATTGCCTTAAGGTTTTGGGTAGAACGTGGTGTCAATTACTTATGTGGTTAGACTCAAGTCTCATTGATGTTGTATCTCCCTAGTGAACCCCCTCCTTTGATAAACTTAACAAGTGGTATCAGAGCCAGATTATGCTTAGATGAGTACAATGGTCCCTGTATCGAAAGTCTTTCTAGCAAGGGTTTTCTGGTAAGCGTGTCCTGTTAAGATGAACGACGGTATGAAAAAGAATACTCATGGTTGGGAATGCTTTCATTGGAGGGGGAATGCTTCCGCGAGATGGAGAGTGTACCAATATGAAAAGGACTCACCCTTGAAGCGGGAGTTGTTAGAATTTCAAGTATGAGTCTGAGTCTCATATTGGATGAAAATAAGAAAGTAGAGCACCATATAAAGATTAAGATCAATTAACCTATTGTCTTAAGATTTTGGATAGAAAATGGTGTCAATCCGTTATGTGGTTGGGCTTAGGTCTCATTAGTGTTGTATATAAACCCCCTTCCTTAATAACCTAACAAAGGAGTCATATCTTTATACTTTTTATGAACATACTATCATGTTAATGAACATACTATCATGTTAAGAAAGTTTTGAAGTCTCTTCTTCTAATGGATATGATAGAAAAAGTCTTCTTCCTTTTCACGTATTGGGAATCTCAAAGTTTTGTTGTAAAACTAACTATATGTAACAAATTTATTAAATAAGTTAATACAAGTATTAACTTATGCAATATTGAACTGATGTTTAAATACTTTAATATGGTTCTTCTATATCTCTTCAACCTTATTCTAGGATGAAATTGTACTAGAAACATGGTGTTGAGTTATGAGTTCCTAACAACTATGTAACTTATTCTTAAAGTTCTTTCATATAAACCCAATATTGTGTCAAGTTTTAATTATATATTAATTACACAAAATCATTAATTATTGACGAACAAAATTTGTTGGTAATAATAAAAATTTGTCAATAATTTAAGTTTATTAATAATAAACAAAGTTGTCAATAAAATATTCACTAATCAATTTTATTGATAAATTAAAAAATTCATCGATAATTATCAACAATCTAAAATCTGTAATAAAATATATGTTGATAAATATCGTCAATAATTATGAAAATTTTTTTAATATTTAAATATACACGAGACCATAATTATTTATTATTTTAAAAAGTAAAAAAGAAGAAGTTAATTTTAATATTTAAAAATAGTGATATATGTATATATGTTAAAATGAAAATCTATATAAATAAATAAGAAGTTGTTATGCATTATTTTACGATTTAACAAATATGAGAACAAAAACTAAACGTAGCAGAAGATCCTAAACATTCCCACATTAAGAAGAAAAAGAAAACAAAAAAGTGGTGTGAACGAAGAAGCAAAACCCTTTGTTTTTGCATGCTTTTTATGGGTTGGATAGCACAATATTATGGTGTACGTGCATGGAAGTGGGACCAAGCTGTTAGTCAAAGTCATAGCATGAAGGGGTATCTGAGATGGCAAAGAGAGATGGTGGTCCACGATGTTACGATGGACGAAGATGCATGGGAGTGTGACCCATATATATACACAATAATAGTAATAATGAATGAATGAAGAGCATTGTGGAAATTCCAAGCATAAGGTTCCTTTTTCCATGGTGCTTGAATTTTGAGGTTAGTTTAGTGTTGAACACGGCAGCACAAAGATGGATGCATGGGTCCAAAAGTAGGCACCGTCTATTATTGACGTGAAATTGATTGGAATCGGAGAAAGTGAAGGCAAATTGCCCTCTTCTATTTATTCACAATCTTGACCAACACACAACTTATTTTATTTTATTTCACTAGTTTCTATAGTGTTGTCAATGTCTCAGCCATTAAAATTGATTTCGTAAACAAATGTTTATTATATATACAAATATTTATCAATAACTTCTTCCCTTTTCAAAATTAATAAACAACATCATTTTCCTTTTCTCTTCAAGATATATATTTAGGTCGTGTAGGTGTGTGTCAGTCAAATCACCATTTTTTTCAATCTATACACGTTCATTTGGACCATTAAATATATATATATATATATATATATATATATATATATATATATATATATTATTTTTTAAAACTTTTAAATTTGGTTAAAATAAGTTTATAAAAACAATCAAAGTTTCTTTTTTATAAAATTGAATTTTTAAATAGAATTTTAGTATGTAAAGGCCTTTTTGTAATATTAACTAAAAGAAATATGAGGAGACCGATCGACTTTATTTTCTGAAGTGGGTTTGGATCACTTGAAAACCAACCTTACAGTAAAAGTATATATTGTAGTTCAAAACTTAATTAGTTCAACGATTAATAGCACTAATTTTAGAAAAAGAAATTGTATAAGTATAAATTTTTGTAATGTGGGAGTGTCACTTTTTTAACTAATAATTTTCTACAAGTTTATCATTTAAAAAAGATTTTAGTATTATAAAATTCTTAAAATACTTTTCCATTAAAAAAAGTGGCGTTGTGGCTACTTTCTTCTCTTTCTCGGTGGATCTTATTATATTGATGGGTCATGCATGACTGACTACAAATAATATGCGTGTTAAAAGCTGCATATTTCCCTCGTGAGCTTTTTGATTTAACACGTGCGAGAGAGAAGGAAAGAGATATGAAAAAGAAAAAGAAAAAGTTATAAATGGAAACAATGTTGCACACGTATATTTGAATACAAATTTTTCTTCTAAAACCTCAACAATCAGCATGATTAATCACAGATTAATTATTGATTAATATAAATGCAAAGTTGATATGGAAGCATTGGCTAGGATATATTTGAGGCGTGGAAACGAATTTATTGACTGATTAAGACTAAACCACTCATTAGAAATCGGATTTTGAAGCACATATGCAAGTTCATTTTTTCAATACACTCATTATTGAAAGACTTACTAGGACTTGGTGGAAATAATAACTACTGTGTAAAAAATAATTTTGGTATATTAAAGAGGACCTCTATTCATAATTACGTGGCAATTAAAATGATATACAAAAATTATTTCATTTTGATTTAATATCTTAATAAATATCTACGATGATTAAAGAAATCCAGCAAAAATAAAAAATTATTAAGTATAACAAAATTCTCTGGGTCACAGTATTATTCTATGTTTTGCTTTTAGTTATATAGTTTGTTTTAAATATTTTTTTACCTAGTAATTACGAATTATTTTTCAAACAAAGAAATGTTTATGTTGTTAACTTCTAAAATTATATAAAAATTGTATCATCAACAACTTTTTAACATTGTATTAACGTTATATAACAAGGGTTTGAAGCCACTCTTTCTTCTATAATATTAATTAGTTCTATTGCCGATAATATATATATATATATATATATATATATATATATATATATATATATATATATATATTACACAAATCTACCACCAAATTTTAATTTTCACTTAAAATTTTAAAGATTACGATAAAACTTCAAAATTAGTCTTTCCGATTATGCTGAGGATTAAAATAAATTTGATCTAGAGAAATATAGCTGTATTAAAGAGAGTTAAATGTAGTGTATATATTAATCTTCTTAGAGAAGAGTTATGTTTTTAAAATAAGAGGAAAAATAGTGTAATTTAATTAGCTCTTAATAAACAGTAATTTACTCGAATTAACCCCCATTATTTTCCCTGTTAATTTGTCATAAACATATTTTGTGTTTAATTTTTTTTCTCTCTTTCTATCTTTCTAATGGTATCGATCATCTTATTTTTCATTTCATTTTCTCTTCGTATTCTCCACCAATTTAAAAAAAAACAATTCTATTAATAAAAAGAATATTATTTTCTCATATAAAAAAATGTGAAAAAATTGAAACTTAATTAATAAATAGAAATCTCTTCTACATGCTTCAATTGTTAATTATGTGTGATCTTAATTATTATTATTACTTATTCACTTGCATTGACCACAGATAAATGAAGAAGACGAGAAATAGTGCAACTATTAAAAGAATTCGAAGACTTCTCTTATTATTTCTTTCTTATGTGTTATTTTCAAAGAAATTAATGTTCATCTTTAAAAAAGTCTGACCGAATCTATTTCTTAAATCACACATTTTTTGTTTATTATTATTATTATTATCATCACCAATAATAACATTATTTTTATACTTTACAATCTAAATCAAAGGGAATGTTCAACATATATCCAACCAAAAAGAAAAAAAAGAAGAAGAATTCTTACATATAATAACATAAGAATATATGATAAGTATATGTTTTAACAATAATATCCTTTTTCTGAAAAAGTCATTGACCTTGGACACACAGAAAACATTCCATGGTTGATGCTGCTTTCATATTAGATGCAAAAGAAGTCTTATTCATTTGTATTTATATATATATATGTGCATATATTCTTCCTTTAAGGTTCTCTTGTTGCTGCTTCTGCACGACGTGAAAGTGAAGAACATGAAGAATTCTAAGAAAACGGGTGTACGGAAATACCAAAAATCAGAAAATCCACGTCTGCGATGGACACCTGAACTCCATGAATACTTTGTAGAAGTTGTGGAAGGTCTTGGTGGAAAAAACAGTGAGTTTTTCCTTCTTCAACTTGATCTAGGGTTACCTATTTCGTCTCTCTGCGTTATCATGTCCATTCCCAGAATTTCATTCTATTTTTTCTTTTCATTTTTTGCTTGATCCTTTGTTTAATTAACCTGATTTATACAATTTCTAGCTAGAATTTCTTTTTTCTTTAATCTCTGTTGTTTTTCTTCTAATTATTCCTATATATGTGTGAGAAGGGAGAAAAACAAACTATTAATGACAGAAACATCTTACAAAAGATGATTTTTTTTTATATATATATTATATTCATCTCTGTTTTTTCTTCTCTTGTGAGTGTGATATGTATCGAACAAGAGAGAAGTTTTCTTTTTTTGCTATATTTCAAGTTCAACCAGTTCCTGCTAACGATTAAGCAAATTGGATTTTGCAGAGGCAACTCCAAAGAGCATTCTGCAGATGATGCATGTGAAAGGACTAAGAATCTCTCACATTAAAAGCCATCTTCAGGTATATGTATATATAGTTATCCCATGTGGTCCAATAAATATTCTTATACATAGTTATATATTTTCATAAAATACCTGTCAGTACCTTTATTTATTTTTCTTTAACAAGTGAAATTAAGCCTTTGATTTTGTGGTTTGGGGAATGATGGGGTGGGTTAGAACTGACAAAACCCCAAGATTTAAAGAATATGTATATAACAATGTTTTACCTAATGTGGCAATTTTCTTGGTTAATTCTTCTTCCTCAGTGGGAAAAATTCCTAATCTCTTGTCTCTATTCAAAACCAATCAAACTAAGGATGAGACAAAACAAATAAGGTCTAGGTTATTTTTTGTTTCGTACCAACAATAATTGATGAAGCAACAAAAAGGAAATAAAAAAAACTGTAGTTTCTGGAAAGCAAGATTTGTCACAATAGGTAGATATATATTGCACTACGTTCATTCATGATTATATTCCATTGCTTTTCGGCTGACGACAAAGTTAATGAAGAGCCATATATAAACCCCATTAATATTCTCACTTCTTTTTGCAGTTACTTGTTCTTTTCTTGTTACTTATGTTGTTTCTTTCAATTACGTGGTACAGAACAAAAGGAAATGATCAATAATATCTTATTTGTATTCATATCAGTTAACCTTTAGGTTCTATTTGTACGACTTGTTCATATCAAAAGAATGAACAACATTTGCTTTAGTGTTAAAAAATGTATTTTGTGCACGCGTAGCTTTGTAAAAATAACAATAATTTATCTAGGTTAGGTACATGTGCATATGCAACACGAATATATATATATATATATATATATATGTATGTATGTATATATGTATATCTATATATATATATATATATGTGTGGGTGTGTGTGTATACATATAAGTTTGAAGACGTGAAACTCTTTTTCTCTTCTTCTGTCTTTAGCAAAATCTGTGAAAACAAGTTTTGTTGCATTGTGGATAGCAAGCTTGCTTTTTGAGATGCCAAAAGCGAATATCTGTGTAAGCTTTAAAGAAAAGGAAACACTTTTTTTTCCTTTATTAGGCTTGAAAATTGGTTCTACACAGTGTCAATGTACTATATACTAGGCTTTAGCATATTATATTGGCATTTATAACCATGCGTTCCAATGTGATTAATAAAATTGAGTACAAAGTATGAGAAGTAAAGAAGGGGAATAAGTTGATATAGATTTTGATTGACTCTAGAATGACTTTTGAAAGTGTTTTTAAAAATGTTCTATATAATTCACAGAGTTCTAAAAGCACTTCTAAGACACACCACTAATTTTAGTCCAAACATCCTTTGTAATAGAGAAGGAAATAATCGTATTTTAATTACTGTTACATTTAATATAAAACATTAATTTATTCTATCAATAATTAACTTTGTTAAGTAATTTAATTGATTACTTTTTGTCATTTCTGTTTTAAATTTAAATTTAACCCTTCACTTAAAGAATCTCAACCTAATTCTACACATGTTATATATATTTAGCTTACGTATCAAATTGAAACCTTCACATTATTGCGGCTATACCAATTCTCTTTTTCCTTTGGTTCTCCTAAATGCAAGATGTGGTCGTAATAGTTTTGGAAACTAAAGACATAATATTTGTGTATAGATATAGAATTTGCTTCTACTAAAATGTAAAAGAAAATAATTTAATGTTAAATATTTTTTTTATTCTAAGAGAAATTTGGATTTTAGATGTACAGGAACCTGAAGGGGCATACGATTCTCTCATCAATGCATCAGGAGATGGAAGGGAATGAAGATGGTAAAGATCTTCCAATGTGCTCCAATTGTTCATCCCAAAGGTAATATAATTCATGCAAATCATTTCAACCCTATTGAAAATAAATTCTTATACTGTTGAAGTAACTTTATTTTAGAATATGATTTTTCTTTTATAACGTTATATACTATGGTGAATCAATGCAGCGGTTAAATATAATTCTACCCTAATTAATACTTAGGGAATAAATCATGTACCAAATTTTCATATTTGATTTGTATTATGAATCAAAACCCCTTGATCTAGTAATATTCACAATCCTCCAAACATAAATAGTACAATGAACATGAAAAAAACTGACAGGAAAAAAAAATCAAATACAGTTCCATCTATTTCTTTCTTAACATATACATATACATACATATATATATATATATATATATATATACATATATATATATATATATATATAATCTTAATTTAAACTAATATATGTAATTTCTTTTTTATGAATACGAATATTTATTATTTGGATTGAAGTATTCATTTCTATTTGAATCTGCGAAGGCCTAACTCTATTGGTTGAATATTGTTTCAGCTGTTGTTGTTTTCAAACAATACTTATATTTAACTTCGATTACGTGATTTTAAGGTCAAATAACAAATCTATTTATTTAATATTATATATAAGTATTTTCTTCTGTTATTTGTTGTTTTTTTTATCTTTTGTACGTATTCTCATCGTTAAAAGATAGTTTACTTTTATAAAATTTAAGTCCCATAGGAATTCGGCATGAAATACATTTATGCTTTTATATTGGTGCTGTATCACCCACTGTAATTGTGAATTCTCTTACATATATTTTTTTCTATTGTTCAGATCACAAGAAGCAAAATTTAGGGCATCAAAATATGATATGGGAATTGTGACTCAAGAAATTTGCCCGTCAGAAAATAAAGGACTTTCACAAACCAGTGAAACAGATTACGATCTAAATCAGGTACTGTTTTTATCTACTATTTAATTTGATATAGCACTTTCCTTACTTTTAGAAATTCAATCTTTTCGAGCTTTAACCATTCTTTAGAAACCTTAAGACTGTTTGATTTGTGAAGCATTCTTCTATTTCTTGATTGTGTATATAAAAACCATCAAGCTACTTTTATTTTCATTGTTTTTCACTAAGATGTTGAAAAATATAGTGCGAGTTGTAACACTCCAAAACTAGACATAAATATATATACATTACAAAAAAAAAAAACTTATGCATGTATGTTTGTATATAGAAGATACTAGGAAAACTATTGGATTAATGTATTATCATCAGCTTCCCATGTTAAAACACATAGTAGAATTACAACATTAAAAATGGATAAACTAATGTTTAAATTAAACATTAGAATTCAATTTATATGTGAATAATTCAAAGTAATAATTTCAAAACTTACACAATACAAAACTCAAGGTACATCAAAATTGATGGCTTCCACTACTAAGTTCAAATTTAGAGATACTAACACTTTCGACCAATTTAATATGTTTTAATTATTCAAATTTAGATTTTAATGAGACAAATTCTCATAATGTAGTAATTTCTATATTCTAGTTGAGTATCAATATCTCTCACTATATGTACAAAACATCCATCGATTCTTCATAATGTTGTAATTTCTATATTTCTAGTTGATATCAATATATCTCACTATGTGTATAAGACATCATTCATCGATTCTTCAATTATTACTCGTGTCTATATAACTTAGGTTATCATTAGAATTTAAATTATCTTTAGCAACCTTTAACCTATTACTTACACAAAATCTTAGCATATCAATAGCATATCTTAGCACTTCAACCTATAAGTCTTTTAAAAATAAAATTATAATAAAAAATTTACACTCAAACAAATTCGATAACAAATCTTAATAGTATTATCTCAAACGATTTATATGATTACGATTAAGTTTGTATAAATAAATTTGTAACTTTAGTATACAAAGGTAAATCCAGTCATAGCTGAGTTCTAATTAAATAGTTGTTTGATTCGTTCAGTTTAAAAGAGAAAAAAAAACCAACAAAATACATAAAAAATTATTTAAGAAAAAAAATACAACGAATAAGAATGAAATTTACCTCGACACCAATTTGAGGACGGTTTCATTGTAGGAAATAAAGACATTTTCTCAAATGATATCTTTACATAATACTTATATGTAAAAAAAAAAGGGAAGAAGCAACTTATATCTAAGCTTATATATAACATGTAATTTTGATTTTTTATTTAGTCCTCCATAGTTTACACTTTTATTCCTTCCCAATTTAGTTTGATGATAAGTTTAATGAAATAAGTAATATTATTATTATTTATTATCAAACAATCAACTAAATGGAATTTTAATTTATATAGATTAATAAACTTCCGCATCACCATTGAAATAAATATCAATTATACTATTTTGCAGGAACCCGAATCTTGTGCATACATACATAGTGAGACGTTAAATGAAGAAAATAGTAGAAGAATGAAATTTCTTGATTTCACATTCTCTTTTAGCTCTCAACTAATTCCAACCATGCATGGTAATCAAGAGAGGATGCATTTTTCTTCACCAAATGCAGCAGATAATCATGCCATTGATTCTAATTCTGTACAATCTCATGGGAGCAACAACTACATAAATTTAGACCTATCAATATGAACATGGATCGTATCTGTAACCAACCACGCATTGTTTTTCTTAGGCTTAGGTTTTTGGCAAAGATTGTAAAAGTTAATGAATTATTGTATAATCTATAATAATTAAAGAAAACTTTAAGCAGTCTTCTATTTAATTTAAGTCGCTTAATTTATAATACTTTTACAGAGTCGTGTCTTTTAAATTTATATGCGTTTGTTATAACATTAGGGAATTTACAGGAAGCAATTTCTCTGTTGTTTCCTTTGTGTGTGTGTGAAGAATAGGAAGAGGGAACAAGATAATTTTTTTAATGCTCCTAATTTCCTTCCCTAATTTATCAGGCATCCTGCTAAAATAAAATAGTGGAAGAGTTCTAATAACCAAATTTATTAAACATATTCTACCCCGAAAAGATAAATGTCTTCTTTCCACCTTTCCAATTTCTTCTAAATTTTTGTCATTATTGTTTTCCAAATTCATATTTTCTTGGATTTCTCCGAATTTGTTTCTAGATAGGTAACTCGTATCACCATAGTGTAGTGTTACAGTACAGCATTACTGAAAATTCTTCAAAAAAAATTTGTGTCCTAACTTGATTTTATCAAAGTTAACATCGAGCTTAGATCCTATTCAAAGCACTTCATAACACTACAGTAAAAAGCTGATTTTTCGAAAGATTAATACCAATGACCATATGGTTCTTCGAAAAGTGATGTTTTCCAAGAAATTTACTTACGATCATTTGATTGGTAGCGTATCGACGAATAAGGCCGTCGATAATGGTCATCTCACATTACTTAGGGAAGATGAACGTTGGTATGTGGATAAAGTATATGAAATCAGAAATAGGGATTCCCTCTCACAATTTCACTCCCAATTCGCACCACACTCACCACACTCACCACACTGAGACAAACTTCTCCCAACACTCAGAGAACTTCTCCCCCTTAGTCATCATAGTCATCATCAGAATGATCTTCACCATCCTGCTACTCTATAGATGGTTGGACTAGTGTGAGGTGGATTGGTGTGGGGTGGATTGATGTGGGTTGGACTGATGTGGGCTGTTGAGGGATGATAGGTGACGCGAAGGGTCATGGTTGGGTCGGAGGGACGGTGGAATGAAGGTGTGAAGCTTCAGGGACTTAAAGTTTGTCAACTTGTCTCTCAATTCACTGTATTTGTCTCTCAAATCACGACATTCCTGGTCACGTTGTTGTAGTAGCTGTGTCAAGTGCTCTACGACCTCGTCAGTAGTGACGGTTGAAGAAGAAGGTTGGTGCTTTAGAGTGACTCCTCTTACTGCTGTGTAGTTTGCAACAAGCTGTCCTGCATCGTACACTCGTCCCTTTTTCTTCTCACCAACGACATCGACCCAACACTGTGTCCTACGGATGTCGTTGTCTTCATTACTCACAGCACTCGGTGTAGGAGCTGACCCATGTTCGGATCTAACCTGTGAAACTCACGTAGAAAATTCTTCCTGTTCAAACATTAAAAGTTAGGGAATGATACAGTAACATGAATAAAAATTACTAGCTAATAGTAATAGCAGTGTTATTTGCTTACATGAGTCTTCCGAGACCTTTCATCAACGAATTAAGTAGTTCCCTTTTGAACATGAGTCTGTGCAAAGACCTCACCAACATCGACTGCCCATCCTAGAGCTTGTGCCTGTAACATAATTTAGAGTTAGAAGTGTACACGAAATAGAAAATACATATGTTATATATGAAAGAAACATAAAAGTAAGCAAGGTTTACCATACGAATGACATGCTCATGAACTGTGATCGACCTACTAGTATGCAGGATGCCACCCTTTTCAGAAGCTCTATTCTTCTGGGTTGTAACACACTTATTGCAAAACTCTGCTGAATTCCAATGAGCGAGTAAAGAGTTCCAAATGTGCTTGCCCGTCCAGTAAGGTTGCTCCCCTACCGAGCGGGCATCCCTAAACATCTCTAACAGCCGATGAGATGTTTTACTGTGGAAATTTCTTTGTATTTGAGTTTCATGTTCAGGTTTCCACTACACCTTCATTTGTTATAATAAACAAAAGAAACATTGATTAATTAACATACTAAAATAAGAATGACAATTAGTTTAATGGGTTATTCACCTTAAAACGCTTCCAGAATGGCTCACTATCGCCTATAGGTATTGCTCCCCAAGTAGGCCATGCACTCAAATATTGTTGCTTAATTGATCGTGTGATGGCTTGGGAAGCAACCTTAGATGGAACAAACCTGAATATAAAGAAATAAAAAGTCAATCGCATTAAGGAAAAATTAAAACATCAAAATAATTAATAAATAGATTAAAGTCTTACCCTCGACCAAAAGGCTCAATCCATGGTCAATCATGGAGAGGTTGGTCAACAACATCACCAACTAAATATGGATCAACAGATGATGTGGCAGTCTCAAAAGTTGGTATAGAAGATGAAGAAGGTCTAGAAGTAGGATTAGGGGGAGGAGTGGAGGTAATAACCATAAGGGGAGGGAAAATGTCTGCTGTAAGAGGAGGACGAGGGTCTACTGTAGGGGGAGTAGGAGGTGTACTAGCGGGGTAGGAGGAATGTCTCCTACAACTAAAAGGGGGGGGGGGTGTCTGCTGCATGTGATGATCCCACAAATGATGGACTGGGGAAACAATGGTAGGTAGTGTAGCAAGCACCCTAAGTACATACCATGGTGCCTATCGTTGCCTCTTTTTAGGTCTTGCTATCTTCTTCTTCTTCTTTTTCTTCTTATAAACTAAACTTTATTTGTTGTTGGGGATGATGTAACCTTTGTAAACTCTCATGTATTGAATTGATTCTTGACTATATATGCTTCTTTCATTAATTATTAGGAATGCTAAAAATCGTATGAACTAATAGTTAAGGATAGACTTTCTTTGCCAAGGAATCGGGTTTTAAGTATTTTAGATATTGACATTAACATTAATGAAGAAGTAGAATTCATATATACATGAGAGTAAACTAGGTGAAATCTAACCCCAACAACATATTCATTCCATAATACCAAACCCGTTCATCTTTGCACTTTTGTCCAATTGATCAAATTGCATGCATATTTACTTTTTCAGTATTTGCATTCTAAACCTAAAAGAGTTTGTTTTCAAGTCTTATTTAATGAAGAAATCACATAATTGTTTAGGCCGTGAGTCTCTAGGGAAACGATACTTGGTCTTACCATGTTTATTACTTGATACAATTTGGTACACTTGCCGGAGTCTTAACAGTGCCTTGGTTCATTAAGAACCGATGCCGAACGAGTATACTGCCTCTGTTGCTGCTTAGAACCGAGGCAGTTCGAACGTTCCAAAATCCATTTTGGTAAACTCTATTGCTTCGGTTCCCTTTTAGCCGATGTCGTAGGCTCTTTTATGCTTCGGTTTGCCCACAGACCGAGGTAATATGTCCTGCCACAGGCACACATCCTCTAAAACCGAATGTTCCAAAATCCAGGCAGACATCCTTTCAAACCGAACGTTCCAAAATCCATTTTGGTAACCTCTATTGCCCACGGACCGAGGTATTAACATGCGTTTAGGTTTACATTTTGCGAAGAGAGGCACTTTTAGACAGAATGCCTTCGTTTAGGTTTTACACCGCTGCTCTCTCTCGCCCTTGGGGTTCTCTTCGCGCAATGTTTTGTTCTCTGTCGCGGCTTCACAAGAAGGGTGAAACACCCATTTTCATCTTTTTCTTTTCTTCTTGTTTCGTTTCGCCTCGCAATGAGGGAGGCACAAACCTCTTTTTCCTCTTCTCCAACTGTGGTTTCTGTTTCGCATGGAGGGAAAAGTCCATTTGGCTTCTCGGTGTTGGTTCGTTTATGCAGGAAGGAAGGCGACTTCAATAGCTTAGGCACATCTTGAGATTTGAAATTAGGGTTTTAATTGTTCTCTGGTTTTGGGAATTTTCGTTCTTGTTATCTGGTTTTGCGATTTAAGGATTTAGGGTTTTCGTTTCAAGTTAGGTTTTTGATCTCATGGTCTTGCTCGTGTATTTTCTTTTGCGGTTCGGTCTGGCTGTGGTGGTTTCCACATTCGAAGCAACCTAGACGATGGACGCAGGTCACAACCAATCGGACTCGCGAGAGGCATAAAAGATGGCGACAACCGATCAATCACAACCGAACGTAAAAAATAAAATAAAAAACACTTTATTGCCTCGGTTCAGGTTCCAACCAAAGTAGTAGAGTCCGACATATTGGCTTGGTTCAGTAGGAACTGAGGCAAAAGCCTACACCTTTTTGCCTCGGTTCACAACCGACGCTTTTTGCCTCACCTGTATATACCTCGGTTGCGAAACAGCTGCCTATAGGCGAAAATAACTGTTGTCGTTTCCCTTGACTGCACTAGTGACTTATTCATTTTTCGTAGTCAAATTTAAACCATTACATTGACTATGTTCTTTCACATGTTTAGTGTAACAAGCAGACAAATTCCTGGACATGTGATTACTACATCATGTCATGGATGAAGACAATCATCCGAGCACGAATCACAACAGATTGGACTGAGGTAAAAATTTACATTTGAAATTTTACAAATACCAATAAACTTTTCACATTTGAATAAATTTAATAGTAAAGTTTCCTTGATTTTGCAGCGGTTCAACAGTACGAATTCATTGCTAGAGGCCGTAAGGAAGATAAGAGGGGAATGGGCAAAATATTTGAATCAACATTTTAAATAGCTCTAGCTTTAGGTGTTTTTTGTTTTGATGATTGCATATGTTTAGCTTTTAGTTTTACTTATGAATTGATAATAGCATGATTTAAATAAACTGTGAATTGATGAATTGTGTGAATATATATGAATTGGAAAATTAAGTTCATTTTTTTTATGATAGCATTTGCTTTAGTCTTTTAGTTTTACTTTTGAATTGGAATTGATGATAGCGTGATTTAAATTGTGAATTGATGAATTATGTGAATATATAAATTGGAAAACTAGTTTCTGTATTTCAGGTCTGGTGAAATGAGCAAAAAGGAACCAAATTAAAAAAAAACATTGGAGATGACGTCGAATTATACATTGCTCGACGTTAATATATGTATATTAACGTCACTCTGTACACTGATCGACGTTAAACAATTTACTTTGGATTACCATCAAAATGCAACACTGGGCGAGCTTCGCTCTGGCTCATCGAAGATAACATTGACCGCCCAACAAATTCGACATCAAGTTTACGTCTTGTCCCCATACAGAGGACGTCAAATTTTCCTTTAAATATAACTATTTATTCACATATTAGACATCCATCTCTTCATTGCTCGACGTGTCTATAAACATCATGTAATGTCGGTCTACATAATTCGACGTCAACTTTACGTCTCATTTCCTTACAGTAGACGCCAAATCTTCCTTTAAATATAACTATTTATTCACATATTAGACATCGTTGTCTTTACTACTCGACATGTATATAAACCAATAATGTCGGCCTATAGTATTTGACGTCAAATTTATGTCTCCCGATATGACGTTGGCCACAAATTCACCGTTAAAAACTCAAAATATTCGACATTGTACGCTGTTTTTGTACTAGTGAATATGCTTGACACCTTAACTTCTTCTCGATCATTGGAAATTATTCGAATTATCCATATTTAATCATCTATAGAGTTGTGGAACACTAGACAAATAATCATGTATCTTCTATAGACTAGTTATTAAGCTGCTTTTCACTTCAAAGGACAATTAGAATTTCCAATAAACATCTATATAGTTATAAAATAGTGTACAAGCTAATAATAGTTTTAATAATGGATTTCAAATATTAGAATCTCTAATTTTAAAATAGTGTACAAGCTAATAATAATTTCTAATCCACATCGTGTGCCTACAACAACTATTTTCTAAACAAGGCTTAAAAGATTTATTTTAGCACACAATTCCATTTAAAGCTCATATTACCCCTTTTAAAAAATCTTGGTTAAAACAATGGATTTAAAAACAATTAAAGTTCACGAAAGCTATGATTAGGCCATGCATGAGTATGCTAAAAATGCACTCTATTAAAAAACTTGTGTATTAATCATATTCATACTTGTATGTAGAGATTTTTGTTGAAGTTGAGTTAGATTCTTCCACAAGGATGCATTTATTTACTATATCTATTTATATGTAGCAATGACAATGGAAGAGGGTTAATTCATCCTGGAAATTAAAATTCATCTCATCATCATTCTCATACTCAAGAACTACACGAAGAATTTGTCTCATCTTCATTCCGATTAAGGAATATGTATATCCATATTCGTCATGTATGTGTTTGTGCCTTTATTATTTCAAATATTAAATAAATAAGTTTTTCAAAAAAATGAAAAATACATAATATTATTAATCATTCAATTCAATGTAAAAAAAGTATATATTTTTTTCTCCAATATCAAATATAAAGAAAAAAAATAATTATACAAATTTTACACAAATTTCAAATATGAGTATTAAATAACAATGAAATAAATGTTAAACAATTATAGAAAAAAGAAAAAATATAAAATGTGTTGGCAAAAATCACCTATGAAGTTTTGATGATGAACAGAGTTGCACAAGTCAAGACAAATTAAGGATTTATGTATTTTTATAAAGCTTTTGTAATAATCTAAGTTGATGAAGTAGTGCTCACAAATGTATTAGGACCAATTATTGTAATTTACATTTAAATGCTGTTGAGATTCGTCAACATTCTGTTTTAATCGATTAAACCTAGTTTTAATTGATTAAAACTGAGGCTGGCCCTGAAAACCCAAGTGGCACTGGAATAATCGATTAAAGTGTATAATAATCGATTAGCTAATCGATTAATCCTGAGAATAATCGATTAACACTGACCGTTGGGGTTTTCAGATTTGAAAAACTAGCCGTTGTACTCATTTTAATCGATTAGTACTTATGTTAATCGATTAAATGCGTTAGATGGCCCGTTTTCGAAGAATGGAAGGGCATTAGGCTGAGTCTATAAATTGGCTCACTATTTCTCTCAAAAAACACTCTTCCCTTGTGCTCTAGTACTCTGAACTCTTTTGAGAACTCTGTGAATTTGCTGAAGCTAAGGAAACTCTTGTCTGCAAAGTTCTGAAGTGGTATTGCGGTGACAGAGGATTAGCTGGTTCATCCTTGGTGTGTCTGAGGAAGTGTTTGGAAGAGAATCATCCTTCGTGAAGCATTCGAAGGAGGTGATCATCCTTTGTGAAGATTCAAAGGAGGTGTAAGTTCATCTCTTGTGGTTTCAAGAGAGGTGGTAATATCTAAACTGTTACAAATTATTTTTCTGTGTGACTAGTATTTGTAATTGTTTTGTGATAGTGAAAAAGGTTTATCTTGTTTGAGATAAGCGACTGGACGTAGGATCCTAGTGATCTGAACCAGGATAAAATACCTGTGCATTTTTTTTTCTCTTTCCCTTACTCTCTTATTTACGTTTAATTATCTGCTTAGTAAGAAATTAAGAGAAAAATATTAAAAAGGCGTAATAAAAGGATATAACCAATTCACCCCCCCTCTTGGTTTGTTACCACGCTAATAATTCCGCTGCAGCGATTCTAACAATTGGCATCAGAGCTTGCTTTGATAGTCATTCAAATGGCAGGATCACACCAAACCTTTGCAGAGGGTGCATCAATCAATAGACCCCCACTATTCACAGGTGAGAACTATGCATTCTGGAAGGTAAGGATGCAAATATTTATTGAATCTATTGATTGTGAAATTTGGGATGTTATTGCGTCTGGCTCTTCTGTTCCTACTAACAATACACAGGAACCAAAGCCCCGTGGTCAATGGACCATTGAAGAAAAGAAAAGATTTCAGAATGATGTAAAAGCTCGGAATATTATTGCATCAGCATTGACTGTTGATGAGTTCTACAGGGTTTCTGTCTGCAAAACTGCTCAAGAAATGTGGGACGTGCTCAGAGTGACACATGAAGGAACAAATGACGTAAAGAGGGCAAGAAAGAACTCCCTAATTCAAGAGTATGAAATGTTCCGGATGAAGCAAGGAGAAACAATTTCCGACGTTCAAAAACGCTTCACCAACATTGTCAATCATCTCATTGGACTAGGTAAGTCATTTGATACTGATGAATTAAACATTAAAATCTTGAAGTCTTTAGACAGGTCGTGGCAACCAAAGGTGACTGCAATCTCGGAGTCACAAAACCTCAACACCATGACTATGGCGGCACTTTTTGGAAAGTTGAGAGAACATGAACTAGATCTTGGAAGACTTGATGAAGAAGAAGCAAAAGCCAAAAACAACAAGAAGAGTTTGGCATTAAAGTCGGAGGTTGATAGAAGCAAAGGTAAATCGGAAGATGAAGACTCAGACGAAGAGGAAAACTTAAGCCTTGTGATTAAAAGATTAAACAAATTCATGAAGTCTAAAGGTAAAGGAAGGTTTAGGTACGAAAAGAAAGATAATCAGGCATCTTCCTCAAATTACCGATGCTACAGCTGTGGAGAAAAGGGGCATCTAAAGGCAGACTGTCCAAATCAGAAGAGAGGTGAAGACAAAAAGGAGAAAAGATTCTTCAAGAAAAAGAAAGCATACATTGCATGGGAAGACGATAATGAGTCCTTTTCAGATTCAAGCGATTCAGATGAAGAAGCAAACATCTGTTTAATGGCAGATGATGATAATGTCAGCCAAGTAAGTAGCTCACATTGTTCTGATAATAATAGTCAAGTTGATGAAGATGAATTGCATGAAACATATGCTGCATTGTTAATTGAATCTGAAAAATTAAATATTTCTCATAAAAAGCTGAAAAAGGATTTTAAAAATTTAAAATCTGAATTTGACAACCTTCTTGAAGAAAATAAAAATTTGAAATTTACTTCTGAAAATCTCACTAAATTAAATGATGCCTTGAAAACTGAATTTTCAAATTCATCTAAAGAAAACAGAAGTTTAAAAAATAAATTTTTATATCAAGCAGAAGAAATCAGGAATTTGAAAAGTAAAGTGCTATATTATGAAAAAGAAAAATATGTTGCTAATCATGAATGTGAGTCTTGCATACAATTCAAATATTTTTCTGAACAAACAACCTTAGGAGAATGTAGCAAAAATAATGAAAATAAGGTTGTTAAAACTGAGTATGTTCCTAAAATTAAAAACAAACAGAATAAAAGAACCCGTAGAATATGGGTAGAAAAAGGAACAACTCATGGGAACACAAGCGTTGTATCATGCTTTTATTGTATGAAAAAGGGTCATACTTCAAATAAATGTAAAATTAAGCATTATGGTATTCCTAGTGGTAGATATGTTTGGGTTGCTAAATAATTTGAATCTAACCCAAAAGGACCCATACAAAGAAGTTGGGTACCTAAAATAGCTTGTTTGTTCCTTTCTTTTGCAGGTATTACAAAAATCAAGAAAAGTCATGTGGTGTCTTGATAGTGGTTGCTCAAAACACATGACAGGAGACATAACAAAATTTACAAACTTTAAAGAAAAGGAACAAGGCTTTGTTACCTATGGTGACAACAACAAAGGAAGAATTCTTGGAAAAGGGGATATAGGAAGCAAAGACACCTTGATGATCAAAGACGTGCTATATGTAGAAGGACTGAGGCATAACTTAATTAGCATCAGTCAACTGTGCGACAAAGGATTCAAGGTAACTTTTGAGAAGAATTCTTGCACTATTTTTAAGATTGATTCTTCTGAAATTGCTTTAAAAGGAGTTAGATATAATAATATTTATCTAATTGATTTAGAAAACGTAGTAAATAAAAATATTTCATGTTTAGTTGTTAAAGAGGAAAACCCATGGTTGTGGCACATGCGTGCTGCTCATATACATATGCAACAACTTAACAAACTAGTATCTAGAGAACTAGTAATTGGTTTACCAAAATTAAAGTTTGTAAAAGATAAATTATGTGATGCATGTCAAAAGGGGAAACAAGTTAAAAATTCCTTTCATTCAAAAAATATTGTTTCTACTTTAAAACCTTTAGAACTCTTACATTTGGATTTATTTGGTCCTTCAAGGATAAAAAGTTTTGGTGGAAACTATTATGCTTTAGTTATTGTTGATGATTTTTCAAGATATACTTGGACCCTGTTTCTCACTCTTAAGAGTGAAGCTTTTAAAGAATTTAAGAAGTTTGCTATTTTAATTCAAAATGAAAAGGATTTAAGAATAAAAGCTATTAGAAGTGACCATGGTGGTGAATTTCAAAATGAACTATTTGAAAATTTTTGTGAAGAACATGGTATTTCTCATAACTTTTCTTCGCCTAGAACTCCCCAACAGAATGGAGTAGTAGAAAGAAAGAATAGATCATTAGAGGAACTTGCTCGTACTATGTTAAATGAAAATAATGTTCCTAAACAATTTTGGGCTGATGCAGTAAGTACTGCTTGCTATGTTTTAAACAGAATGTTAATCCGACCTATTTTAAAACGTACTCCTTATGAACTTTTTAAAAATAGAAAACCAAATGTTTCCCATTTGAAAATATTTGGTTGCAAATGCTATGTTTTAAACAATGGAAAACAGAATTTGGGACAATTTGATTCAAAAGCTGATGAAGGAATTTTTCTTGGATATTCTTTAACTAGCAAAGCATATAGAGTCTTTAATAAAAATCTGCTTACAATAGAAGAATCCATACATGTTACTTTTGATGAAATTGTGGACCTTGAGGCAAAACCTCTTGAGTCAGAAGAATTTGATGCAGGAACAAGTGAAAATTCATCAAAGGAGACAAATGAAGAAAAGAATAATGACGATCCTCAAGATGAAGATTTAAATAAAATATGGCAACAACCTAGAGGATTATCTTTGGACAACATAATTGGCGATATCACACAAGGGGTAAACACAAGAAGTAATACTGCAAATTATTGTATGAATGTTGCTTTTGTGTCACAGATTGAACCAAAGAACATTAAAGAAGCCCTTCAAGATGAAAAATGGTGTATCGCAATGCAAGAAGAACTCAACCAGTTTGAAAGAAATCAAGTATGGGAATTAATTCCTAGAAAAGACACTCATCAAGTAATTGGAACTAAATGGGTGTTCAGAAACAAACTGGATGAAGAAGGAAACATAACCAAGAATAAAGCTAGGCTTGTCGCAAAAGGATATAGTCAAGAAGAAGGTATAGATTATGATGAGACATACGCTCCAGTTGCCAGGTTAGAGGCAATACGCCTACTTCTTGCTTATGCATCTATGATGAAATTTAAATTATTTCAAATGGATGTTAAAAGTGCTTTTCTAAACGGTTATATCAAAGAAGATGTATTTGTTGAACAACCACCTGGTTTTGAAGATTTTAAAAACCCAAATCACATCTACAAATTAAAGAAAGCACTATATGGCTTAAAACAGGCACCTAGATCTTGGTATGAACGTCTGAGCAATTTTCTAGTAGAAAATGATTTCAACAGAGGAAAAATTGATTCAACTTTATTTATTAAAAAGAATGGAAAACATTTTCTACTTGTTCAAGTATACGTAGATGACATTATTTTTGGTTCATCTAACGCAACTCTCTGCGAGAATTTTGCTAAGTCAATGCAGGGAGAATTTGAGATGTCAATGATGGGAGAACTTACTTTCTTCCTCGGACTTCAAATCAAACAAATGGAGGAAGGAACCTTTATCTCTCAAACCAAGTATTGCAGGGAAATTCTTAAAAAGTTTGAGATGGACAATGCCAAAGAAGCATCAACCCTCATGGGGACATCCTGCTACTTAGACAAAGATGAGACAGGTAAAGAAGTAATCCAGACCAAATACAGAGGTATGATTGGCTCTTTATTATATCTCACTGCTAGTAGACCTGACATCATGCAAAGTGTATGTGTGTGTGCTAGGTTTCAGTCAAGCCCTAGGGAATCTCATCTCACTGCTGTAAAACGTATTTTTAAATATCTTAAGGGGACAACATCCTTTGGGTTATGGTATCCTTCAGGCGCTGAACCTAGTCTTGTAGGATTTTCTGATGCTGATTATGGAGGCTGTAAAATAGATAGGAAAAGCACCAGTGGAACCTGTCACTTTTTCGGTAGCTCCTTAGTCTCTTGGCACTCTAAGAAACAAGCCTGTGTAGCCTTGTCAACCACTGAAGCTGAATATATTGCTGCGGGTAGTTGTTGTGCACAGATCTTATGGATGAAACAGCAATTAGAAGACTACGGTATTCATTTGGATCATATTCCGCTTAAGTGTGATAACACCAGTGCCATTAAACTCACCAAAAATCCCATCATGCATTCTAGAACCAAGCATATAGAAATTAGGCATCATTTTATTAGAGACCATGTCCAAAAAGGTGATTGTGAAATGGAGTTTATAGATTCTAAGCATCAATTAGCGGACATTTTCACCAAAGCTTTGCCCAAGGATAGATTTTTTGAGCTTAGGAGAGATCTTGGAATATTAGAAATAGTAAAATAGGCATATTTGGAATTAATCTGGCATTTTTCGCTGTTTAACGCATTTAATCTGCTTGCAAATCGATTAAAAACGCTGCCTATAGATTTGCGACTGGATTAATCGATTAATCCAAGTATTAATCGATTACGTAATCGATTAAAACTTCCTTTAATCGATTAAATACGCTCCAGGAAATTTTTTAAAACTCTGTTGTCGAAATCTAGTCGTTGCCAACGGCTATAAACGGCCATATTCTCCAAATCCAACCGTTGGGACACGTTTTTAAGCCTATATATACACCATATGGTCCCCATTCTCATTACTTGCACCTACCTTAAGCCTATTTCTTCTACTTTCTCTCTTCTTTCACCCAAATCCTTGCCTTTCCTTTATTTCAATGGCTGAATCTTCAAGAAGGAGGAGAAGAAGAACCAGTGCTGTGTTGAAGAATCCAGTCCCAACAAGAGATGCTACCGTAGAAGGGTGGCTCTCCGATGAAGCAGATCAACTGTCTTTCTCACGATTCTGGAAGGAAAGGAAGCTGATCAAGCAGAAATTCATTGATCTATCATGGTATATATCTTACACCTTTTCCTTCCCAAATCTCATCATTGAACAAGGAGTTCAACACCTTATGGAACTCCGTGGAAGGTATTATCCGGATCTCGTTCGCACTTTCTATTACAATTTAAAGATCCGGGATGGGCTGTTTCAAACAAGAGTAAAAGGAGTCGACATTGTCTTGGACAATGATATTTGGACTAATGTTGCAAAGGTCCCTGTCTTAGAGCATTCTCAAACTATCCCAGATGACTTTGCACAATTCAACAAGATAGCGGTCTACCAGTCCTTTCTCCGCAATCCTCGTCAGCACAATGCGCGTCTTTTCCTTGCAGGTGGACTCAAGATGGAAGAACGTCTCCTGCACTATCTCATTGTCTGGATTTTGTGCCCTAGAGGATCCAACCATGCCCAATGCTCTGAGACTGATCTCATCATCATGTACGGTATTCTTCAGAGCATTCCTCTCAATTGGCCTCATCTGATTAAGACAATTATGTACAAGGCCAAAAGGTTAGATGTAGCCCCTCTTCCATATCCTCTCCTAGTTTCCCAAATCTGTGAGTACAAAGGAGTGAATATCACCAATGAAAACCATGAGACTGTCCTCCCTGGTCATAAGGTTGGAGATAATTCCCTAAGACAAATGGGTTTTATCAAACAGGGACAATCTTACATACATCCTGAGGATGCTATTGAGGGCAATGAAGATGAAGCTGAAGATATTCCAATGCCTGATCCCACAAATGTTGCTGGCCCATCTCAAGTCCATGAGGAATATAGTCTAGAAAGTCTCTCTAGACAAATGACTGAGATGACTCGTCTTCAAACTGAGATGATGAACATCCAAAACATTCGCCATGCAGAAATTTGTACTCATCTCAGAAATTTAGACACTAGGGTTTCAGGTTTAGAGCAACATCTCTTTAGTGAAAGTGATGAATTCTAAGGGATTATTTGCTTGTCTTGTTTGTTTGATTTTATGATTATGTGCATCCTTAATAAAAAGTGTTGTTTATCTCATTTTTCAATATGCCTTATCTCTTTTTATTTAGGGGGAGCACGCATTTTTTTTTCTTCTGATCAAAAAAAGGGGGAGAAAACAAGTTTAAAATTATTATCTTATATTAATCTCTCTTTTTATGAGTTGTGACTGTTTCAGATTATTAAAAAGCTTTAAACTCAGAGGAATTTTTTGATCATCATCAAAAAGGGGGAGAATGTTGGCAAAAATCACCTATGAAGTTTTGATGATGAACAGAGTTGCACAAGTCAAGACAAATTAAGGATTTATGTATTTTTATAAAGCTTTTGTAATAATCTAAGTTGATGAAGTAGTGCCCACAAATGTATTAGGACCAATTATTGTAATTTACATTTAAATGCTGTTGAGATTCGTCAACATTCTGTTTTAATCGATTAAACCTAGTTTTAATCGATTAAAACCGAGGCTGGCCCTGAAAACCCAAGTGGCACTGGAATAATCGATTAAAGTGTATAATAATCGATTAGCTAATCGATTAATCCTGAGAATAATCGATTAACACTGACCGTTGGGGTTTTCAGATTTGAAAAACTAGCCGTTGTACTCATTTTAATCGATTAGTACTTATGTTAATCGATTAAATGCGTTAGATGGCCCGTTTTCGAAGAATGGAAGGGCATTAGGCTGAGTCTATAAATTGGCTCACTATTTCTCTCAAAAAACACTCTTCCCTTGTGCTCTAGTACTCTGAACTCTTTTGAGAACTCTGTGAATTTGCTGAAGCTAAGGAAACTCTTGTCTGCAAAGTTCTGAAGTGGTATTGCGGTGACAGAGGATTAGCTGGTTCATCCTTGGTGTGTCTGAGGAAGTGTTTGGAAGAGAATCATCCTTCGTGAAGCATTCGAAGGAGGTGATCATCCTTTGTGAAGATTCAAAGGAGGTGTAAGTTCATCTCTTGTGGTTTCAAGAGAGGTGGTAATATCTAAACTGTTACAAATTATTTTTCTGTGTGACTAGTATTTGTAATTGTTTTGTGATAGTGAAAAAGGTTTATCTTGTTTGAGATAAGCGACTGGACGTAGGATCCTAGTGATCTGAACCAGGATAAAATACCTGTGCATTTTTTTTTCTCTTTCCCTTACTCTCTTATTTACGTTTAATTATCTGCTTAGTAAGAAATTAAGAGAAAAATATTAAAAAGGGGTAATAAAAGGATATAACCAATTCACCCCCCCTCTTGGTTTGTTACCACGCTAATAATTCCGCTGCAGCGATTCTAACAAAATGTCCCTGATAAATAAGTTGAGACTACCCAATGACCAAAGAAAAATTAATATAAATTTTTTATACTTAGTAAATAAAAGGTATTTAGTAATTTAAAATGATTATAAATGTTAAAAAAAAATGAACAAAATGTATATATTTATCTCCATTCTTATACCTAATTTTAAAAATTAAATATTATCTATATTCATACCCATATATTATAATATTCATTGTCAAAATCAAGACAAATTTGCTCAATTTGCCATCCAAACATATCCGTTATTTTAAGTTAAGTTTTTTAAAGTATTTAAACAGGTAGGTTAATAATAGGTTTAATAGGTTCGGAGTCTCTATATTTGCGGGTTCGTTTCAATTGGGTCCTCCAATTTTGGAAGTGATCAATTGGGTCCCTAATTTGGTCAATCTGATTCAATAATAGCATTTTCGTTAAATGCAGTTAACGACATTAACTTTTTTAACAGGTGGCAAGCTGAGGCATCCAGGTGGCACCGTTTGAGCTGTATAGGTGAATTTTTAACATTTTTATATTATTGACAAATAAAATAAAAGCTAAATGAATTTCCGTGGTTTAATTATAACTCAGGTAGCTAAACAATGTTTCCTATTTTGGGGTCAGGTAGCTCGTGTCTTCAAAGTTGGGGAAATCTGCGAAATTGGGGAAATTAGAGAAATTAGGGCTCGTGGTTGTATTTGAAGGTCAAATCCCTAAATTAAAAGTGTGTGATAGGAGGTTGAGCTTGTAGTTCTGCGACGCGGCTGGGTGTAGTGCTTGTGGTTGTTGTTGTTCGAAGACAATGTCGAAGGAGCACTCTTGCTATTCATCGAGTTACAGTGCTAGGCGGAAGGAAAATGGTACGTCTTCACCGATCTGCTACTGTGGTTAAAGTTATGTGGTGAGAACTGCTAAAACTACGAAGAATCGGGGCAAGCAATTTTGGGGATGCTCCAAGTATATGGTATGTTAGATTCAACTCAACCTAATTAAGTTGTGGTACTGTTTGTGAGAAGAAGGTGGTACTCCCTAATTACGTTGAATGTTGTCTTTATAGAATGGTGGTGAAGAAAGTGGTTGCAACTTCTTCAAATGGTGCAATGATATTGGTGGTGACGAAAGGGGAAGCTTCTTCAACAGTGAAGGAAAGAAAGAAACTCTGGTGAAGAGTGAAGACATGGATAGTACTAGGAAAATTATAGTGAATTTACAAAAATTAGTTTTCATTGTTCAAAAGTGGATGAAGGTGGTGATGTTGTTGGTGTCTGTTTTATGTGTAATACAAATAGTTTTAGTTTCAATGTTGATGAGGAAAGGATGATTTCTTGTAACTTTGTTGTAGGTTTGGTCTGTTGTAATGAAATTAATGAAATGAATGAAATGGAAGAGTTGTTATAAATCCAGTCCATATACTGGGTACAAAATTACTGCTAAATTACAACATAGTTATAATGCTAAATCATCTTTATAGAATAAGCAGTTTCAATTTATAGAATAAGCACTTTCATTGTTATAATGCTAAATTACAACATTGTTATCCTGTTCAGACCACAGATACATTGCTGAGATACTATTGGCTTCAGCTCTACTTTTGAGAGCTTTGAGTTATGAGCTGCTGACATTTTAAATTAGACTCATCAGGTCATCCCATTAACCCTGAGTTATTCCTTGTGTTGCAAACACAGAGATAAACAACTTCTTAAAGAACTAATCACTGCAAACACAGGAAGTTAAAGACAAAACTTCTTAAATAACAAAAGCTTACAGCAAACTGGTATGAATCATTCCATAAAAGCAAAGATAACATTCCATAAAAGCAAAGTTGACATTACAACAAACTGGTATTAATCACAAAAGGTTCAACATCAGAATTTTTTTACATCATTACAAGGTACAAAAAACGACTGCTGCAATTGTGCTAGTAAACATCAGAATTGGTTGTAGCTTGCTTGCTTAAGGCTGATTTGATGATGGTATGTTTTCTTCATTTGTTGGGTTGCTTTGTTGTGTTTGGTCAGGGTTGACTTCACCATCTTGGGTTGATTTCTGGCAAGAAGTTCTGTTGTGACCCAGCTCCTTACAAATGCCACATCTTTTATGTATACCACCCTTCCTCATTCTTGTTTCGTCCTTGACTAACTCCCATTCCTGCAACCTTCTTTTCTTCTTGGGCCTCCCTGGCAATATTCTCTTTTTTGGAGGGAGCACATCATTATATGGGGTAATTTCCCACATATTCTGACCATTAATTGGATACACAATGGAAGAGTACATTTCTTCATATGTTGACTTCCTAAAACAAACAGGGATGAAGTCATCTGCATCTAAATTCAGAAACTTCATAACATCCAACGCATGACAACATGGAATGCCCGAGATAACCCATTTCCTGCATGTGCATTCAACTTTGTCTATATCAACTATAAACTTGTCGCCAGCTTGGGACACATGACGAACTTCAAACAGCTGCAGTGCTGACCAGCTGAAAAAACAAAATTAAAATTCAGAAAGTACACATACACTTAAACTGTTGAACACATGATAAATGAAAATATATTATGGTTACCTAGGAATCCAAAATTTGGTTAGTTGGGACTCCTTATTAAGTCTACTCTTGATTTTTGGACAAATCACCCTAGACAATGAGGCTATGTTTGTTCGGTTTGTTGCCCATCTGTTCATCAAGTAAAGGCGGATATCCTCCAACATGGTTATGATTGGCTTTGACCTTGTATGCAGCAATACACTGTTGAATGCCTCTGACATGTTATTTACCAAAGTATCACACTTAGCAGTGGTGGTAAACCTTGATCGTGACCAGTATCTACATTTCAAGAGATTAGGAAATATGGGTATCACAGTCTGCCACTTCCACAACTATGAATTGAATCACATTTCAAGAGATTAGGAAATATTATCATACCTGGGAGGAATTTTTATAAGGTATTTGAAGGCCTCGAGGTTCACTTCCTTTAATTTTCTCATTTCGGTTTCCCAAGCTTCTGGATGAGTTGCTGTAGCTGCCTTCCACATCATCCGCTTTAGCTGCTTTGAAGGGAATTTTTTCCTGAAATTTGCGTAAAGGTGCCTAACACAAAACTGATGATCAACTGTAGGGAGCACTTCTTCAAAAGCTTGCATTAAGCCCTGTAATTTGAAATTGACAATGTTGTTAAAGGTCTCATATCAATAATAACGGAAAGGTTTAATACGTTTTTAGGAAAAAAAGGGCATGTGAATAACCTTTTGTTGATCTGATATGAATGTTAATGATGCATGTACTGCCTCCCCACCAATGTCTTCATCCACAAGTTCCAGAAACCATTTCCATGTTTCTTTATTCTCTACTTCCATAATGGCATATGCTAGAGGTAGCATCTGGTCATTTGCGTCTCTTGCAATAGTAGTTAGCAATTCACCACCATATTTACCTTTTAAAAAAGCACCATCCAGCCCTATAATTGGCCTGCAGGACACAAAACTGTCCTTGCAGGCCTTAAGACAAACATAGAACCTCTTGAAAATATGGCCATCGACATTCTCTTCCACTTCCACCTTCACTATGGATCCAGGATTACGAGCTAAGAGCTCATTCGCATAATCATAGATCCTTTTATATTGTTCTTTGAAACACCCATCAACATGGTCTGAAGTAATGGACTTTGCTCTAAAAGCCATGGATCTAGATACACCAACATTCCACTTTCTACTTATCTTGTCACGAATTTCCCCTGCCTTGACTTTGGGATTTTCTTTCACGATTTTCTCCAACCTCTTACTCAGCCATTTGGAATTAAGTAATTTGACTTTGTGCTCTCTACTACAAGTGTGGTTGTCAACAACAGTCCTTAATTGCCACGTTCGTACTGCATTCATACAACCACAATATGCCATCCAGGGGCACTTTCCTTTAGCACCCATACACTTCACTCTAATTCTCTTCTTATCAATTTTAACATATGTTAGATTTCTCCCATTTTCTACTACATATGTTTTCATGGCATCCAGAATATCTTGCTTGTTAGCAAAGTAAGTGCCCAAATCCCACTTGTAATCCACCATTGTTTTAGGCATAGTAAATGTTACAAACTTTCCATAACTTTCTTCCTCATCATCTTCTCCATCACTTTCTCCTCCACTAACCAATTCTTCTGATTCCCAATTATCATCAAACATACCTCTATCATTTTCAGTATTTATACCATCCTCAACATCACTATCGGAAATACGAGTCCGTGATGGTCCATCATCTTGCACATCAACTTCAATTTCACCAAACCAATTCCCAACTCCATGCCCTACCTCTTCTTGGATATCACAGTCAACTAGGTCATCCATACAAGGAACATCCACATTGCAATCAACATTGGCATCCTCACCACTGCAACTCCAACTACGAACATCAACATCATCTCTTTCAAACTCACCCACATCACATTCAACTTCAATTTGACCTCCTACAACATCATCTCTTTCAGACTCACCCACATCACATTCAACTTCAATTTGACCTTCTACAACATCATCTCTTTCGGACTCACCCACATCACATTCAGCTTCAATTTGACCTTCTACAACATCATCTCTTTCGGACTCACCCACATCACATTCAGCTTCAATTTGACCTTCTACAACATCATCTCCCTCAGCTCTTTCTTCTGAAACAGGAACTTCACACTCACCATCACCTACCTCCTGACACTCATCATGAACTTGTTCACACTCACCATCATCACTATCATGCATCACAGGTTGAACTTCTTCTTCACCTATATTATGTGGAACATTTTCTAACAAGTGTGCGATCTCAGGTTCACACACTGTGTGGACAAGAAATAACTGAACTTCTCCATTTAGCCTAGCTAAGTTCATCATGTGCGTGGCTCCTCTATCATCAGACAAAGCCTCTAACCTATCATCTAACACAGAACCCCTCCCCCCTACACAATACCACAACTCCTTAAATCCATCATATCTAAGTCCTTTTACTACACTGACTATAATGAAGTAACTCCACACGTCTGGGTCAAAAGACAGAGTTGTACTTTTCCCCTCATACTTAAGTGGCCCATCGTTTATGAAGTGACCTCCATGGTGGAAAACAACTTCAAAATGATCCTCCATGTAATACACTATAACAGTATATATCCTATAAAATAATAAGACGAAAACGACAACAAAAATTATATAAAATTAGAAGCAGGACAAGGAAACACGGGGACCAACTACAACATAACTTAAACAAAATAAAAAGCACAAGAAACAAACATGGGGGACCACATTGCAACATTGCAACACCAATATAAAGCACAACAACAATTAGGGTCTACTACGACACTTCAAACATGGGGGACCACTTTGAACAACAATTTCAACAACAACATAAATAACACACTACCACACCACTTCTAACATGGGGGACCACGACTGACCATGCATCATTGTCAAAATTATACAAAGAAGTAAACATTTACTAACCTGGACACGTGCTACACCTCCAACGACCTTCGCGAAACTCTTCCACGTGATTCACCGCCAAAAATTACCTGCTTCTACTCAAAACCACTGATAGATCACTACAACTTTATACAATGAAAGCTTATGTCTAACTAATTTCTCACGCAAAAGCGATGCTCCCCAAATGCCAGCACAATGCCATTTCCAGCAACGAACCCTAAGTTCGCAGATTTTCCCAATTTCTCAGACACAAGCTACCCCAAAATAGGAAACATTGCTTAATATGTTTAATAATTTAATATGTTTAATAATTTCTAATTATATTTTCATTTATTAATATATTTAACAATTAAAAATGTTAAAAATCCACCAAGGATGCCACTTGGATGCCTCAGCTTGTCACCTGTTAAAAATGTTAACGTCGTTAACTGCATTTAACGAAAATGCTATTATTGAATCAGATTGACCAAATTAGAGACCCAATTGATCATTTCCAAAATTGGAGGACTCAATTGAAACGAACCCGCAAATATAGAGACCTCCGAACCTATTAAACCTTAATAATAGTAATGATAGACATTAATTAAGATGTAATTAATGTTGAAATGATTGAGCAATTAAATGTTTAAAATAGTAACGCACTAACTTGGAAGGATATACATAAATCATAATTAGTTTTAAGTGTTTGAATTATGTGATAAAAATTATTTGCACTATTTCAAGTTTAATATTAAGTCTATATAAATGAAATGCTAAGAACATGGTCCTACAAGTTGATGAGAGTGAAAGCAAAGAAGCATATATGATTAAAAAAAATGATGGGGAAGAAGGTTTTGGCTTTGATCATGTTTGTTATAGCTTATAGTTTGGCTATGACAAAATTAGGTGAAAGTCAGCTTCCTGACATGTGTTACGAGTATAAACCAATGTATGGTCCATGTGTGCCTTATTTGGCTAATGAAAACACTGGGCCTCCAGATTCAAGATGTTGTGCTGGAGCTGCTCACGAGTTTAAAAAAGCAAACAATCCTTCAGCCACAAAAAAGTTTTGTGCTTGTATGTATGACACTTTGCTAAATTTAGGGTTTTATCCCAAAAAATGGAAACAGCTCCCAGGAACCTGCAGGTTTAAGATTTCATTTTCTATTGAAAAGTGCGTAACTGGTGCAGGTAGTTATTCAACCGCTAAATACGTTCACGAGAATTGAGTGCATAAGTTTTGATGTATGTAAAAAATAAATAAATTCTGAGAAATTTGATCTATTTGCAATGATTATTGTTGGTGATGACATCTGCATAAGTACTTATTTATGGATCTTATGGATAGTTCTGTAATGAAACTAATAATCTCTTCCAAAAGGTAAATTATAAAACAACGAATTAATATTTATTTTAATGATTCATAAAGGAGGTTATTAGTACTTGAAGCATGTTTGTGGCCATGACGGCTTGCTTGTTCCTCAAATGTATTAGAGATAAAAGATTTTGCCTGTCGATCATGGATAGATAGACATAAAATATATTCTTTCGTTTTAATTAATAATAAATTGAAACTATTGTCGTTGCACAGTCTTATGAGCAACAGTAAATATTTGCTCGACTAATGCCGAACAAATTGTGCTAATACAAATATAATTGGTTATTGAGTACAGGTAAAACATATCATCATTCGATTATAACCTTAGCTTCTTCGCTGTCATTGGAAATTGTTCGAATTATCCACAATTAAGCACCTATAGAGTTGTGGAGCATTAGACAAATAATCATGTATCTTCTATAGTCGAGTTACTAAGCTTCTTTTCACTGCACAAGCACAAATTAGAATGTCCAAGAAACACATGTATAGTTATGAAATAATATACACACTATATACAAAATGGCTTTTTATACATGTTAAAATTTTTTATATCGATTTTTGAACAGGTATAGAAATAGGAGTATGGAAAGTTTCGACTTTCTGCACCGGTTTCCTCATAACAAGTGTAAAAGTCTCATTTATTTATTCCTGATATTTTGAGAATAGGTATTAAAAAATTTGCTTTTACTACGAATTTTGTTGGAAAAAAAAATCACATTTTTATAAAATAGTCTTACTTTTATACCTGTTGGTGTTAGAACCAGTATAAATAGTATCGTTTTTTTTAATATTTAATCTATATGTGCTAATATCCATATCTAGACCTGCATAAAATTCATTCCCAGAATACACTCTAAATAATCAATATTGTTTCTATTATGAATACACAGCAAAATAGGTCCTCAATGTAATATTTTTATCTAACAAAGTTCCTGAATACATTTTCTAACATAGTTACACTTAGAATAGTTCCTAAACTCAAAATGTAAAATTGAATACATCTAATCATTTACAAAATGTCAAAAGAAATGCAGCCCACTGTTCCCGAACATCCTTTATGACATATTGCTCCATTGGAGACGTGTCATCAAATATCTACACAATGAATAGTTTGAGTCAAGTTATAATATTAATGGCTTATGATGTTAATTATAAAATATTCACGTTACCAAATTCCATGAGTCAACGACATTTGTGGATATAACTTTTTGCATGTGCCTCATGACATAATATCCACACTCAAAGCTCCCCGGTTGACGTGAACACTACAAGTTAAATTTATAAAGTTTGATAAAATTTATAATTGTATTTATATAATGAAAGATTAACTACTTAGAGTTGGTGCAATGAACTACAACTTCTTTTTAGAGGCGTCATGTGTTCCCTACAACCTTGAATATATATGTCTCAACCACTCTGTAAAGTTATGTGTACATTGAAATAAGTGCTATGAAACTTAGTAAAATCAATTAAGTGTACACAACAAATGAATTATTAAAAAACTTACGATATTAGTGTACCACTATTGCAAAATAGACTTTTTATAGCGTCTGTTTATACCTGTTCAAATTTATCAAGTGTAAAAGATGATGCGGTGGCAGAAAGTTAATAAAGAGAACTTTTTTACACCACATACTCTAAAAATAGGTATAAAAAATAACATGGTGGAAAAATCGTAATAAATAATAAATAATTCTGTAAAGTCCATTAAAATTATCCATTTTAATAAATAGTAGTATTTTCTTGTAGTAATAAATTTCTTTATGAATGAAAAATATAACTAATAAGCTTATATACAAAATAAAAATGTGATAAGTTAAACAAAAATTTACAGTAACTGAAATGGTAAACACCTTGTAACACTAGGGACATGGGTTCAAACTTAGTAAAATACATATCTCCAAAAATATATTTTTATAAAATAAATAAATTAATTAGAATATATATATATATATATATATATATATATATATATATATATATATATATATATATATATATATATATCAAAACAAAGGACAAAATAATTTTCGGTGGTGCAAAGCCAAACTCTTTCGCTGGAAGTCTACTCGATAGGTTTTTAACTCAAATCCTATTGAACAGATTAAGTACTATTAAACTATTATGCAATATACTCAATTGATATAAAATATGTGATTGATTAATCTTTCTGAAAGGATAAGATGTTTAACCGGCTATGTCAGATTCAACTTCTTAGTTCTCAAGAACGTTTATATTAAGGTTATATTTGTGATGGTAGGATAGAGGAATCTTAAAAACCGGAGTTGGTACATCCCTGATCATAGAGCAGCCTTGGTCACATCTAGTAAGTTGTGACTAGTCATATGTACTAGCGTTTATGGTGAGTTTGATTCGTCAAACATTTGACTCTTCTCTGGTGACCATTTATAGTGATATTATATTATTGTTAATTTATTTTGTGATATATTCATTTTGTATGATTTATGTGATGATTGTATTTTATTATATTGGATTTGAATTTATGCATCTGAATATGATATGAGTATTACGGGGAGATTTTGTAATGGTATAGTATAAGTTGAGGAATATGAGCATGATATGAGTCTCATGGAGAGATTATGTAATGACATGCTATTAGTGTATATGTTGATGTTGAGGGTCCTGTTTTTGGAGGTTATCCTGATACTCTAATAATCATCCGGTCTCAAGTAGAGAAGGATGAGTTATGTGGTGAGAGGGGTAGGAGGTCTTGGTCTATGTGCCAGTTTTGGACATAGTGTTGAGGACTAACCTTGTGGATGATATGGAGTATTTTGGAAGTGTATTTGTAAGGAGAAGTAGAGGTCATCACAAGTGCATAACCTCCCGTGCCCGCTCATCAATGTATCATCTGGATGAGTGCCTATTAGGGATTATGGTATGATGGGATGAATGTTTATTAGGGATTGTGGTATGATGGGATGAGTGTCTATGGTGCGATTGTTGTATGATGGTATGAGGGTGTCTGACATAATTATTATATGATGTTTGTTGAGTGTATCAAAGTAATTATGCATGTTTTATAAATGATTTGTTGCATGTTAGCTCACCCTACTTGTTTGTGTTTGTGCGATGATCGTATAATTTGTTATATGGGAGCAGATGAAGGAATGTCGTCCGATTCAGTGCCAATGAAGAAAGAGATAGAAGAATAAATTAGAAGAGTTCGAATTATATTTATGAGTTTGTAGTTGAAATCTGAGTTTAAAACATATATATATCATGTATGAAATCCTTTATATTCATTGTGAATGGTGGTGTAATGCTACAATATATCAACTATGAATTATCAAGTGTAAGATTATGGGATGTTACATTAAATGTAATACTACAATATATCAACTATGGTCAAGTGTGAGATTATGGGATGTTACATTAATGGTATCAGAGAGGTTCGTCCTTAAGACGACCTAAGAGTTGTGGATTTATCCTATGAACTCATATTATGAATCATAATGACAATAATTCTCTGTGTGAACAGAGAAATGACATGCACACAACCCAACTGTGAAACCTCTAATATGCCTAGCTTGGCAAGGGCTTTAGAGGCTATCGCATATGCTCATCAACAACAAGGCGCTACTTTAATGCAACAACACGAAACGGCTCTACAACAATTAGAAACGGCCAGGCTGAATTCTGAAGCCAGCCAAAGACAACATGTGGAAGGCTTAAGACAACTATTTGAGAATGACACGTTTTTGGAAGCTCAACCTCATAGGGTTCAGGAATGGACCTTAGAAAACTTTCTACAACACCTTCCAGCTACTTTTAATGGGAGGACAAGTTCGGACGAGGCTGATCTATGGATAAGAAATATGGAAAAGATTTTTGATGCGAAAAATTGTTCATCAGAAACTAGGTTGGCATACTCTGAGTATCAGCTGTTTGGAGAATCAGTACACTGGTGGAACAACATGAAGCTAGTATTAAAGGAAAGTGGTGAGATTATTACTTGAGAACTTTTTAAGAATAAGGTTTATGCTGAGTACTTTCCGGACAGTGTAAGATATGTAAAAGAGGTGGAGTTCTTGTAGCTCGTGCAAGGTAACAAGTCGGTAGCTGAGTATGCAGACAAGTTCAAACATTTGGGACGTTTCTACACCCAACCAGCAAATGAAGAATGGAGGTGCAGGAAATTTAAAAATGGATTAAGAGCAGACATACAATTAGTCGTGAACCCTTTAGCTATTAAAGAGTTTTCTGCTTTAGTGGAACATGCCAAAGTTGCAGAAAGGTTAACAAGTGAGATTGAAGTTCAGCATAAGTCACAAAGGGTGGGAGGACCATCTGGGTCACGAGTTGGACAGAATGTAAGGATCCGACCTTATGAAAGAACGCAGCCTTAGAGGAATTCTCATCAGCAACAACCTCAACAGAAAATAATCCGATGTTACATCTGCGGAGGACCTCATCTGAAGAGCGTTTGTCCACAAGTTACTATGCACAAAAAATGTTTTCTTTGCGGAGCAGAAGGACATTTTGCTAGAGACTGTCCCTCTAGCAGAAGAGAAACAATTCAACCTCAACAACTGCCTAAACAAAGAAGGACTGACAATAGGCCACAAGCGACTGGAAGACTCTTTGCTTTGACGGGAGCATAAGCTGCCAAATCAAGTAATCTCATCATTGGATGTTGTATTATAGCTGGTAGAGACTTGAATGTGCTGTTTGATTTTGGAGCGACACACTCCTTTTTGTGTGAAACTCTTATTCAAGAGTTGGACCTACCCGTGAAAGAGTTGCAGTATGATCTTATGGTATCTAACACCAGCCTCTAAATTGATAAAAACATCGAGGTTGTGTCCTCAATGTCCAATAGTTGTAGAAGGACGTAGGTTCAAAGTGCATCTTATATCTTTACCTCTACAAGGTTTAGATGTAATCTTAGGAATGGATTGGTTATCTGCCAATCATATCCTTATAGACTGTAGCAAGAATGAGTTGATTTTCCCTGATCCTGAAGAAGCGGAGTTGTTGTCATTGATAACAGTTGAAAAACTGTTATTTTCATGCTTAAAATTGATACTAAAAGCAACCTTTAACACTTAGAAACTAGCTTGAAATCATGCTTTTGGTCATATTTTTAGAAGTAAGAGAGCTGGACAGGTTTATGCTTGATTTCAGTGTTTTTGTGCAGGTTTTAAGGTGAATTTGGTGAAAGAAGTGAAGAAGGACAGAGATGGAATCAGAAAAGACATCAAAAAGTGCAAAAGGAGAAGCCGCAACTGCCGCTCAGCGGCAGTTTACCATTGAGCGACACTCAAGCAGTCACGTTGGATCCGCTGAGGGGTAAAAAGGCCACTGAGGGGAGAAAAACAACTCACGCACTTACCGCTGAGCGGTAGTTTACCGCTGAGCGACACTATTTTTGGGCTTGGGCCTAATTTTCTGTAATTTTAGAATAATATATAAGCTTTAGGACGTCCTAGGGTTTGTATCTTTGGCAGAGACGAAGCAAACACTCTCTTTTCCACCCCTTGAAAGAAGATCTGGGATGCTCAGGCTACCTCCTCCTCTTTCTAGGGTTTTATCTTTCATTCTTTCATTATTGTTCATCTAGTTTCACCATGAATATGGTGAACTAAACCTTGTATTGTTGTTGGGGAATCAATGTAGTCTTGTGAAACTCTCATATATGGAATTTGATTTAATGTCTTATCTTAAGATATATGCTTTCTTTTATTGCTTGCTTTGTTTAACTCATTCATTGCCATGATTATTGATTTTGTCGATACGGGAACGTACAGGGAAGTCTAGATCCGGGGAATTTCTCCCAATAGCATATTGGTTGCCTTTATGCTCCTGAACATTAAGAACTAATTACTAGGAATGCTAGGAATTGTATGAACTCGTAATTAGGGATATACCTTCTTGCAAGGTGATTTAGAGAGTGACATTAGCATTGATGATAAGAATGATGAATTCCTGAAAATATATGAGAGTGGATAAGATGAAATTGATAACCCCAACAACATACTCATCCATCTAATTCATTGAAGTGTTTGTATTCTGTTTTCTCCATTGATCAAATTCATGCATACATATTTAATTACTGTCTCTTGCATTAAAAACCTATAATCAATTTGTTCTTAAGTCTTAAATAATCAACAAATCACATAGCTAAACTAGGTCGTGAGTCCTTTGGGAAAACGATACTTGGTCTTACCTTGTTTTATTACTTGATACGATTCGGTCACACTTGCTGATTGTTCAACAAGTTTGTGGCGCCGTTTTTCGGTGTTCATAAATTTGTCATCAAGTTTTTGGTGCCGTTGCCGGGGACTCGTGGTTTAACTAGTTCATTTGTGTGATTATTGATTATCTTTGACTTGAATTTTGAATTTTGAATTTTGAATTTTGAATTTCTGTTTTTTTATTTTTTTCTGTTTTTATTTTATTTTATTTTATTTTATTTTATTTTTCTGTTTTTATTTTTATGTTTTCTGTTTTTATTTTATCTTCTTATCTCTGATCTTATATCTTCTTTTATATCTTTTTGTGCTAACCAATTTTTCTAGGGTTTTGTTTTCTTGTGTATGCAGGAAGCAATCCGAACTAGAAGCAAGAAAACTGCAGAACCTCTTCTTGAAGGTTTAGACGAGAGTATACGGAGGAGAAGAATCCGTACATCTAGAGAACTTTTTCCTCCTCCGGAAACTCTGTTACAACCATCACCACAAGGTTCTAACCATAGCACTGAAAATATGGAGAATAATAATGCCGGAAGAACTCTTGCAGATTATACAAATATAGTTGGACCTCAACATTTTAACAGCATAGCAAGACCAAGGGTCAATGCAGTCAACATGGAGGTTAAGCCAACATTAATCCAACTGGTGAAGAGTAATCAATTTAATGGGTTGTCTCACGAAAGCCCATATGAGCACCTCACAACTTTTAATGAAATCTGCAACACGGTGAAAATAAATGGGGTGCCGGATGAAGCAATCAAACTTAGCTTGTTTCCATTTTCACTAGGAGGCAACGCTAAGCTTTGGTTAAATTCTTTTCCAGAAGAAAGCTTTACAGAGTGGGAAGCAGTGGTGACCAAGTTCCTAAACAAATACTTTCCACAATCAAAAGTAAATAAAGGAAAGCAAGAGATTTCATCATTCAGGCAAGGCATGGAAGAATCACTGGGGCATGCATGGGACAGGTATAAAAGCTTATTAAGAAAAACACCCACGCATGGATTTGATGATGTGCAAGTAGTCCTAACCTTCCTTGGAGGTCTTGGTCCACAAACCAAGATGATGCTTGACGGCTCAGCTGGAGGAAATATCAAATGGAAAACTCTAGAGGAAGCTACAGAAATCATTGATAATATGGCTACTAGTGACAATGAGCTCAACAGTGAAAGAGGAGCTCCTATACAACAAAAAGGAGTTCTACAATTACAAACCCATGATGCCTTGCTAGCACAAAATAAGATACTAACTCAACAACTAGAGACTCTTACGAAAACTCTTGCACAACTACCAAAAGAGTTAAAGACTGTTGCACAGGCTCAATCACAGTTGTGTGAAGTATGTGGAGGAGACCATATCAATGGTCAATGCGCTTTTCCAGTAGAAGCATTAGAAGATGTAAACTTCATGGCCAATCAATACCGTCAGGGGAATTTTAATCAAGGGTGGAAACCACACCCAAGCATTGGTCACGGACAAACTGGGCAAGCTGGACAAACTGGGCAAGCTGGACAAACTAGGCAATTCAATAAGCAACAACAACAACCAACCTTATGGCAACAGATGGCTATACTAAATGAAAGGTCAATAAGGATGGAAGAAACTCTTAATCAGTTCATACAGAAAACTGAGTCTACTCAAAATAGAACTAAGGCTTCTATTAAGTATTGGGAGACTCAAATGGGTCAGATTACCAAGCAGTTGGAAGAGAGGCCAAACAAAAATTTTGGGGCTAATACTGAGGTTAACCCCAGGGAAGAATGCAAAGTGGTGGAGAGTACAAATGATGAGAGAGTTGAGTTAAAAGAAAAGAGAGAAAAGAAAGAAAAAGAAGAGAGAGAAAAGAGAGAAAAAGAAAAAGAAGAGAGAGAAAAAAAAGAGAGAAAAGAGAAAAGAGAGAGAAGAGAGATAGAGAGTAATGATATTTTTCCTTTTCCAATGAATCAAAAGAAGCAATTTGATTTTACAGAATTATTCAAGATGGTGGACAATGATGTACATTGGAATCAGATACTACAACAAATTGCAATTTATACTAAACCTGAAGAAGAAGTCTCTACAAGGAAAAGACGTAGAGAGGAAGATACAAAAAAGTATAAAGCTGTTAAAAAGGAGCCATTCCCTCTAAAGGCAAAAGATCCAGGAGGTTTCTCCATTCCATGCACAATAGGGAAGAAGAGGATAAACAAAGCCTTACTCGATTTAGGATCAAGTGTTAACTTGATACCTTATTCTTTACTAGAGCAGATCGGTGATGTTGATGTGAAACCTGTAAAGGTTAACTTAGTAATGGCAGATGGATCTTCAAAGGAACCCTGTGGAATAGCAGAAGATATTATAGTTTGTGTGGGCAAACTCCAGTTCTTGGTAGACTTTGTGGTGATGAAGATGGAGACTGAAAAGATACCCATTATTCTTGGAAGACCGTTTATGAAAACGGCCAAAGCTATCATTGATGTGAACGAAGGTATAGTGGTGCTCCAAGACAGAGAAGAGAGAGTTGTTGTAGATGTCTTCAAAGATGAGAGGCAGATGCAGGAGGAAGAAGCTAGTCATAAAGCTGCATTTCAAGATGTACTCATGACTAGCTCTCAAGATGAAAAGCCCAAGGTTAAAGGTAAGCGTTGTTTATTGTTTCAGGTATCGGAAAAAGAGAAGATTGGAAGAGGAAGGAAAGTTCCTGATGACTGGATGAAAGAACAACTCCAACTGGGTACACTTGTGCGAGTCAAAAACAAATTGTGGGTTGTGAAAGGCTATAAAGAAAAAGAGATGATAGAGATAGAGTCTCCATATTCTAGAAGAGTCAAAACAGTACACCGGAAGCAGTTGAGGAGTTGGTGGAATATGGACATCAACCAGGAAGAAGGAACTTGAACTTTATTGGGTCAAGCTAATGACGTTAAAAGAGCGCTTGCTGAGAGGCAACCCAGTGATTTAAGGACTTTTAATTTTTGTTTTGGTGATGTAATTTTGAACTTTTGGACATTATTTCTGTAAATATTTTGTTGGGATATAGCATCTACTGAAGGATGCTAAGTGGTTAAGTATCCACTGAAGGATACTAGGTTTGTTACACCTACTGATGGGTGTTGGTAAGAAAATTTTGCACATACTGATGAGTGCTGGTGGATATTGGGTCAGGCTCGTGACGTTAAACAAGCTCTACTTGGGAGGCAACCCAGTTGATTTATTATATTTTTGTTTGTTCTGCTGTAGTTGCATAATAGGATTTTGCATGAGTAATCTGAGCATATTATTGCAGGGAGTAAGTGAGAGGCATGGGTAGGAGGCACCTAGGTTAAGCTAGGAAGAAGAAGAGCACTTCCCGAAAGTGCCGCTGAGCGGCGAACTACCGCTGAGCGGTAGTGTCGTAGACTGGGCTTAGGTTGCCCCTAAGCGGGACCCGAGCCCATTAGGGTATTTTTATACCATAAGCTGCGCCTTAGTGTCTCTTTTCAGATTTTTCTTTGCACACACACTCCTACATACTTTTTCAAAGGTTCTCTACAACTTTTCCCTCATCCCTCTTGAGAAAATCTCTCTTTCACTCATTTTATCACTAATTCCATCTAAGTTTGGGGTAGGAAGAGAGAGCATCATAGCCTGAAAGCATTCTCAGTGCATCTAGCATCTCCACCCAAGTAAGTCAAGCATTTTTCATTCTAGGGTTCTTGAATTTGAATCTTTAGGGGTTTTGATTTCTATGCATGATTTGAAGATTTAATTGAAGTTTGAACCGATTAAACTGAATGATTTTGAGCTGAAAAACTGAAATTTGCATGTGGGTGAAGTTAGGACAGGTTAAAACGAGATTTTTAAGAATCTGCAGATTTACCGCTGAGGGGTAAATTATCGCTGAGCGGTACTCTGAACCGATTAAATTGAATGATTTTGAGCTGAAAAACTGAAATTTGCATGTGGGTGGAGTTAGGATAGGTTAAAACGAGATTTTCAAGAATCTGCAGATTTACCGCTGATGGGTAAATTATCGCTGAGCGGTACTCTGACAGATAACAGATTTTTGCTTAATTGTGTTCTGGATTGTTACACTGGTGGCGCTGAGGGGTGATTTTTGACCCTCAGCGGTGGTTTAGCCTCGAAATAAGGTGTTGTCTGTGTCTTTACTAATGATTAACAACATGTTTTGTGGTTTGGTATCTGTGTTTGATGTAGGAATGGCATCCTCTTCAGGCAAAAGATTTAAGACCATGGCATCCAAAAGAAAAGAAAAGGAACCAGAACAACCCCATTCTAGTAGGTTCCTATCTCGCAAACATGAGAAGCACTTCAAGGTGGTCCAAGATAGGAGGTTATTGATGGAGAGAAAGGTTGGAATGATACCTAACTTTGCTCCTTAATTTGGAGAACAATTGTTAGGGAATGATTGGGGAAAGCTAGCCACATACCCTTCACCTGCCAATATAGCTGTGGTAAAAGAATTCTACACTAATGCAAGAAAGATTGGTGATTATCCAGCTGAGAATTACTTGGGCTATGTCAGAGGCCATGCTATCAAGTATGATCCTGATTCCATCAACAACTTATTGGATACTGTGTGGGCTGGTGAGCAGTGCCAGTTTGCTCTCTGTATGGAAGAAGGAGCTGATTTTGAGGATGTAGAGAGAGTTTTATGTGTGCCTGGAGGACATTTTCAAAGGAATAGAACTGGCGTTGTGGTAAACATTAGGAGAACTGACTTGACTCCTCTTGCAAAGTATTGAATGACATTTTCTCATGCCAACATTCAGCCATGTTCTCATGTGTCAGACATTACTCTTAGTAGGGCACTCCTCCTTTATTGTGCAATCAGGAACTTGAATGTCAATATTGGACAGGTAATAGCTGATGAGATAAGGGTGTGTGCTAACACAACAAACAACAAAGCACCCTTAGGACATCCGTCCTTAATCACACACCTCTGCAAGATAGCTGGGGTGGATACTTCATCTCCACCTTTTGAAAGACCAAGGAAAGCAATTGATGAGGCTTATTATAGACAATATTGTGGAGGCGATGAAGCAGCTCAACCAGTTCCACCACGCCGTACTCGCAGAGAAAGAGGGCAAGCACAGAGTAGGGCATCTGTTGAGACACATGAAGCAGAACCATTCCAAATGAGGGATATGTATATGTCTCTTATAGGTGCATAGTTACAGTCTATCCACAGAGGGCAGGTGGCTACTACAGAGATGATTGTTGGAATGTATGATACACCTCCAGCACACAGGTGGACTATGGAGGAATTTCATAATGTGGTAGCTTGGCCAGAAGAGCAGGTACAAGGAGGTAGAGCTGAAGCAGCTGAAGCTTCAGCTATGGAGATGGAGGAAGAAGATGATGAAGCGGATGATGATGACGCATTTGAGGATGCTGCAGATGAAGAAGAAGAAGAGGATACAGATGACAGCTCAGATTGATGGGGAGCTGAGATAGCATTTACTGATGAATGTTATCATGACTAGAGCAGGACTTATGCTTTTATTTGGTTTTGTGTTCTGAATTTAATTACTGTTGTTTTAGAATAGGGTTTGATGTACTCAATTGGAAACTTTGTCTATTATGATGGTTTGCCTATAATTGTGATTGTTTGATAAGTGATGCTTGATGATACTTTGATATGGATTGATGTTGAGATGTACATTATACAGGTGATTCACAAGCTTTGTGAACAAATGCATGATATTATGATTGTGATTGTGATATTAAGGAGGATGTTTATGTCAAATGTGAATGAGCTTATGTGTGAGGTTTTGAGCTTCAGAGTTTTTTATGATTGAATGCTATTCCATTGGAAACATGAATGACTTTGCCTAGGTTTTCTATGATTGAATTACTTGTTTGCATCATATGATCAAGGCCATTTGTTGGTAACCCTTATATTAGCCAATTTCATGATTAGCCACTAAAAGAGAACACTATGTGTTCTATCCTTTGAACCCTTAGCCTTGAACATGATTTGAAAACCCTTGTTGAAAAGCTTTACCTTGAGTTAAGTAGAAAATATTTTGTGGTATTGATAAATGTTCAAGTTTGGGGTTGTTGGAAAATAGAAAGGGAAATTGAAAGCATTGAGCTAAGAGCTAAGAATAAGAATGTGAAAGAGAAAGAAAAGAAAAGAAAAGAAAAGAAAAGAAAAAGCAAAGCTCAATGCAAAGGAAAGTTGGGAAAAATAAGAATGATTGTGTTGATATGATTCTCTTTACTCAAGGGTTTTGTGATCCAGAAAAACCAATTTTCTTGTTAGCCCAGCCACATTATAAGCCATTGAAAAAGTCCTTGTGATGATGCATGCTTGTGAATTTATTTGATTGTGGTTAAATGAAAGGCAAAGACAATTCATGTGACACTGTGATAGTAGAGTGAATGAGTGATTACCTCTTATACACTTGTGTTTGAGTGAAACAACTTACCTAGTGAGGAAATATTCATTGAGCACATGAACATTCATGTTTAGTTGATTGATCATTCATGAAAAATAAGATTTGTTGGATATTAAGTGACTTTGTGAACACCAAAGCATGTGTACATCTTGATTGAAATCTTTGTCATGAGTTTGATTGAAGTTTACTTATCTTGAAAAGAGGATTTTTGAATGAGTGAATCATTATAAGGTTTGGTAGAAGATTGAGTTACATCTTGTTTTCTTGAGGACAAGCAAAGTTCTAAGTTTGGGGTTGTGATAACAGTTGAAAAACGGTTATTTTCATGCTTAAAATTGATACTAAAAGCAACCTTTAACACTTAGAAACTAGCTTGAAATCATGCTTTTGGTCATATTTTTAGAAATAAGAGAGCTGGACAGGTTTATGCTTGATTTCAGTATTTTTGTGAAGGTTTTAAGGTGAATTTGGTGAAAGAAGTGAAGAAAGACAGAGATGGAATCAGAAAAGACATCAAAAAGTGCAAAAGGAGAAGCCGCAACTGCCGCTCAGCGGTAAACTGCCGCTGAGCGGCACTCAGGCAGTCACGTTGGATTCGCTGAGGGGTAAAAAGGCCGCTGAGGGGAGAAAAACAACTCACGCACTTACCGCTGAGCGGCACTATTTTTGGGCTTGGGCCTAATTTTCTGTAATTTTAGAATAGTATATAAGCTTTAGGACGTCCTAGGGTTTGTATCTTTGGCAAAGACGAAGTAAACACTCTCTTTTCCACCCCTTGAAGGAAGATCTGGGATGCTCAGGCTACCTCCTCCTCTTTCTAGGGTTTTATCTTTCATTCTTTCATTATTGTTCATCTAGTTTCACCATGAATATGGTGAACTAAACCTTGTATTGTTGTTGGGGATTCAATGTAGTCTTGTGAAACTCTCATATATGGAATTTGATTTAATGTCTTATCTTAAGATATATGCTTTCTTTCATCTTTAGCTAGGGTTTTTCCTCTTTGCTTATTGCTTGCTTTGTTTAACTCATTCATTGCCATGATTATTGATTTTGTTGATACGGGAACGTACGGGGAAGTCTAGATCTGGGGAATTTCTCCCAATAGCATATTGGTTGCCTTTAAGCTCCTGAACTTTAAGAACTAATTACTAGGAATGCTAGGAATTGTATGAACTCGTAATTAGGGATAGGCCTTCTTGCAAGGTGATTTAGAGAGTGGCATTAGCATTGATGATAAGAATGATGAATTCCTGAAAATATATGAGAGTGGATAAGATGAAATTGATAACCCCAACAACATACTCATCCATCTAATTCATTGAAGTGTTTGTATTTTGTTTTCTCCATTGATCAAATTCATGCATACATATTTAATTACTATCTCTTGCATTAAAAACCTATAATCAATTTGTTCTTAAGTCTTAAATAATCAACAAATCACATAGCTAAACTAGGCCGTGAGTCCTTTGGGAAAACGATACTTGGTCTTACCTTGTTTTATTACTTGATACGATTCGGTCACACTTGCTGATTGTTCAACAAGTTTGTGGCGCCGTTTTTCGGTGTTCATAAATTTGTCATCAGTCATTACAACAAGTGTTAAAGGAAGTAAAAGAAGGATCTTCGTGTTTCATTATCTTGACTCATGTGGATGTTGAGAAAAATGAACAAAATCTTGATATTCCCATAGTTAATGAGTTTAGTGATGTGTTCCCAGAAGAAGTACCAGGATTGCCACCTCAACGAGAAGTAGAATTCTCCATCGATTTAATACCTAAAGCTAGACCAATATCGATAGCTCCATATCGAATGGCCCCGACAGAGTTGGCAGAGCTAAAGAAGCAAATTGAAGAGCTGTTAGAAAAATAATTCATCCGACCAAGCGTATCACCATGGGGGGCACCGATACTGCTGGTGAAGAAGAAAGATGGTAGCTCTAGATTGTGTGTCGACTATAGGCAGTTGAACAAGCTAACCGTCAAGAACAAGTACCCTCTGTGACACCCGGGCACGGAGACGAGGGCGGGGAGTGACGCCGGTGCAAGAAGCATGGTGCAGGGGGCACAGACAAGGAGCGGCTCCTGGCAGCTTCGGGTGGAAGGGGTACATGGATGAATCGAACATACACCGGAATGAGAGGGATCTGGAGACTGTATAGGTATGGGACTATACGGTTGAAGGATAGCTTAAAGGAATTGATTTGACTACTCATATCACCAAAATGCATTTACTTTTCGGTAGCCTAGCTCATAAGAACTCCATGGTTAAGCGTGCTTAGCCTGGAGTAATTCTGGGATGGGTGACCTTCTGGGAAGTTTTCCCAGAAAGTGTGCGAGTGAGGACAAAGCACACTGGAAAGCCTGGTGGTGGTCTGTGGGGGCAGTCAACGGTCCCTGTGAGTTGCCGGGGCGTTACAGATGGTATCAGAGCCTAGCCTCTCCCAGTACGGTGTGGTTCGAGGACGAACCAGAGCGGAAGCTGGTGGGCATGTGACACCCGGGCACGGAGACGAGGGCTGGCAGCTTCGGGTGGAAGGGGTACATGGATGAATCGAACCCTGTGAGTTGCCGGGGCGTTACACCCTCTACCTAGGATTGACAATTTGATGGATCAGTTGCATGGAACTCAAGTATTTTCAAAGATAGATCTAAGGTCTGGATATCATCAAATTTTGGTTAAAGCTCAAGATGTATAGAAGACTGCTTTTAGATCAAGATACGGGCATTACGAGTATGTAGTTATGCCGTTCGGAGTAACTAATGCTCCAGCTTTGTTCATGGATTACATGAACAAAATCTTTCAACCTTTCTTAGATAAGTTTGTCGTAGTCTTTATAGATGACATACTTATTTATTCCAAAAGTCGAGAAGAACATGGTGAGCATTTAAGAACTATGCTTGGGATCTTGAGAGAAAAGAAACTATATGCAAAGTTGTCAAAGTGTGAGTTATGGATACAGAAAGGTGGATCCAACCAAAGTTGAAGCAATGCTACGGTGGGAGAGACCAAAGACTATAACGGAAATACAGAGCTTTGTGGGCTTAGCTGGATACTATAGAAGATTTATAGAAGGTTTTCTAAAATAGTAGCGCCTTTAACACAGCTAACTCGCAAAGATCAACCGTTTGTTTGGACGGATAAGTGTGAGAAAAGCTTCCTGGAATTGAAGCAAAGGTTGACAAGTGCATCAATATTGATTATCCCAAATTCAAGTAAGTCTTTTGAGGTTTATTGTGATGCTTCACACTAGGGGTTAGGTTGTGTGCACATACAAGAAAAGAAGTTAGGGGCCTATGCTTCAAGACAATTAAAGGTTCATGGGAAGAATTATCCTACTCATGATCTAGAATTGACAGCAGTGGTGTTTTCTCTAAAGATTTGGCGATGATAACAGTTGAAAAACTGTTATTTTCATGCTTAAAAGTGATACTAAAAGCAACCTTTAGACTTAGAAACTAGCTTGAAATCATGCATTTTGTTTATATTTTCAGAAATAAGAGAGCTGGACAGGTTTATGCTTGATTTGAGTATTTTTGTGCAGGTTTTGAGGTGAATTTGGTGAAAGAAGTGAAGAATGAGAGAGAGGACATTAGAAAAGACAAGAAAGAGTGCAAAAAGGAGAAGTCGAAGGCACCGCTCAGCGGCAAACTACCGCTGAGCGGCACTCAAGAGGTGGCGTTGGAACCGCTGAGGGGCAAATGGCCGCTGAGGGGAAGAAAGAAGACGCGTAACCACCGCTGAGCGGTAAATGGCGCTGAGCGGCACTTTTTGGGCTTGGGCTTTTGTAATCTTTTGTAACTCTAGATTAGTATATAAGGGCTTGCACGTCCTTTAGTTAGGGATCTTTGGCAGAAACGAGGCAAACACTCTCTCTTTCACCCCTTTGAAGGAGGATCTTGGATGCTCAGGCTACCTCTTCACCTTTATTGGGTTTATTCTTTCATACTTTCATTGTTATTCATCTAGGTTCACCATGAATATGGTGAACTAAACCTTGTATGTTTGTTGGGGAATCAATGTAATCTCTTGAAGCTCTCATATATGGATTTGTTGAATACATCTTTGAATTAAGACATATGCTTCTTTTCATCATTAGTTAGGGTTTTTCCTCTTTGCTCAATGCTTGCATTGTTTAACTCATTCTAATGCATGATTTTGGTTTTGTTGATACGGACACGTACGGGGAAATCTAGATCCGGGGAATTTCTCCCAATATTTTACTGACAACATTATATTGGTTGCCTTAAGCTCCTGCACTCATGAACTAATCATTAGGAATGCTAGGAATTGTATGAACTATTTGATTAGGGAGAAGCCATCTAGAATGGTACATTAGAGAGTGGCATTAACAATGATGATTTGAAAGAGGAATTCCTAAAATATATGAGAGTGGATGAGATGAAATTGACCCCCAACAACATATTCATTCATTTAATCCATTGAAAGTGTTTATCTTATGTCTTTGCCATTGATCAATTCATGCATACATGTTATTTTCGTCTTGCATATTAAAATTTCAATCATTGTTTTCTTAAGTCTTAGCTAATCAAGAAATCACATAACTAAACTAGGCCGTGAGTCCTTTGGGAAGAACGATACTTGGTCTTACCAAGTTTTATTACTTGAACGATTCGGTCATACTTGCCGATTGTGAAACAAGTTTGTGACATCATATTTTGGTGCTTACAAATTTGTCCATCAAGTTTTTGGCGCCGTTGCCGGGGACTCGTGGTTTAACTGGTTAATTTGTGTGATTATTGATTATCTTTGACTTATTTTTTTTATTTTTAATTTAAATTTCGAATTTTTTTTTTTTTAATTTTATTTTATTTTTCTGTTTATATTTTTCAGTTTGTATTTTATTTGATTTTATTTTATTTTTCTGTTTTCTGTTTTCTGTTTTCTATTTTTATTTTCTGTTTTTTTATTTTTCGGTTTTTATTTGATTTGATTTTATTTTAGGTTAGATTAGATTAGATTTTTTTTTAGGTTAGATTTTATTTTTATTTTTTTTAGATTAGATTTTATTTTATTTTATTAGATTTTATTTTTATCTTTTTAGGTTAGATTTTATTTTATTCTTATTCTATCTTTTAGGTTAGGTTAGATTTTATTTTATTTTATCTTTTAGATTAGATTTTATTTTTTAGATTAGGTTTTATTTTATTTTATTTGATTCTATCTTCTAAATCTCTTATCTTCTTATATCTTTTCAATCTTTATTTTCTTCTATATCTTTTTGTGCTAACAAATCTTTTCTAGGGTTTTGTTTTCTTGTGCATGCAGAAGGCAATTCGAACTAGAAGTAAGAAAACAACAGAACCACTACTTGAAGGACTAGACGAGAGTAGAAGGAGGAGAAGAATCAGAACGTCCAGAGAACTTTTCCCTTCTCCTGAAACTCTCCTACAATCATCACCACAAGGTTCTGTTCACAGCACAGGGAGTATGGAGAACAATAATAATGCTAGAAGAACTCTTGCAGATTACACTAATCTTGCTGGACCTCAGCACTTCAATAGCATAGCTCGGCCTAGAGTCAATGCAGCCAACATGGAGGTCAAACCAGCATTAATTCAACTGGTAAAGAGTAATCAATTTACTGGGTTATCACATGAAAGCCCATATGAGCACCTTACAACATTTAATGAGATCTGCAACACGGTCAAGATCAATGGGGTGCCAGACGAAGCTATCAAACTTAGCTTGTTTCCTTTCTCATTGGGAGGCAATGCTAAGCTTTGGTTGAACTCTTTTCCAGAAGAAAGTTTCACGGAGTGGGAAGCAGTGGTTGCAAAGTTTTTGAATAAATACTTTCCACAATCTAAAGTGACTAAAGGAAAGCAAGAGATATCTTCATTCAAGCAGGGCATGGAGGAATCACTGGGACATGCATGGGACAGGTATAAAAGCTTGTTACGTAAAACGCCCACTCATGGCTTTGAAGATCAAGAAGTAGTCCTAACTTTCCTTGGAGGGCTTGGTTCACAAACCAAGATGATGTTGGATGCCTCAACTGGAGGCAATATCAAATGGAAAACTCCAGAGGAAGCAACTGAAATTATTGAAAATATGGCTACAAGTGATAATGAGCTTCACAATGAAAGAGGCGCCCCTATGCAACAGAAAGGGGTTCTTCAATTACAAACCCATGATGCTCTGCTAGCACAGAATAAGATTCTAACTCAACAGCTGGAAACTCTGACCAAAACTCTTGCTTCACTACCTAAAGAGTTAAAATCTGCTGCACAGGTACAAACCCAGTTGTGCGAACTGTGTGGAGGTGATCACATCAATGGCCAGTGTGCTTTTCCAGTAGAGGCCTTGGAGGATGTTAACTTCATGGCTAATCAGTTTCCATACCGTCAAGGGAATTATAATCAGGGTTGGAAACCACATCCAAGCATTGGCCAAGGACAAACTGGGCAGGCTAATCAGTTAATAAGCAGCAGCAGCAACCAACTTGTGGCAACAATTATCTATGCTTAATGACAGATCAACAAGTTGGAAGAAACTCTTCAGCAATTCATCAGAAAACTGAATCTTCTCAAAAGAGCACTGAAGCTGCTATAAAGAATCTGGAGATTCAGATGGGTCAGATCACCAAGCAATTGGAAGAAAGACCCAACAGAAACTTTGGGGCTAATACTGAGGTTAACCCCAGAGAAGAGTGCAAAGTGGTCAAGAGTGTAAATGAAGAGATCATTGAGTTGGAAGAAGATGAAACAGAAGAGAGAAGAGAAGAAAGAAAGGACACTTTTCCTTTTCTAACAAATCAGGAGAAACCAATGGATTTCACAGATTTATTCAAAATGGTTGATAATGAAGCTCCTTGGGAACAAATTCTACAGAAAATAGCAGTTTACACCAAATCAGATGAAGGAACCTCTACAAAAAGAAGACGTAGAGAGGATGAGGAAGAAAAGTGTATAACTGTTAAGAAAGAATCATTCCCACCAAAAGCAGCAGATCCAGGCAGTTTTTCTATCCCTTGCATTATAGGGAAGAAAAAGGTAAAGAAAGCTCTCCTTGATTTAGGCTCAAGTGTTAACTTGATGCCTTATTCTCTATTGGAGCAAATTGGCCATGTTGAAATAAACCTGTAAAGGTTAATCTTGTAATGGCTGATGGATCTTCAAAGGAGCCATGTGGGATTGTAGAGGACATTGTAGTTTGTGTTGGCAAACTTCAGTTCTTGGCAGACTTTGTGGTGATGAAGATGGAAACTGAGAAATACCTTTCATACTTGGAAGGCCGTTTATGAAAACGGCTAGGGCTATCATTGATGTGAATGAAGGTATAGTGGTTCTCCAAGACAGAGAGGAGAGAGTGGTGGTGGATGTGTTCAAAGATGAGATACAAGCAAAGGAGGAAGAAGCCAGTTATAAAGCTGCATTTCGAGATGCACCCATAACTAGAGGTAAAAATAAAAATCTTAGGTTTCTGATAACCATTGTTTGTATTTTCAGGCACCCAAGGTAGAAGAGATTGGAAAAGGAGAAGAAGTTCCTAGAGACTGGAAAAAATTAAACTCCAACTTGGCACACCTGTAAGACTCAAGAACAAGTTGTGGGTTATAAAGGCTTTAAAGAGAAGGAGATGATAGAGATAGAGTCTCCATATTCTAGAGAATCTAACAGTCCAAAGGAAGCAGTTGAAAGGTTGGTGGAAGGACTACGTCAATATAAAGAAGATGGAACGTGAGCTTTAACAGGGTCAAGCTAGTGACGTTAAAGAAGCGCTTGCTGGGAGGCAACCCAGTGGATTTACAAACTTTTGATTTGGTTTTGTAATTTATAATTTGTAACATTATTCTGGATATTATTTTGTTTGTCTAGCATCTACTGAAGGATGCTAAGTTTGTAACACCTACTGATGGGTGTTGGTGAGAAGATTTTGCACCTACTGATGGGTGCTGGTAAGTTTGAAACACCTACTGATGGGTGTTGGTGGATTTTGGGTCAGGCTCGTGACGTTAAACAAGCGCTACCTGGGAGGCAACCCAGTTGATTGATTGTTTTTGTTTGTTTATTTTAGTTAGGATTTGCATAAGCATTTTTAACATTGAATTGCAGGGAACCTATGAGGATGTAGGAAGGCACGTAGGTCAAGAAAAGAAGGAGGGGAGCATCACGAAAGTGCCGCTGAGCGGCAATTACCGCTGAGCGGTACTATCGCAGAGGGCTTAAGTTCCCCTTAGCGGGACCCGAGCCCATTAGGGTATTTTTATACCCCAAGCTGCGTTTTAGGGTTTATTTCAGACTTCTCTGCACAAACACCCACACCCTTCTCCTAGGTTTCCACATCTTTTACTCTTCCCTCTTTAGAAAATTTCTCTTCCACTCACTTTTACACTAGTGTGCTATCAAAGTTTGGGGTTGGAAGAGAGCATTCTAGTTTGGAAGCATTCTCATATCATCTAGCATCTCCACCCAAGTAAGTAAAATGCATTTTGTTCATTCTAGGGTTCTTGAATTGACTGTGATTGTCAAAGCATGAATATTTAGGGGTTTTGATTTCTATGCATGATTTGATGATATATTTGATGTTTGAACCGATTAAACTGCTTGATTATGAACTGGAAAACTGAAAATTGCATTTGGGTGGAGTTAGGACAGTTTAAAAAGAGATTTGCAAAAATCTGCAGATCACCGCTGAGCGGCATTTACCGCTGAGCGGCACTCTGCCAGATTTGCTTTTTCTGGTTTGTTGCGTGTTTGAATGTGGCACTGGTGGCGCTGAGGGGAAATTCTGGCCCTCAGCGGTGGTTTAGCTTCAAAAGGAGTTTTGTTGTGTTTACTAATGATTAACATCATGTTCTGTGGTTTTGGATTTATGTTTGAATGCAGGAATGGCATCCTCTTCAGGAAAGAGATTGAAAACCATGGCAACCAAGAGAAAGGAAAAGGAACCAGAGCAGCCCCATAGGCAGGTTCCTCTCTAGGAAACATGAGAAGCACTTTAGGGTGGTTCAGGACAGGAGACTTCTAATGGAGAGAAAGGTTGGAATGATACCTAACTTTGCTCCTCAATTTGGAGAGCAAGTGTTAGGGAATGATTGGGGAAGCTAGCCACTTATCCATCACCTGCCAACATAGCTGTGGTGAAAGAATTCTACACCAATGCAAAGAAGATTGGTGATTATCCAGCTGAGAATTATTTGGGCTATGTTAGAGGCCATGCTATCAGGTGATAGCTGATGAGATTAGTGTGTGTGCTAACACCTCAAACAACAAAGCACCACTGGGACATCCTTCTTTGATCACTCACCTTTGCAAGCTAGCTGGGGTGGACACTTCTGTTCCACCATTTGAGAGGCCAAGAAAAGCTATAGATGAGGCCTATTACAGACAGTACTGTGGAGGTGAGGAGGCAGCCCAGCCAGTGCCACCACGCCAGGCTCGTAGAGAGAGAAGGCCAGCACAGAGCAGGACTTCTGCTGATACTCATGAGGCAGAACCATTCCAGATGAGGGACATGTATATGTCTCTTATAGGTGCTCAGTTGCAGTCCATCCACAGAGGGCAGGTGGCCACGGCTGAGATGATAGTGGGGATGTATGATACCCCTCCAGCACACAGGTGGACTATGGATGAATTCCATAATGTGGTAGCTTGGCCAGAAGAACCATATGGAGGAGCTGAAGCAGCTGAAGCTTCAGCCAGATATGGAGAAGATGAAGCTGAGGAGGAGGATGCATTTGATGAGATGATGATGAAGAGGAAGAGGAAGATACAGAGAGCTCGGACTGATGAGGAGCTGAGATAGCATTTACTGATGAATGCTATCATATGATTATGCTTTTGTGGTTTAAGTTTTCTGAACTTATTTGTTTTTGTTTTTAGATTAGGGTTTGATGTACTCTATTGAACACCTGGTTTTATGATGGTTTGCTATTAACTGTGATTGTGTGATAAGTAATGCTTGATGATGCTTATTGATTGATTGATGTTGAGATGATGTGCACATTAAAATGCTTATACAGGTGATTCACAAGCTTTGTGAACAAATGCATAATATCATGATTGTGATTGTGAAATTAAGCAGGATGTGCATGTCAAATGTGAATGAGCTTATATGTGAGGTTTTGAGCTCCAGAGTTGTTATTGTTGAATGCTATTACTTTGAAAGCATGAATGACTTTGCCCAGGTTTTCTATGATTGAATCAATTGCTTGTTTTGCATCATATGATCAAAGGCCGTGTTTTTGAAACCCTTTTTATTGGCCAAATTCATAAAGTTAGCCTTCTAAAAGAGAACACGTTGTGTTCTATCCTTTGAACCCTTAGCCTTAAATATACACTGAACACCCTTGATTGAAAATCTTTACCTTGAGTTAAGTAGAAGATCTTGTGTGGTATTGTTAAATGTTCAAGTTTGGGGTTATTGGGGAAACATGAAAAAGGAAAAAGCATTGAGCTAACAGCTAAAAAGTAAGAATATGCAAAGAAAAGAAAAGAAAAAGAAGCAAAGCTCAATGCAAATGCAAAAGCAAAGGCAAAAGAAAGTTGGGAATGAATAAGAAGATTGTGTTGTTATGATTCTCTTAACTCAAGGATTTTGTGATCCAGAAAAACCAATTTTCTTGTTAGCCCAGCCACATTATAAGCCATTGAAAAGTCCTTGTGATGATGCATGCTTGTGAATGTATTTGATTGTGGTTAAATGAAAGGCAAAGTTGATTCATGTGACATTGTGATAGTGGAGTGAATGAGTGAAACACTTTACCTCTTATACACTTGTGTGTTGAGTGAAACACTTTACCTAGTGAGGAAATATTCCATAAGCACATGAACATCCATGCTTAATTGATTGATCATTCATGAAAAATAGCATTTGTTGGAATTTAAATGACTTTGTGAACACTAAAGCATGTGCACATCTTGATTGAACTCTTGGTCTTAAGTTTGAGTGAAGTTATTACTTATCTTGAAAAGAGGATTTTGAATGAGTGAACCATCATATGAATTGGTTGGAGATGGAGTTACATTTTTTGCTTGAGGACAAGCAAAGTTCTAAGTTTGGGGTTGTGATAACAGTTGAAAAACTGTTATTTTCATGCTTAAAGTGATACTAAAAGCAACCTTTAGACTTAGAAACTAGCTTGAAATCATGCCTTTTGTTTATATTTTCAGAAATAAGAGAGCTGGACAGGTTTATGCTTGATTTAAGTTTTTGTGCAGGTTTTGAGGTGAATTTGGTGAAAGAAGTGAAGAATGAGAGAGGACATTAGAAAAGACAAGAAAGAGTGCAAAAAGGAGAAGTCGAAGGCACCGCTCAGCGGCAAACTACCGCTGAGCGGCACTCAAGAGGTGGCGTTGGAACCGCTGAGGGGCAAATGGCCGCTGAGGGGAAGAAAGAAGACGCGTAACCACCGCTGAGCGGTAAATGGCGCTGAGCGGCACTTTTTGGGCTTGGACTTTTGTAATCTTTTGTAACTCTAGATTAGTATATAAGGGCTTGCACGTCCTTAGTTAGGATCTTTGGCAGAAACGAGGCAAACACTCTCTCTTTCACCCCTTTGAAGGAGGATCTTGGATGCTCAGGCTACCTCTTCACCTTTATTGGGTTTATTCTTTCATACTTTCATTGTATTCATCTAGGTTCACCATGAATATGGTGAACTAAACCTTGTATGTTTGTTGGGGAATCAATGTAATCTCTTGAAGCTCTCATATATGGATTTGTTGAGTACATCTTTGAATTAAGACATATGCTTTCTTTCATCATTAGTTAGGGTTTTTCCTCTTTGCTCAATGCTTGCATTGTTTAACTCATTCTAATGCATGATTATTGGTTTTGTTGATACGGACACGTACGGGGAAATCTAGATCCGGGGAATTTCTCCCAATATTTACTGACAATATTATATTGGTTGCCTTTAAGCTCCTGCACTCATGAACTAATCATTAGGAATGCTAGGAATTGTATGAACTATTTGATTAGGGAGAAGCCATCTAGAATGGTACATTAGAGTGGCATTAACAATGATGATTTGAGAGGAATTCCTAAAATATATGAGAGTGGATGAGATGAAATTGACCCCCAACAACATATTCATTCATTTAATCCATTGAAAGTGTTTATCTTTGTCTTTGCCATTGATCAATTCATGCATACATGTTTATTTTCGTCTTGCATATTAAATTTCAATATTGTTTCTTAAGTCTTAGCTAATCAAGAAATCACATAACTAAACTAGGCCGTGAGTCCTTTGGGAAGAACGATACTTGGTCTTACCAAGTTTTATTACTTGAACGATTCGGTCATACTTGCCGATTGTGAAACAAGTTTGTGACATCATATTTTGGTGCTTACAAATTTGTCCATCAGGCGACACTATCTTTATGGTGTCCAATTTCAAGTATTCAACGATCACAAAAGTTTGAAGTACTTATTTGACCAGAAAGAGCTGAATATGAGGCAAAGGCGGTGGATGGAATTTTTAAAGGATTATGACTTTGAACTTTTGTATCATCCGGGAAAGGTGAATGTAATAGCTGATGCTTTGAGTAGGAAGGCGGTACATGTTTCCCATATGAGATCAAAGAATTAGATTTGGTGGAGAAATTCAGAGATCTGAAGCTATAGATGGAGTATGAAGTAGATTTCATTAGATGTAGTATACTAGTCTAATTATATCTAGTGACTTTTTGAGTTTAATCAAGGAGAAACAGTTGTTGGACCCTAGCCTGAAAAAGATAGCAGAATTAATCGAAACAGAACATACTAAAGAATTTAGGTTAGGATCTGATGGTGTATTATAGTTTAGAAGTAGAGTGTGTGTACCAGACAATGCAGCGATAAAAAGATTAATCCTTGAAGAATGACACAAAAGTCGTTTTAACATGCATCCCGACATGACTAAAATGTATCAAGATCTTAAGGAGTCCTTTTGGTCGCCTGAAATGAAGAAGGAAGTAGCACAGTTTGTAGCGGCTTGTTTAACTTGTCAGAAGGCAAAAGTGGAACACCAGAGACCTGGAGGAATGCTACAACAATTAGACATACCAGAGTGGAAATGGGATAACATTGCTATGGATTTTGTTACCCATTTACCACGAAAAATGAGAGGTAATGATGCCATCTGGGTCATCATTGATCGATTGACAAAAAGTGCTCACTTTTTAGCAATGAATCTGAGAATGTCAATGACTAAGCTGGCACAATTGTACATAAAAGAAATAGTGAGATTGCACGGTGTACCTTCTAGCATTGTGTCAAACAGAGACCCAAGATTTACTTCTAGATTCTGGCAAACCCTACAGGAAGCTTTGGGTAGCAAATTACGAATGAGTTCTGCGTATCATCCTCAAACTGATGGACAATCTGAAAGAACTATCCAGTCATTAGAAGACCTATTGGGAACCTGTGTATTAGATCATCTGGGTAGTTAGGATGAAATACTTTCTCTTGTGGAATTTACCTATAACAACAGTTTCCAAGCAAGCATAGGTATGACACCTTACGAGGCTCTATATGGAAGACGATGTCGAACTCCGTTGTGCTGGTATCAGGATGGCGAATCCATTTTAATAGGACCTGAGCTACTACAACAAACCACTAACAAAGTAAAATTGATATAGGAAAGAATGAAGGTTTCTCAGAGTAGACAAAAGTCATATGCAGATCAAAGGAGGAGGCCGTTAGAGTTTGCGGTTGGGAATCATGTCTTCCTACGAGTAACTTCAACCACGGGTGTGGGAAGAGCCCTTCACTCAAGAAAACTTTCTCCTAAGTTCATTGGTCCATACCAAATTTTGAGACGATTTGGGCCAGTCGCTTACGAGATTGCGTTACCCCCTCAGTTGGCCAATCTCCATTCAGTTTTTCATGTTTCCCAACTAAGAAAGTATGTACTTGATCCTTCTCACATTTTAGAAGTAGAGGAGATTCAAATCCGAGAGGATCTCTCACTGGAAGTACAACCTGTTTATATAGAAGACACTAAAACAAAGGAACTTAGAGGAAAGACTATCAATTTAGTTAGGGTGGTTTGGGATAAGAGAACAGGAGACTCTACATGGGAACTAGAAGAAGAAATGAAACAATTACACCCTCAACTATTTTCTTGCAGTGTAGAATTTTCGAGGTCGAAAATTTTTGTTGTTGGGGAGAATGTAAAGTCCATTAAAATTATCCATTTTAATAAATAGTAGTATTTTCTTGTAGTAATAAATTTCTTTATGAATGGAAAATATAACTAATAAGCTTATATACAAAATAAAATGTGATAAGTTAAACAAAAATTTACAGTAACTCAAATGGTAAACACCTTGTAACACTAGGACATGGGTTCAAACCTAGTAAAATACATTTCTCCAAAAATATATTTTTATATGTCAAAGCATGCAATGACCGATCACTTGACTCTGATTGTTCGGACTGTATGAATTCTGTGTAGCTACGACGTTTTTGCACTCGGGTTATATAATAGCTGGGATACTCTCAACAGCTGCCACCCATGGTTTAGGACCTCCTGTCATTCCCACACATGAGTTACTCTTCTCTACGTGAGAATGAGCAATCACGGAATATCAGGATAAACGCCAGCTAAGCTTTGTTCACATTCATACTCTACCATTCAATAACCACTCATGAGATATTCCTCCCTGGAATTCTCTTTCATTTCCATACTATTCCATTCATATATCACAATACAATCAAACCGAACCAAAACTGAACAATAACATCTAACCAGAGACAATACCGAACGTTTTGAATACTTTCTAGGCTAACATAGCTGAACACTTAGTGTAAGACCGAGCGGTCTTCCACTTATACACATAATAGAATCGAACAGTTCATTCTAGATAAGACTCATTATAAGCCGTACACTCGTGATACTATTTGGGCATTTACTGGTTACTCAACAGTTACTACAAACGTTATTTTACTAGACAGGACTTCTAAGAATGAATCGAATACTAAAGAATACGTATATTTTAGACTTAACTGAAAATCATAATAGTTATTGAAGAGACCAAAGAACTTAAACCGAACCCTACAAGCTTAAACCGAATACTATTGACTTGGACCGAATACTCTAAGTTCAAATATAGTACACACTGGAATATAATAAAAATACCGAACGCTTGGTTAAAGACCAATCACTATGGAGACCGAGCGCTTGGTTCAAAACCGAGCACTACTGGAACCAAGTTTTACCGAACTTATATAAAAAAACGAAGGAGAATATATATATACAATTACACAACACTTATTTTCAATGAAGGATAAAAATATCGTCTATGACTTTAAATATTATAAAATATATTAAATAACTGATTAGGAAGCATAAAAGAGAAACCATACTTAGACCGAACGCTTACTTACAATTATTCTAAGAGGAAACCGATCGATTATTAACTTAAATTCTTCACAGAAGAAGAATCCAGTTCAGACCAAATACCCAAAGATAAACCGAACGGTCAATAATGACTCTCGGTTACAGTTTACAGAATTCTGCAGATTAATGCAGAATTTGTAACGCCTTGGTAACTTACAGGCCTAGAAGGTCACCCATCCCTAAATTACTCCAGGCTAAGCACGCTTAACCATGAAGTTCTTATGGGTTAAGCTACCGAAAAGCAAATGCATTTTGGTGATATGAGTAGCCAAATCAATTCCTTTTTTAAGCTATCCTTCAACTGTATAGTCCCATACCTATACAGTCTCTAGATCCCTCTCATTCCGATGTATCACAATATACCTCAAACACCTTGTCTATATCTGGAATAATTAGCACTGGAGCGGTTGTCAACCTTTTCTTCATATCTTCAAAGCTTGCTTCACACAGATCAGTCTAGACAAACAGTTGGTCCTTCTACGTCAACTGAGTCAGAGGACCTACTATCTTGGAGAAACCCTCTACAAATCTCCGATAGTAACCTGCTAGTCCAATAAAACTCCTTATCTCCGACACCGATGTAGGACGCTCCCACTTCAACACAGCTTCCACCTTGGTTGGATCAACTGATATTCCTTAAGCAGATATCACCTGACCAAGGAATTGAACTTCATTCAACCAAAACTCACATTTCGACAACTTGCCATACAATTGGTGCTCCCTCAAAATCTCCAACGCTATCCGCAGATGTTCAACATGTTCCTCTCGGTTCTTCGAGTAGATAAGAATATCGTCAATGAATACAACGACAAACTTATCCAAACAAGAACGAAAGATACGATTCATGTAATCCATGAATATAGTTGGAGCATTCGTCACACCGAAAGGCATTACAACATACTCGTAGTGCCCATAGCGTGAGCGAAACACTCTCTTCTGCACATCATCAAGCTTGACAAGAATTTGATGATGTCCTCACCGTAGATCAATCTTTGAAAGCACTCCATCTCCTTTCAACTGGTCTAACAGATAATCAATTCTTAGCAACGGGTACCTGTTCTTGATAGTGACTTTATGAAGCTGTCGGTAATCCCATGGAGACACACTTGGTCAGAGAAAAATATGAATTTTGTTTTAAAGTGAAAAGTGAGAGATGTGTGTTTGAAAGGTCAAAAGTGGAAGAAAGAGTGGAAGTAAGTGTGTGTGTGTGTGATTTTGACGTTAAAAGGGAAAGAATAAATCCGTGAAGAGAAACACTTGGATGTTTCTTCCAGGAAAAAAAGAAGAAGAAGAAAATGAAAGGGAGTAGTTACGTAAATGTTGAAGGAGAAAAAAAATAGAAGAGAGGATGGAAGAGTGGTTGACGTGAAACAAGGGAGAAGAAAGGTTTTTTTTTTGGGTTTTGGTTGAGAAAGAAAAAGTATAAGAAAGAATGGGATTTAGGTGTGTGTGCATGGAGTTCACGTAAATGTGGGTAGAGAGTGAAGAAAGAAATCAAAATAAAATGGAAGTGAGTGTGTGTGAGTTATGTTACGTAAGACAGTGAAGACAAAAAACAATAATAAAATAAAAGAGTGGTGTGTGAGATGGTGTGTGAGATGGTGTGCCTCGTGACATTTAATGTAGAAAGGAAAGAAAAAAGTGGGAGAGTTGGGTGCATGGAGTGTGCTACCTAAACATTGGTGAGAGGAATGAATGATTTTGGTTTGAAAAGTTAAATAAAATGTGAAGTGGGGTACATGGTTTTGTGAGAAAAGAGGAGGGAGTGAAACTTTGTGTTTTAATTGAAAAACAAAAGAGAAGGAGAGGAAAGAAGATAAAAGGTTACGTAAATGGTAAAAAAGGAGAGAGAAAGAGAGAGTTTGGTGAGAAATGAGTGACTTAAAGTGGGACCTACCTTGGAAGTGAGAGAAAATGTAATTTAATGGCCTTGGAGCCCACTTGAAAAGGTAGATATAGAAGGGAGTGTGTTTAGAGTAAAAATGGAGTGTACTGGAATTAGGTGTTTTCTTTGGTGTTGGGAATTTAGTAAAAAGTGGGGGTGCACTAGAAATGTTGTTCTAGTTTATGGAAGTGTGAAATTAGTAATTTCACGGGGGTGTTAGTAGGAAAAATAATTAAATTAAGTTATTTAATTGTTTGTGAATTTTTAATTAATTGTTGGTCAATGACTTTGATTGACTTTGTATATGATGGTGATTTATGTATGGTTGTGATGGTGAAGTTGTGAGAGCAAATGTTCTGTCATTTCCTTAGAATTTTTGTCGAATCGATGGTGTTCGCCTTGCGATACGATAGTGTGTTGAGTCTCTGCGGAGACTGAGATTCGAGTGTCACCCTTTCCTCGTGCGTGAGGACTAGAGTGGGTTGGATTTCTCGCCCAATGACTTCGGCTCGTGTGAGTATAGTGCTCGGCTGGTGCGCCTAACCGTAGTTTTTACTCGTAATTCCTTGAGGAGTCGGGGAGATAGGTTTGAAGTTGCGATGGAAGACGACTCGAATCGCCCTGTTTTGCGAAACAGGTTTGGTACGACAAAATTCAAGGAAAGAACAGAAGCTTGTGATGATTATCTGAGTCATTGTTTCGAATATCGTGATGTATTATGATGTTATGACTATGATAGTTTGGGTGGTGATGATTTGGGATATGGGTTGAATAATGTGATGTATTGTAAGGTTATGACTAGGATCGTCTATGTTATGATGTTTTGACATTGAAATTATATGCTATGTTAGGTTCTTAGTTACTCACCCTTTCCTTTTGTGATTGCGGTTCCACCTACGATGATCGTACTTGTACGGGAGTAGTTGGCGTTGCAGATAAGGAAGAGATGGAGTAGCATGACGAGAGATATGGGAATAGCTATGGGGAATTTATCATGTGTTTAAAGTTATTATATGTTTTTGAATAATGAATTTGATATTTGTAAGGTTTGAACCTTATGTTGTAAGACACTTAGACTTTTAAGGTTTTCTTTCCGCGATGTTATCTTTAAAAGAAAAAAAAAACTGGCGTAAATTTTGGTGTTTTTTTTATTTTCTAGTGGCACTCCGTTAGGGGTGTTACATTTGGTATCAGAGCTAGGTTTTCAAAAAAAAAAATTCTTTTGGGGCTTTTGGGGAGTGAGCTCGACTAGTTCGTTTGCGTAATTTTGATGTTTTTTTTTCTTTTTTTGGGTGGTTATTTTTCCTTGCTTATCTTTTGCGTTATAAATGATAAGGATGTCGGGATGACCAAGAAATCCTACTCCAATCGATGCTACTGGAGTGTTGCTTTCCGGCTAGTGGTAAGCAGTAACAAGAGTCACAGTTTCTGGCTCTTTAGTAGGGAAGTATGTCTGTGTAAGACTACAAGGAGAGATTCAAGTATTTTGCTCGTTTCTATACTCAGAATATGAGTGAGGATTGGAAGTGTACGAGGTTTGAGCAAGGATTGTGCCACCATCTTTTGAAGGCACTTGTTCACCTGAAGGTTAATGAATTTCCAGAGTTAGTGGAGCAGGCCACGATAGTTGAGAGGTTGGATGAGTCTGGGCGTGTGATGAGGAACCAGAAGAGAAGCTTTCCAAGGGCAAACAGCAGAACAAACCGTACGAGAGGCCGCACCAGTTTAGGTCAGGTTTGTTGAAGTGCTTTGAGTGTGAAGGAGATCACATCTGAAGAAATTGTCCAAAGTTGAGTGACGTCAAGAAGGAGGTGAGGACGTGTTTCAAATGTAGGAAGCCTGGGCATATCTCTCTTAATTGCCCTCAGAAGAGGTCATTTGGTGGAACGCCTCAGAAGTCAGCTAATAGTGGAAAGTCATAGGCTGCGGGTAGAGTGTTTGCCATGACGGGAGCAGAAGCCGAGAAGTCAGGTAACCTGATACTTGATACTTGTTCTTTGTTTGGTAGAAATGTGAATGTCCTATTTGATTCGGGTGCGACACACTCGTTTATATCATTATTGTGTGTGGAGAATCTTGGACTCTCTATGTTTGACTTGGGGTGCGAGCTTGTTGTCTGTACTCCAACATCCGGACAAGTTTCAACCAGTTCAATCTGTGTTGGGTGTCCGATCGAGGTGGCAGGTCACAAGTCCAGAGTCAACTTGGTGTGCTTATCGCTTAAAGGTCTAGACGTGATCTTGGGGATGGATTGGTTAGGTGATAAGCATGTGATGATTGACTGTGGACGTCAAAGGGTAGTCTTCTAGGAACCAGAAGGCATTAAAATGTCAACATCAAAGGAAGTGGTACAAGATCTCAAGAGTGGAGCTGTTTGCTTTATGTTGATAGTGAAAGAAGTTTGGTGTCTTGTATGGAAGAAGAGAATGAAGGAAGAAAATAAGAAGTGGAAGAAGGAGATGGGCATGGCTATGTGATGAAAAATGGGGGCAAGGAAAAAGAGGGGCTGCAATGGGAAGTTTTCCCAGAAAGTGTACGAGTGAGGACAAAGCACATTGGAAAGCCTCGTGTTGATGTGTGGGGGCAGTCAATATTCCTTGTAAGTTGTCGGGGCGTTACAGATTCAACATTTGATAACTAGTCTGTACAAAACTCGATAGCTTCCTCAGCAATATATCTTTCAACGATTGATGCTTCATGATGATATTGGTTTTATACATAACCTTTTAATATCTTCATGTATCTCTCAATAGGGTACATCCATCTTAAAAATACTGGACCACAAATTCTAACTTCTCTTACTAGATGAATAATTAAGTGTACTATAATATCAAAGAATGATGGAGGAAAGTACATCTTCAACTGACAAAATATGACCATAACCTCATTTTCTAGTTGATCCAACTTCTCAATGTCAATAACTTTACTACATATTGCATTGAAAAAGAAGCACAATCTTGTTAATGTGTATCTAACATTCTTAGGCAATATGCCCTAAATAGCCAGCAGTAGTAGTTGTTGCATCAATACATGACAATCATGAGATTTTAACCCAAGTAATTTATGATCTTTCATGGATACAACTCGTTTAAAATTAGAAGAGTAACCCAGTGGAACTTTCACACCTTGTAAAAACTCACAAAAACTCCTTTTCTCTTGTTTACTGTTAAGACCTCGGCAAGTGTACCGAATCGTATCAAGTAATAAATACGGTAAGACCAAGTATCGTTTCCCAAGATACTCACGGCCTAAACAATTATGTGATTTCTTGATTAAATATGACTTGAGAATAAAATCTTTTGGTTTAAAATGCAGAAAATAAACATGAATGCAAGCGTTGATCAATTGACAATAAGAATGCACAAGTGATTGATTTGTAAAATATGGAATGATTATGTTGTTGGGGGTTTGACTTATCGTATCCACTCTCATATATTTATGAATTCGTCTTCTTCATTAATGTTAATGTCACTTTCTAATTTACTTTAGACCCGATGTCTCGGCGAAGAAAGCCTATCCTTAATTACTAGTTTACAATGTCTTGTCTCCCTAACAATTAATTCTGCATTATAAACGCACAGAAGCTTGTTGGATGATCGACAAGTGTAGCGAATCGCACAAGTAATATAACATCTTAAGACCAAGTATCGTATCCCAGACGACTCTCGGCACTAGAACGTCGTGTGATAACTCGATTAATTAATACTTAAAGAAAACGAGATCATTGGTTTCAAATGCAAAGACAAAAAATTAAATATGAATGCAGTTTGATCAATAACAGAATAGCACAGTGAACGAATGTTGTTTAATATGGGATGAATATGTTGTTGGGGTTAGATTTCACCAAGTTCCCTCTCATGTATGTAACACTTCTTCTTTATGCATTAATGTCAACGTCACTCACTAAATCACTTAAACCTGATCCCTCGACGAAGAAGTCTGTCCTTAATCACCAGTTCATGAAATTCCTAGCATTCCTAGTAATTAATTGTGAAGATAAAGAGCTTTAAGATGACCAAGATTCATACCCTCATCCGTGAGAAATATTACTATTCGGAGAATTCTAAAAGAACCTGAATTGTAAGGAACCTCCCACAACTCATGCAATTCATACATCATGCTATGAATGAGTTAAACAGAGCATGTAATAAGCACAGATGAATTACTCTAACAATTAATGAAAAAACATGTTATTGAGAATCAATTGAAATACATGAGAGTTGACAAGGTTACATCATTCCCCAACAACAAATAGATTTTAGTTCACCATAGACATGATGAAACTAGATGAATAATGGAAAACCATGAGATAGCAAAACCCTAAAAGTAGAGGATGGAAGCTCCCGCATCCAAATCCACCTTCAGAGAGTGGAAGAGTGTGGTGTTGTGCTGCTCTAGCCAGAGATACAAAACATAGGACGCTTGGGTCCTTTAAATAGAGCGAAGACAGAACAAAAACAAAGCCCAGGCTCGTATCGCTGGCGCTCAAGCGCCCCACTTAGGGCGCCCGGAGCGGTGATCTTCCACGATCAAGCCTAAGAGAGGATGCCCAAGCTTCGTGCTTCTGACGCTCAAGCACCCAAAAAGGGGCGCCCGGGCTGTGAGCGGTGGTCTTCCACGCTTAAGCCTTCCAGATGGCGCCCAAGCTTCGTGCCTCCAGCGCTCAAGCGCCCCAAAAAGGGTGCCCGGGCGGTGAACGACACTCTTCTACGTTCAAGGCTCCAAAAAAGGCGCTCAAGCTTCCATCATTCCTCCTTTCTAGTGCTTTTCCAGGCCTTTTTGAGCTTCATCTTCTTAGCGCTTCATCCCTGCTTTTCATATTATCTCATTTTCAACCAAAACAAGGATAATTAGTCATAAAACCATCAAATTCAACCTCAACTCTCTTATTCACAAAACTTAACCGAAAATCATGATTCCAAGCAAGTTTCTAAGCAGAAAAGGGTGCATTTAGTATCAAAATTACATCATAAATAACGGTATTTTCAACCGTTATCACAACCCCAAACTTAGAATTTTTCTTGTCCTCAAGAAAAACAGATTGTAACTCAGCTTTTCAAAACAATCACTACAATGACTCAACATTTTTCAAAAACTGTTTCTTCGAGGAGAGGAGATCACTTTTATCAACTCAGCATACAGTTGTCAGTCAAGATGTACAGATGCCTTAATTCAATCAAAATCAATGTAATGCTCATACACTTAAACAGATTCTATTCTTAAGAATGATCAATCAACCAAGCAAAGAAGCAATCATAAATTCAAAGGACTACTCCTCACCAAAGAAAGTGTTTCACTCAAGCACTCAAAAGTGTATCACTCAAGCACTCAAAAGTGTATCACTCAACTCACAGGTGTATAGTGAGGTGTTGGTGTCTTTTTCACTCTGCTATCATAATGTCGCACAAATTAACTTTGCCTTTCATTTAACCACAATCAAACATACTCACAAGCAAGTTGTCATCACAACGACTTTTCATGGCTTGTAACTCGGCTGGGCTAAGAAGGAAATTGGTTTTTCTGGTCAGCAAAATCCTTGAGTTAACAGAGAAATTTATGATTTCATCATTCAAGCACAAACTTTCTTTCCAGCTTTCCCTTGCATTGAGCTTTTCTTTTCATTTTTCTTTTTCTTTTCATGTATTCACTGTTTAGCTTAATGTTTTTTTTTTCTTTTCCTTTCCCAATCTTTTCAGCAACCTCAAACTTGAACCTTTATCAATACTTCATAAATGTTCTCATCTTAACTCAAGGTAAAGATTTTCACAAAGCGTTTTCAAAAAGTGCGTAAGGCTCAAGGTTCAAAGGTTAAAACAATTTGTTTTCTTTTCAGTGCACAAAAATCATGTGAAAGCTAAGAAAAATAAGGGATAATAAAAGATGGCCTTGATCATATGAAATCTACTAGCAAGTAGTTCAATCACAAAAAATTTGGGCAAAATCATTCATGCTTCCAAAGCAATAGCAGTTATTCACAAAAAACTCTGAAGCCCAAAACTGACATAGATAAAATCTCAAGTCCCAAAATTCAGAAAAACACCCTGCTCAGTATCGCAATCAAATTTTACCTCAAGCACTTGTTTCATACACTGTGAGCCATCACCTGTATATCAACAAATCATGCATCATCTCAACAACAATCAACACAATAGAGCATCACAAAGCAGTACTCATCACAAAACACAGTAGTTGAACCAAAGCAGTATAATTTATCCAAGCAAAGTACAATAACAAAACAAATAATTAAAGGAAAACAATAAAAACAGAAACAAAATCAAGTCTAACAATCCAAACAATAAACAGTAAAATAACAAAGATCCTATTCTGAAACAAAAGTGGCATCCATCAGTAGATGCCAAGTACACTCATCACTCGTCATAAGAGTCCTCCTCCTCAGCCTCATCATCCTCATCCTCAGCATCCTCATCCATGGCTGAAGCTTCAGCTCTACCACCCTCCTGTGCTGGGTCAACGGGCCATGCCACATGGGCTGCAAAGTCATCCTGAGATATGAGATGTCTCTCAAGGAATGTGGACGTCAATGTCCTCAGCAATGCCTGCTCGCCCTTGTATAAGGCAGCCAATCTAGAATCAGGAAAATAATAGTACATGTCCCGCATCTGAAAAGGAGCAAAATCATGAATTGGCTCCTGGGCAGGTGGTGGTGCTCTCATGTGTTGCCTAAGCTGCTGTGGTGGTGGCACTGGGTGGCCTGGCTCATCCACTGCACAGTAGTGTGTAAAGTAAGCTGCGTCCATCTCCTTTCTTAGACGCTCTAGTGGTGGCCTAGAAACATCAATACTAGCAGCCTCAAAAAGATGGGTGACCAAGGAGGGATGTCCCAGGGTCTCTTGCTGGTTATACCGCGGGCACAACTTTGGATCTCATCGGCTATAACCTGCCCAATATTAATGTTGAGGCCCCTGAGAACACAGTAGAGGAAGATGGACCTCTGGACAATGATGTCGGACACATGGGAGCATGGTTGAATGTTGGCATGAGAAAATGCCATCCAATACTTTGCCAGAGGCGTCAGATGGGGTCTAATGATAAGGATGGGTGCCCCAGACCTTTTCCTCTGAAAGTGCCCTCTAAGCACACATGAAGTCCGCTCTACGTCCTCATAGTCAACTCCTTCCAGCATGGACGTGGCAAACTGACATTGCTCCCCCTCTCACTCTACACCAAGAAAAGTGCCAATGATGTCAGCATCAAAGGCGACCCTCTTACCTCTTACGTAGCTAAAGTAATTTTCATCCTCTCCTCCCAATGCTTTTGCATTAGTGTAGAACTCTTTGACAATGTCAACATTGGCGGTAGAGGGGTAGGTTGCCAGGTGGCCCTAGTCTCTGTTGTTTAGCACCCTTTCAAATTGAGGAGCCAAAGAAGGTATTTTGGCCACCTTCCTTTCCATCAGTAATCTCCTTCCCTCCACAACTGGGAAGTATCTCTCATGAGCAGGAGTTTTGAACTTATTTGAATAGAAATGCTCCTTCTCCTTCCTCTTTGTTCCCTGGTCTTTGGTACCAAGGGTTTTTATCCTTTTACCTGTAGATGAAACCGTTCATGCACATAGAGATTCACAAAACAAACACAAAAATCATCAAGCATTAGTTCCCAAAAATCAACATATTCTTCTCATTCAAAAAGAGGGCAAAACAGAGAGCCCTCAACATCACCTGCACAGACCCAAAAAACCAAAAAAACACTAATACAGCAATTGCCGCTCACCGCTTGGGCGCCCCTTAGGGGGCACTTGAGCGACGCGCAATGTAGAAAAGCGTGGCTTTGCTATTTTTTCTCTTCCCAAATCAATTTCAACAAAGTCCAGACCTCAATTAGAACAATTTAATTGGTCCAAACAGTGGTAAATCATGCATAGATAGTGCCAATCATCAAAAAATCAAACTTTTTCATAATATTCTTCAAAAATCAAACTTGTAAGAGCTTATAAAATTAAATGGCATGACTTACTTGGTTGGAGACAAGGAATTAGTGGAATTAGTGCACTTCAAACCTCCCCACACACCAAAACCCCAAACTTGAATGATTGGATTGTGTAAAAATGGTGAGAAAGAAGGTTTTTTGGTGTATGAATGAGGGGAAAAGTAAGGAGAGAACTTAGGAGGGGTGTTTAGGGAGGCTAGAGTGAAGGAAATCTGAGAGCGGAGGCTTGGGCGAACCCTATGGCGTAAAAAGAAGGAAGTGGGCCGAAATCCCGCTTGAGCCCCAAACTTCCACCTCTGCACTTGCGCCGCCCGGCGCGTCTCAGGGGGCGCTCAAGCGGCGAGCGACACTTTCCTACCTTAGTTTTTTGGCTTGTTTTGGGTATTCCTGGCCTTGGGTTCTCAGATTCAACTTTGAAATTTTCTATTTTCTTTTCCCTAGCTCACAAAACAACACTCAAACCAAACAATTAATCTTTCACCACCCCTCAAACATTCAATTATTATAGACTAAGCACACTAGAATTACAAAAACACAAATTAAACAGAAACAAAATTCAAATGACAAAAAATAAAGAAACAAAATAACACTTTGTAAAACACTGGGTTGCCTCCCAGCAAGCGCTTCTTTAACGTCACTAGCTTGACCCAGAAAGTTCATGTCACATCTTTTATTTTGGTGTCATCTTGCCTTTCTCCAGACCAACAGTTCTTCAGTAATTTCCTGTTCACCTTTTTGATTCTCCTGGAAATTGGAGATTCAATCCCTATCAGTCCATCAGTTCTGAGTTCTTTCACAACCCACAGCTTTTTGTTGAATCTCATTGGAATACCTGGTCTAAATTCTTCATATTTCTCCAGGGAGTCTTGATGAACACTTTTTCCTTTGCTATCTTTTTGTTCTTCTTTTACCTGTGATAGAAAATACTTTTTACCTTTCTTGCCTGGCTTGGCAACTTTAGTACTAATCTCTGGTGCATCTCCACATGCAGCTTTGAGACTAGTCTTCTTCACCTGGATTTGTTGCTCAGCATTGAAGACATTGAAAATCACCTTATCCTCTTGGTCTTTGAGTGCTATAGTTCCCTCATCAACATTAATGATCACCTTGGCCGTTTTCATGAAAGGCCTACCATAAATAATAGGCATCTCCAAATCTTCCTCAATCTCCATTACAACAAATTTCACCAAGAATATGAGATTGTCAGTTTGTACCATCACATTCTCCACCACATCATAGGGCTTTCTGATGGATCCATCCGCTATAAACAGAGTCATCTTTGTAGGCTGGACTTCAAGACCACCAATCTTTTCAAGAACAGATAAGGGCATCAAATTGATATTGGACCCTTCCCTATTTTATGGCCCTTGATAGCGCAAGGAATGGTGAAACTTCCTGGGTCTTTAAACTTAGGAGGATGTGCCTTCTGCAAGATTACACTACACTCTCCTTATACCTCAATTGTTTCCTCGTCTAGATATTTCTTTCTTTTGAGAAGTTTCTTCAAAAACTTAGCATATTCAGGAATCTGTTGCAAGACCTCTAATTGTTGAGTTATAATCTTATTTTGAGTTATACTGTTGCTTCATCAAAACCATGAGTAAGTGTCTTTCTCAACAAGCTCTTGTATCTATCCCATGCTTGCCCCAAGGTTTTCTCCACGCCTTGCCTTAAGGAAGAGATTTCCTGCTTCCCTTTGTTGATCTTTGACTGTGGGAAATATTTATTCAAGAACTTTGCAACCACATCTTCCTACTCAGTCAAGCTATTTTCAGAAAAGAGTTCAACCACAGTTTAGCATTGCCTCCCAGTGAGAAAGGAAACAAGCTTAGTTTAATAGCATCATCTGGAACTCCATTCAGCTTCACAGTATTACAGATCTCATTAAACGTTGATGCTCATATGGACTTTCATTTGACAGTCTATTGAATTGGTTGCTCTTCACTAGATGGATCAACGTAGGCTTCATCTCCATACTTGCGACATTGACCCTCGGCCTTTCAATGCTGTTAAAATGATGAGGGCCAACAGTTGTTGCATAATCTACCAAAGTACGTCTACCACCATTGTTGTCCATGCTTTCCTGATCAGATTGTAAGGCCTATGAAATTCTCTCTAGAGAAGGTTCTCTAGATAATCTGCTTCTTCTTGGCCTTTTGTTAGTCTCAAGTCCTTCAAGAAGAGGTTCATAACTTTTGTTGCTCCTTATCCTGATTGTATCCTGCATAAACTAGACACAAAACCCTAGAAAACTTTGTTAGCACAAAAACAAAAATAAACGACCCTAGACACAAATTAAAAATTAGACAAAAATTAAAATTAAAATATAAAAACAAAGTTAAAGTTAATAAAAAATCACACAAATAGAATAGTTTAAACCGTGAGTCCCCGACAACGGCGCCAAAAACTTGTTGGATGATCGACAAGTGTACCAAATAGCACAAGTAATATAAAATGGTAAGACCAAGTATCGTATTCCAGAAGACTCTCGACGCTAGACCTTGGTGTGATAACTCGATTAATTAAGACTTAAAGAAAACGAGATCATTGGTTTCCAATGCAAAGACAAAAAATTAAATATGAATGCAATTTGATCAATTGCAGAATAGCACAGTGAACAGATGTTGTTTAATATGAGATGAATATGTTGTTGGGGTTAGATTTCACCAAGTTCCTTCTCATGTATGCAAGAATTCTTCTTTATGCATTAATGTCAATGTCACTCACTAAGTCACTTAAACCCGATCCCTCGGCGAAGAAGCCCGTCCTTAATCACCAGTTCATGCAATTCCTAACATTCCTAGTAATTAAATGTGAAGATAAAGAGCTTTAAGACGACCAAGATTCATACCCTCATCCCTGAGCAATATTACTCTTGGGAGAATTCAACAAGAACCTGAATTGTAAGGAACCTCTTGACACTCATGCAATTCAAACATCATGCTATGAATGAGTTAAACAGAGCATGTAATAAGCACAAATGAATTACTCTCTCAATTAATGAAAAAGCATATGTTATTGAGAATCAATTCAAATAAATGAGAGTTCACAAGGTTACATCATTCCCAACAACAAATAGAGTTTAGTTCACCATACACATGATGAAACTAGATGAATAATGGAAAAGCATGAGGTAGCAAAACCCTAAAAGTAAAGGATGGAAGCTCCTGCATCCAAATCCACCTTCAGAGAGTGGAAGTGTGGTGTTGTGCTGCTCCAGCCAGAGATACAAAATATAGGACGCCAGGGTCCTTTAAATAGAGCGAAGACAAAACAGAAACAAAGCCCAAGCCGTGTCGCTGGCGCTCAAGCGTCCCACTTAGGGCGCCCGGGCTGTGAGCGGTGATCTTGCACACTCAAGCCTTAGAGAGGATGCCCAAGCTTCGTGCTTTTGGCGCTCAAGCGCCCCAAAAAGGGCGCCCGGGCAGTGAGCGACACTCTTCTGCGCTTAAGCCTCCAAAAAGGGCGCCCAAGCTTCAAGCATCCCTCCCTTCTGGTGCTTTTCCAGGCCCTTCTGAGCTCCATCTCCTTAGCACTTCATCCCTGCTTTCCATATGATCTCATTTTCAACCAAAACAAGGATAATTGTTCATAAAACCATCAAATTCAACCTTAACTCTCTAATTCACACAACTTAACAAAAACCCATGATTCCAAGCAAGTCTCTAAGAAGAAAAGGGTACATTTAGTATCAAAATTACATTACAAATAACGATATTTTCAACCTTTATCAAAGCTTAAAGGCAACCAACCCTCATATCCCTATGTCTAGGCAATACTGCTTTTGGGAGAGATTTCCCGAATCTAGATTTCCCCGTATGTGTCCATATCGACAAAATCAATTATCATGCTATGAATGAGTTAAACAAAAGCAAACATAGAGTATAGAGGAAAAACCCTAACAATTAATGAACAAAGCATTTAAAATAAGAATCAGCTCAATCCATGAGAGTTTCAAAGGATTACATCGTTTTCCCAACAAAAATTGAAGTTTAGTTCACCATAGACATGGTGAAACTAGATGAATAATAGAAAAGAATGATATTGAAAAACCCTAAAAGTTGAAGATAGGAGCTTCTGCCGCCTCCAGGAGAGTGTTTCTGCACCTCTTTTGTTAAAAGATACCAAGCTTAGGACGTCCAAATCCTTCAATAGAGCACAGAAAAAGTCCAAACCCACGAGACTAGTGCTCAACGCCCCAACATAGGGCGCCCAAATGATAACAGTTGAAAAACTATTATTTTCATGCTTAAAGTTGATACTAAAAGCAACCTTTAACACTTAGAAACTAGCTTGAAATCATGCTTTTGGGTATATTTTTAGAAATAAGAGAGCTGGACAGGTTTATGCTTGATTTCAGTGTTTTATGCAGGTTTTAAGGTGAATTTGGTGAAAGAAGTGAAGAAGGATAGAGATGGAATCAGAAAAGACATAAAAAGTGCAAAAGGAGAAGCCGTAATTACCGCTCAGCGACAGTTTACTGCTGAGCGACACTCAGAAACCCACATTGGCTCCGCTGAGGGGTGAAAAGGCCTCTGAGGGGAGGAAAATAACTCACGCACTTACCACTGAGCGGTAGTTTACCGCTGAGCGGCATTATTTTGGGCTTGGGCCTAATTTTCTGTATATTTTAGAATAGTATATAAGCTTTAAGAAGTCCTAGGGTTTGTATCTTTGGCTGAGACGAAGCAAACACTCTCTTTTCCACCCCTTGAAGGAAGATCTTGGATGCTCAGGCTACCTCCTCATCTTTCTAGGGTTCTATCTTTCTTTCATTCATTATTGTTCATCTAGTTTCACCATGAATATGGTGAACTAAACCTTGTATTGTTGTTGGGGAATCAATGTAGTCTTGTGAAACTCTCGTATATGGAATTTGTGTTTTAACATCTTATATTAAGATACATGCTTTCTTTCATCTTTAGTTAGGGATTTTCCTCTTTGCTTAATGCTTGCTTTGTTTAACTCATTCATTGCCATGATTATTGATTTTGTCGATATGGGAACGTACGGGGAAATCTAGATCCGGGGAATTTCTCCCAATAGCATATTGGTTGCCTTTAAGCTCCTGCACTTCAGAACTAATTACTAGGAATGCTAGGAATTGTATGAACTCGTAATTAAGGATAGACCTTCTTGCAAGGTGATTTAGAGAGTGGCATTAGCAATTGATGTAAAGAATGATGAATTCCTAAAGTATATGAGAGTGAACAAGATGAAATTGATAACCCCAACAACATACTCATCCATTTAATTCATTAAAGTGTTTGTTTTCCTCTTTTCCATTGATCAAATTCATGCATACATGTTTAATTACTGTCTTTTGCATTTAAACCTACAATCAATTGTTTACAAGTCTCAAATAATCAACAAATCATATAACTAACTAGGCCGTGAGTTCTTTGGGAGAACGATACTTGGTTTTACCTAGTTTTATTACTTGGTACGATTCGGTCACACTTGCCGATTGTTAAACAAGTTTGTGGCGTCGTTTTTCGGTGTTCATAAATTTGTCATCACCAAGCGTGAATGCGGAAGCATATACGCTCAGCGTCATTGGAAGGGCGCCAAGGTGTGAGTTCCGATACTAACCAGCGCTCAGCGACACAAAAAGGGCGCTCAGGCGCCAAGGCGAGACTTCAGCGCTGAGGGCCTCCAACGATCCTTCTCTCTAATGATTTTCCAGCTTTTCCTGAGTTCCAACTCCTTAATACTTCAACTCTTCTTCCAAACCATCCTACTTCCTGTTAAAACAAAGAAAACCAAGCGTAAAACCAATAATTCCACCTTCAATACTCTTATTCTCATAACTAAAGCAAAAACATGATTTCAAGCTAGTTTTTAAGTCATAAAGGGTGGTTTTAGTATCAAAGTTAAGTATCAAATAACGATATTTTCAACCGTTATCATTTACCTAATGTGTGACATGCTGGAGGCAAGTATGTCTGCTTACCATGTGATATTAGAGCTAATTGTTCTCGTATACCCATTTCAACTAGGTTTAAGCGAGCATTCAGTCCATCTTTCATTTTTCCTTGAATATTGAGGAGTGTTCCGATAATACTGTCACAAAATATTTTCTCTAATGCATAACATCTAAACAATGTCAGACATTAAGCACCCTCAAATATGGGAGATCAAAGAAAATTGACCTTTTCTTCCATATGTTGCTTGAAGTGCCTCTTTTTTTGTGTCTTTCCAAGAACAATCCCAATGTCCTTCACACACTCATATACTTGTGATCCACTGAAATCCATTGGAGCTAATTCATTTTCTTGACACCCATTAAATGCTTTCTTTAATTTATGATATGGATGGTTTGTACCAAGAAACCTTCAATGTCCAAAGTATATTATTTTCCTTCCATGCTGTAATTGATGATGACATGTGCCTTCTTCACATATAAGGCATGCTTTATGACCCTTAGTGCTATAGTCGCTTAAAATTACCATAAGCTGGAAAGTCGTTGATTGTACAAAATACCATGGCATGCAACTTGAATGAATCACCAGTGTACCCATCAAACATATATCAACACCTTCTTCCCATAACACCTTTAAATCTTCAACTAATGCGGCTAAATAAACATCAATGTTGTTTCCTGATTGTCTTGGACCCGAGATCATCAAGGATAACATCACATATTTGTGTTTCATGCACAACCATGGAGGTAAATTGTAAATCACTAACATCACAGGCCACGAGCTATGTTTACTGCTCAAGTTGCCATATGGATTCATTCCATCTATAGCAAGTCCAAACCTAATGTTTCTTGAATCTTTACAGAAATTAGGGAACATGGAATCAATATTCTTCCACTACATTGCATCTGTTGGATGCCTCAAATTCCCATCTTTTATACGTCCATCTGCATGCCATCTTATGAGTTTTGCATAGTTTGGGTTACTAAACAAACGTTTCAACCGTGGAACAAGAGAAAGATACCATAAGACTTTTGCAGGAGGACTTCTTACTATCACATTCAGACTCACCCTCTTTTTGTTTGTATCGTGATACCCCACATTGTGGACATTGATGTAACTTGGCAAACTCGCTCATGTACAAAATACAATCATTTGGGTATGCATGAATTTTTTTATACTCCATACCCATGGGACACAATATCTTCTTCACATCATAATTGCATGTTGGCAATGTGTTACCTTCAGGAAGCATGTCACTCAACAACTCAAGCAACTTTGTGAAGTTTTTATCAGTCCACCCATTTCTTGCCTTCACATTGAACAATTTTAACACAGCTGACAATCGAGTATACTTAGTGCATTCTGGATATAAAGGTTTTTCTGCGTCACAGCACAAGTTGTCATACACATGAGCATGTTGAAAGGAATCATGTTGGACATCATGTATCATGTCCACTATCCGATCACCCATCTCTAAATCAACTTCTTCTACTTCTACTTGAGAGTCACTTACACTTGGCATGTTTATTAATTCACCATGCCATGTCCACTTTGTGAAGCTCTTTAGGAATCCATCGTATAGAACATGCTCTCGAATAACTTTAGTTGGTAGTTTTCTCTCATTCACACAATTAACACACGGACAATAAAATCTCCTATTATTGTCTGGAACATTCATCTTTGCAAATTCAAGAAATTGTTCTACTCCACTCTCATATTCATTTGTTGTGCATATCAAATTTATCTAACTCCGATCCATTATTATCTGTAAAAGCAACCACCTTTACAATAGTCAAAAGTAGAAATACGACTTTTACAACATGAGCAAGAGAAGTGGGAGTTTTTGATTGGGAAGAGTTATCCCATATAATAAAAGGGTGTTAATTGTTAACAACATTCTACAAGTCTAAAATATAAGTTCTCCATGTAAGTGTTAAAAATCTGGACAATATACAACACTGTTGGATTTGGTACATTAGACAAGAATATCTTTGTAAGTAATAAATTTCTATGTGCTTTTGTACAGTTAGAAGTCTCTAACAGTATATTCAACAATATTGAATATTCAAAGGAAAATAAACAATATTCAACAATATTTTGTTGATTTAAAATTGTGGGGGAACTTTGTAAAGTCATTGCATCTTTTTTATTTTATCATTTTATTTCTAAATAACATATTATAACACAAAAATAAATCATTTTCGCATTCAATATGTGGGGAGCTTTGTAAAATCAAATTTCCCTACTTTTAAAAATTTGTGTGGACTATACTTTTAAAAGTATGTTTGGACTGTGCTATTAAAAAATGTCCACATCTTTGAACAATCGGCTTTTAGTTGACTTGGTTTAAGTCATTCAAATTAGAAGTATATGGGTTTTTCTTCTAGTAGAACAAAAAAGATATTTAAACCTTAGCTGAATTTATTTTAAGCAGTTTGTCGAGCTGCACTCACTTTGTTTGAGTCATTTTCTGGTTTTTAATCTTGTTTAGCATTAGTTCATTGTTGAAGTTCTTGTCAATTTGTGCTAAAGTCATTGCAAACCTTTCCTTCACATTCCAAATTGCAGAACTAGCTTGTTTAAATGCTTGTTACTCAGTATATTGGTCAGAAACAAATTTAAGCTATGTGAGTTGATCAAACTAGGAAAAGGCAAAGCTGAAAAAAGAACTACACATGTGATTTGGAGAAAAAGCCTATAAACTGTTGAAATCTGACCTTGTTTGGTTGTAAAAAGTGTAATTAAACTTGCTTGGATGGTTTTTATGATCTAAATGTGCATAGAATTGAATTTATGCAAAATAGCTACTGCACTAAATCATGATAGCTTGTTTTTAACTTGAAATCAACAAGGTTGATTCTATTTATGCAGTCCTTTGCTTAATTAGTTTTCTTTGTTTCTTTAATTCATTCTAGAGCATTTTATAGGTTCCACTTGTGTGCCTACTTGTTTTAGAACCTTTGTTTCTTGTTTGTTTCAACTTTTGGCCCTCTAAGTGCCAATTTATTTGCTAAAATTGGTGTTGTCAAATGCTATTTTTTGGTGCTATTTTGGAATCCTTTTTGGTGCTAACCAAGTAGTAAAATGTGATGCTATGAAGTTCTTATGATGCAGAATTTGTGATTTGGAGTAGGAGCAGAATTTTTGATACCTATTCCAACTAAGGTTAGGCAGTGGAGTAGGAGCAGAATTTGTGATTTGGAGAGGCTGTCATAGTAGGGAAACATCATTTTCCAATAACTGATTTCTGAATCGTGCACGTATAACCGCATTGGTCGAACCTGATGGTGATGGAGATGAATTACAAGCAACAATACAAGGTGATGAAGAACAAGAAGAAGGGGAAGAAGAAGAAGAAGACGAACAAGAAGATGATGATGATGATGATGACGACGACGAAGAAGAAGACGAAGATGATGATGATAAAGACGATGATGAAGAAGAAGATGAAGATGACGATCATGATGACGACGATTGAATGTTGGACATCCATTGTAGCAAATTGAACTGTCATTTCAATACAGTTATCTAAAATACCATGTTAAAAGTTGTATGCAATTATTTATACATTTACTTTAAAAAGCATTGATCCTTCGTTAATCATTTCTATTTTTTCGCTTTATTTGTAACCATTTCAATGCAGTAATGACAGGACAAGGTTCAGAACGTCCTGATAAAGGAAAGGAGGTAGCAAGGCCTAGAAAGAGGCAACGACAGGCACCAAAGTATGTACTTAGGGTGCCTGCTAGACTACCTACCACTACTGCCGGCACTACATCATCTGTGGGGCCTCCTCTTACCCCTACAGTACAGCCTCCTACACCTGCAGTAGACCCTACTCCTACCCCTGCTGCAGTACACCCTACTCCTACCCCTGCTGCAGTACACCCTTCTACTACCTCTGCTGCAGTACACCCTTCTACTACCCCTGCAACAGACCCTCTTCCTCCTCCTGTAATTATAACCCCCACTCCTCCCCCTATGGTTATAACCCCCACTCCTGTCCCTGACCCTACTTCTATACTTTCCTCATCTGTTATACCGCCTTCTGACACTGTCACACCATCTTCTGATCAAGATTCAAGTGGTGATGGTGAAGGTCTTGACCCCCCCCCCCTCCATGATCGACCATGGATTGAGTCGTATGGTAAAGGGTAAGTTTTTAATCTCTTGATATAATTTGATGTTTAAACCCTATTGTAATTCAAATGACTTTTATCCTATAGGTTTATTCCATCTAGGGTTGCTTCCCAGGCCATCACACATTCAATTAAGCAACAATTTCTAAGTCCATGGCCTACTTGGGGAGCAATTCCTGATGACAACAGAAAGGCATTCTGGGAGCGCTTTCAGGTGAACAATCTATTTAACTAATTGTCCCTCTTATTTGAGTATGTTCTGTAATCAATGTTTGTTCTCTTTAATGTTACAGATGAAGGTGCAGTGGAAACCTGAACATGAAAGTCACATACACAGAAATTTCCACATGAAAGCATCTCATCGACTGTCAGAGATGTTTAGGGATGCCCGCAATGCAGGACAGTGCCCTTACTGGCTGGGTGAACAAATTTGGAACTCTTTACTGGCTCATTGGAATACGGTAGAGTTTCGCAATAAATGTGCCAAAGCCCAGAGGAACAGAGCGTCTGAAAGGGGTGGCACCCTGCATACTGGTGGGTCGATCACCATTCATGAGCATGCCATTCGTATGGTATAATCTCATTACATAACTTTTTCTTTCATACATAAGTTATGTATATTCTATTTCATATGTACGCTTGTAATTCTTAATTATGTTACAGGCACAGGCTCTAGGACGGGCGGTCCATGTTGATGAGGTCTTTGCACAGACTCATGTTCGGAAGGGAACTAATCAATTTGTTGATGAAAGATCTCGGAAGACTCATGTAAGCAAATAACACTATTACTATTACTAATTTTTCATTTATGTTATACTATCGTTCCCTGACATTGCTTTTAATGTTTAAACAGGAAGACTTTTCTACGAGACTTTCACAGGTTAGATCTGAACATGAGTCAGCTCCTACACCGGATGATGCCAGTAATGCAGATGATGACATTCGTAGGACATAGTGCTGGATCGACATCGTTGGTGGGAAGAAAAAAATACGAGTGTATGGTGCGGGACAGCTTGCTGCAAACTATACAGCATCCAGAGGAGGTACTCTGAAGCACCAGCCTTCTTCTTCCACCAGTACTCCTGACGAGGTCATTCTTCGCCTCACGCAGGAACTCCGGCAACGTGACCAGGAGATCACTGATCTCAGAGCAGAGTTTACAAACTTTAAGGCCCTGATCATGAGAGTCTTGCCTGAAACCTCACAGGACGTACAAAATATCCCTCCGACCCAGCCACGACCCTCCTCTTCACCTGCTGCCACTCAGCAGCCCACATCAGTCCAACCCTCATCAGTCCAACCCTCATCAGTCCAACGCACACCAGTCCAACCATCAGTACAGGAGCAGGATGATGAAGATCATTCTGATGATAGTTATGTACATTATTAGTTTCATTTTCTTATTACTTGTTACACAAACATTTGGATATTAGAACATTTTTGACTTGATCTGATTTCAATGTTAGTTAGATCTACTTCCAGACTTTGGATGTTAGAACATCCTTTTGTTACATTATTTTATATTTGCACTATAATTACATTATTTATACATTAATGGATGTTCGTTGGATTAATTGATGTTCAATGGATATTGATAATTGATTGCATCTTTGAGATGCAGATTATGCATGTTTGTATGTGCTTGAAAATTGATATGTAGGTCTGTTTGTAATTGAAATTTGATATACAGGTCTGGGTTGAACAAGAAATACCATTTCTCTGAAACCTTCTCTGCAATTTACCGAAGGCTTTTGCCCTTCGGTAAATGCCCACAGTAGGTCATTACCGAAGGCTTCTGCCCTTCGGTAAATACCCTCGTATGGTCATTACCGAAGGCTTTAGCCCTTCGGAAATTACCGAGGGCTTTTGCGCTTCGGTAATTACCGAAGGCTTTTGGCCCTCGGTAATTACCGAAGGGCAAAAGCCCTCGGTAATTGTTAGCGACAAGAGATTTACCGAAGGATTTTTGGCCGTCGATAAGCCTTCGGTAAACACCCTTTATCGACGGCTTATGGCAGTTTCCGAGGGCTTCTGGCCTTCGGTAATGCCCAACTTTTTTGTAGTGGTGATGAGTGTTTTCATATTCTGTTTTGAAAGGATCAAACACAATAAAAGGAACTACAGATTGTGAGTTGCACATCCTCAACCAAACAATAAATAAAACAACGAAACAGATGTTTGCAATAGGATAAATATTTTGCACACAAGCGAAATTGATTGCCTTAACAGAAAATTACACAAAAGGCTTTCGGTTAGAGAAGAATTATCTATATAAACTCTAATTCATAAAATTGTACTCACTTGCGGTAGACCACCTGACGACAACACACCACGGCAAGGGTTTCACCCAGCACATCCAAAAACTTTAACCACGACGAATAACTTCAAACGTTGAACAACAACTTCACCCAACCACCTCGACAACTTCGATAATAGCAACGAACGAGAACAATGGCAGGAGAATGAAGATGAATGAAGGAGAAGGAAAGGAGGGAGAATGAAGGAGAAGGAAGGAGGGAGAATGAAGGAGGGGGAAGGAAGGAGGGAGAACAAATGAGGCAGAACAAGAGAGGGAGAACGAAAAAAATTGCACAGAAGAAGAAGACTTGCGGGAAGGAAAAGAAATTGAATATATAAAGTAATTCATACGTGTTATAATATTTAACCGGTATAGATCAATAATTTATACTTGTTTTATGGTTAACAGGTATAAAATAAAGGACTTTCTATACCTATTCTCATTGAAATCGATATAAAACTATTTGTATTTTTTACAATATTACCACCGTATCACTTTTTATACCTGATTTTATTATAATCGGTGTAGAACAGTTTGTCATATTTACAAAACTGCCACCGCGTCACTTTCTATAGCTGGTGGATACAAGCCCAACGTATATTTGATTATTTTTAGTCGGATTTCAACATATTAGAATCTTTAATTAAAATTCTTATTAATAAAGTGTCTAACACACATCATTTTAGAACACAATTCCATTCAAAGCTCATATTATCCCTTTTAAACAAATCTTAGTTAAATTAATGGATTTAAAAACAATTAAAGTTCAAGAAAGCTAAGATTAGGTCATGTATGAATGCGCTAAAAATGCACTCAGTTCAAAACTTGTGTATTACCTATATTCATACTTGTATCTAGTAAACGTAGAAATTTCCGTTGAACTTGAGATAGATTTGAACAATACCCACGAGATGAGTTTATTTATTATATCTATTGATATATAGGGATGACAACGGAACAATGGTAATTCATTCATGAAATTAAAATTCATCCCATCATCATCCTCGTACTCAACAACTATGAAGATTTTGTCTCGTCTTTATCTCCGTTAAAGAACGAGTATATATCCATATTCATATTCATGTATGTATTTGTGCCTTTATTTCAAATATTAAATAAATAAGTTTAAAAAAAAATCCCAACAAAAAAAAACATGATATTAATAATTATTCAATTTCAAAAAGGTATAAATTTTTCTTTAATATCAAAAATATCAAGAAAAATTATAATTATACAATTTCAAATATGAATATTAAATAACAATGAAATAAATGTAAAAAAATTATAGAATAAATGAGACTAACTAAAGACCAAAGTTAATATAAAGTTTTTATATTACTTAAATGAAAGGTGTTTTAATAATTTAAAATAATTACAAATGTAAAAAAAAAAAACAGAATAAATATATACATATTTATCTTCATTCTTTCTAATTTTAAAAATTAGGTATTATCCATATTCGTACAGTAATTGTCAAAATGAAGAAGAATTTGCGAAATATCCAATAACTGTTATTTTAAAGTTAAGGTTTAAACCGATAGTAGTAATGATAGACATTAATTAACATGTAATTAATGTTGAAATGATTGAGCAATTAAATGCTTAAAATAGTAACGTGCTAACTTGGAAGGATATACATAAATAATTAATTAGTTTTAAGTGTTTGAATTATGTGATAAAAAAAAATTTGAACTATTTCAAGCTTAATATTAGGTCTATATAAGTAATGACATGCAAAGAAAGATCATACAAGTTGATAAGAGTGAAAGCAAAGAAGCATAAATAATAAAAAAAAAAGATGGTGAAGAAGAAGGTTTTGGCTTCAGTGATGTTTGTTATAGTTTATGGTTTGGCCTTAACAAGATTGGGTGAAGGTCAGCTTCCTGACATGTGTTACGAGTATAAACCAATGTATGCTCCATGTGTGCCTTATTTGGCTAATGAAAACACTGGGCCTCCAGATCCAAGATGTTGTGCTGGAGCTTCTCAGCAGTTTAAAAAGGCAATCAATCCTCCAGGCAGAAAAAAATTTTGTGCTTGTATGTTTGACAGTTTGCTAAATTTAGGGTTTTATCCTAAAAAATGGATACAGCTCCCAGGAGCATGCAGGTTTTCGATTTCATTTTCTATTGAAAAGTGTGTAACTGGTGTAGGTAGTTATTCAACCGCTAAAACCACACATTCACGACAGTTGAATAATGCATAAGTTTTGATGTATGTAAAAAATAAATAAATACTGAGAAATTTGATGTATTTGCAATGATTATTGTTGGTGATGACATCTGCATAAGTATTTATTTATGGATCTTATGGATAGTTCTGTAATGAAACTAATAATCTCTTGCAAAAAGATAATAATAAAACAACGAATTAATATTCATTTTAATGATTCATAGAAGGTTATAAGTACTTGAAGCATATTTGTGGCCATGACGGCTTGCTTGTTCCTCAAATGTATTAGAGATAAAAGATTTTGCCTGTCGATCATGGATAGATAGACAATAAAATATATTCTTTCGTTTAAATTAATAATAAATTGAAACTATTGTCGTTGCACTGTCTTACAACAGTAAATATTTGCTTGACTAATGCAGAACAAATTGTGCTAATACAAATATAATTGGCTATTGAGTACAGGTAAAACATGCCATCATTCAATTATAACCATTAAATATATATTGAAATAATTGGCTGGAATCCTTTTTTAAAATTTATTGAAATAAGTAAATTTTTTGAAAATTAAGTAAATGGATAAGTCGTCTTTTAAAAATCGAGCTTTAAAATTGCAGGTATAATTTTTTTAACACCCTAAAGCGAAATATAGAATATATAACATCGTTCAATAGCAGACGTATACTGTCACGTCTCATTTATTACTGTGATGAGTCACCACTGTGCTTCCATAAATGCACCCATGTCCCACGTGCATGCCATTAAAACGCACTCACGTTCCCTGATCCCTCTCTGCCATGTGTCAAATTGGAAGGTTCTGAACTCAAGTCTGGAAGCCAGGTGTCAGCGCATGAGGGAACGTCCGTTTGACTTGGGAAGAGAATTAAAACTTTTCTGCAACACTCTTCCCCTTCTCTGCGTGCACTTTCATCTTCCTCAGAAATTCAGAACCTCCATTTTCTCCTCCTTCTCTCTAGAACCCCCTTCTTCTCTCTTCGGTAACTTACCACTCTTTTACTCCGTTCACGTTTCAGCACCGTAGAAACGTCCCCTGCACCGTGAACTCCATATTGGACCGAACAACTTCCGGTTCTGGTAAGTTTACACTTGGACGCTCTTTTCTGGAATCCTGCAAACCAGTTCCGTTTGCATGCATGGGTTTAAACCGAGCTCTTTATGTTTCTTTTAGTTTTAGTAGAAGAGTTCAAGAGAAAAGTTGATAGAACCATATTTGGACAAGCCAAGACCACTCGTTTTAGAACGATCACTACTAATTCGGGTAAGGGAAGCTTATTAAGTTTAATTCTTGTAAGTTACTGTGATGTATGAATGTAATAGGAATTACATGTTTTGTATGAGCGTTCTGAAAATATGTATGCAGCATGATGTTTGATATTTGATTTTTGAAAGTATATGAGTATGATCTGAATTGATGCATGGAAATGATGAAATATGCTATGGTTTGATTAAATTGAAAATGAGCTGTATGATGAGATGATGTATGAGGAGTATGATTTGTACTATGATATGAGTGATTTAATGTATGAAAGTATACTGAAAAATATGGTTACTGTATGTTGAATTTGAACATGAAAATCTTATGAAAATGAATGTTCGTTATCGAAACGGTCTTTAACCGTTCGGTATTCGTAGTAAATTCTTTGAAGTAGTCGAACCCTTTCATTTGGAAAGGATTATCCTTGAGGACGAACGCCCTCTTATATATAGTTTACGTTTGAGCGTTCGGCCAGACGTAAACATCATGAGTGTTGTATGAGAATTTGAGAAGCCTGAAAATATCCCTTTGAACTATTAGTCAAATTTTTAAAACTTAAACTTTAAGTATCTCATCTTATATAAATCCCAATTTTCTATGATTTTGAATCAACGAATAGCCTCGACCTAAAAGCGTACGTCCTAAGTGGCGCTCGGTCTTATACCGAACGCTCGTCCCAAAGCGTAAGTATAAGTAGCGTTTAGTCTTGCACTGAACGTTCGTTCCTTCCGGTATTTTTAACGAACAGAAATAGCGTTCGTCCTAATTTTCATAGCGTTCGTCCTAACTTTCAGTAAAATTGTGTACCGCATTCGGTCAGTTAATGACAGGCGCTTATTCCAACTAAATTGTACTTAGTACATTTAGTACTCGTATTTTATCTTCATTCAAATGAATCTGAAATCTTGTCAAGTGAATTAGTCTAAGTATAATTTGAATTGTTCTAGGATCAGTTCATTTAACTGATTCAAACTTTTAATAACGTTCGTCATGAAAGAAGAGTCAGCTTTATTCCTTCAGAAAAGAAGTCCTTTCGGTCTCGCTCTTGACGTTCGTCCTCGTTTTGAAGAGGATTGAACGTTCGTCTTTTTATGCGAGTGGGTCATAGAATGAAAATGTATTTAAGAGGAAGAATTAAGATGTGCGAACACTATAAGAGTTGAATTTGTGATTGTGGTTTTTGAACGAGCGTTCCAGGGTGGAACGACTCTTGAATGGAAATTGAGATTTGTAAGTATGAACGTGGTAAGCTTAGATGGTGGTTCATCCTGATATTCCGTGAGTGCTCGTTCTCAAGTAGAGAGGAGTAGGTCATGCGTGGGAATGGCAGGAGGTCTAGTCCATAACTGTAACTTGGACAGAACAGACTAACCTCAGGTGGCTACTGATGAGTATTCCAGTTACCCCACCTGAGTGCACGGACGCCTTAGCTACACAGGATTCATACAGTCCGGACGGTCGGTCTAGTATCAGGATTTGGATGGAATTTATGTATAAATTGAATGTATATGTTGTGAGTTTACTTGCTGAATTTGATAAGTGTGAAATATATGTTTGACTTGAATTAAATTCAATAAGCTTACCCTTGCATTTTCCATTGTGTTGTCTGTATATGTATATCTGTCATGTCCTTGCAATGATCATCCGCGTGGATGTGAGCAGAGGGAGATGCTTCTCTGGAGCAAGCGCTTGAAGAAGAAATCATAACTGAAGAAAATCTCGTAGACGTGGAAGTGAAGGCCGAACAGTAGGTCGTTCGGTTTTTAGTTAGTGTAATTAGAATAGTGGGCCGCTGGAGGGCGAGCGCCCTTTTGTTGATTGTAAATACTTGGACGTTCGGCATTTTATTTTGTAAACCGTTCGTCCTTATTGTTTTGTAAACGCTCGTAACTTATGAATGCATTTAAGGCCGTTCGGCTATTCTCGAATTTAATCCTTGTTATTTTAAGACTGTTTTGCCATATTGATAAATGTGATTATTCTAAGTATATAGTTGATGACTGTATAATTTTGGGATGTTACATATACACAACATATAAAATATTTCAAAATATCAGTAAACATAAACGTTTCTATATATATATATATATACATATATATATATATATATACATATATATATATATATATACATATATATATATATATACATATATATATATATATATACATATATATATATATATATATACATATATATATATATATATATATACATATATATATATATATATACATATATATATATATATATACATATATATATATATATATATACATATATATATATATATATATATATATATATTATGCTTGCAAGCTGTTCAAATTAGTCACAATGGATTTTACTTCATGGATGACGATGATAAATGAGTAATACGAATTCATTTACCATTCATACTAATATTTAGGGATGACAATAGGACATGACTATTCAATTTCTGAAATAAAAATTAATCGTATTCTCATCCTCTTATTAAATAAATAAGAAATTTTTATCTCATTTTCACCACCATAAGAAACAAGTATACTCATACTCATAATAACATATTCATCTTCCCTTCACTATATCCAAATCAATTAAATAATTTTAAATTATATAAACAATTATGTTAATAGACATTAATTAACATATGTAAGAATAGACATTAAATAAAATATAATTAATGCTAAAACATTAATTACCATATGATTAATGTTGAAATATTAATTAACATGTGAGTAATGATGAAAGATTAATTAACATATTATTATGGTTGAAACATTAATTAACATACGATTATGGTTGAAACATTAATTAACGTATGATTAATGTTGAAACCAACACTCTCGAATTAAATGTTCAAAATAGTATTGTACTTACATGGAAGGAAGTACATAAATCATTAATTAATTTCAAGTGTTTTAATATAATATATGATGAGATTGCTTTTCTTGTTTTAGATCACTTTTAAATTTTATTGACGTCAGTAAACTATCAGAATTTTTTTCCAATCTAGGCTATTTTACTATTCAAGTGCATTTTAATTTTGATTTTTTTATATTTTTATTTATATTTGTATTTTCTTTTTCTTTTTCTTTTTACTTTTTTATTTTTTTGAATATTTGTAAGGACCTGAAAAATGGGCCAAGAGCAGTTGGACCTTATGTTGAGGCAGCCAAACCCGTAAAACTAAGGACATCATGACCTTAGAAGGGACCTTTCAAAATCTGAGTTCATTAACCAACTTTCCCTTCTCTCTCTAGAACTCTTATTTTCCCTAACCTTGTTCTGTCTTCTCTCTACCATTCCTTCACATTCAGTCATTGCATGTTAGATTAGGTGGTGCTCAAGTGACCGCGACACAGTGAGCTTCGCAACCATCCGATTAGATTTTCCTTCTTCTGCGGGCTTCGGTGGGGTCCTTTTTGTGTGAGGCACTATTAGAGATTCTAGTGGGCTGTACTGCTCAACTCCAAGGTAAGGGGACCTAGATATTGTTTTCAATTTGCTTGCAGTATTTGTATGTATGTTAAATTCCTTAATGAGTGTGCTATTTGGTTTGCTTGTTTAAGCTCTAAAGTAAGTGAAATTATGGTGTTTTAGGTCACTTTGAGAAGAAGTGAGGTAGTGATTTTGGGCATTTGAGGTCTAAAGCGCAACTAGGCTATTGGGGCAGTCTTAGCAAGTGGATTGTGACTTCTTTGAGTCACTAAATTGATCAAAATAGGTGCAAAGCAGTAGGATTGGGTTTTGGATCCCTAAGTTGGGAAAATTGGTGTTTTAGAGTTGAAATTGAGTCTTAATCACTTTATAATGGTAGTAGGAATGTTCAGAATCATTTAGATGAGTTTAATTAAGTACAAAACTAGAATTAAGGGTGTTAAAAGTTAGTAAAAATGGTAGGGAATGGTTATGTTAGGTGTTGTTCATAATTTTGTAGTTTCCGCAGAATTATGCAATTTGGCCGAGAGTGAACTTATAATCGTTTGGTCATGCGTTGTTGAGCGTTCGCTTTTAACGTTCGGTTGTAGTAGCATTCGGCTTTAGTGCTCGGTCTTAAGTAGAGTTTAGCCTTAGTGCTCGGTCATAAGTAGAGTTCGACCTTAGTGCTCGTTCTTATGTAGCGTTCGGTCTTAGTGCTCGGTCTCAGGTAGCGTTCGGTCTCTTAGGTAGCGTTCGGTCTTAGGTAGCGTTCAGTCTTGATAGTGCTCGGTCTCAGGTAGCGTTCGGTCTCTTAGGTAGCGTTCGGTCTTAGGTAGCGTTCGGTCTTGATAGTGCTCGGTCTCAGGTAGCGTTCGGTCTCTTAGGAAGCGTTCGGTCTTAGGTAGCGTTTAGTCTTGATAGTGCTCGGTCTCAGGTAGCGTTCGGTCTCTTAGGTAGCGTTCGGTCTTAGGTACCGTTCAGTCTTGATAGTGCTCGGTCTCAGGTAGCGTTAGGTCTCTTAGGTAGCGTTCGGTCTCTTAGGTAGCGTTCAGTCTTGATAGTGCTCAGTCTCAGGTAGCGTTCGGTCTCTTACACTACAAGAAAAATGAGCATTACCTACTGATATTTACATACGGATTTTGATCCGTATGTAATATAAGTATTACATACAGATTTTATATACGGATCACAAAAAAGAAGTTAAATACTGATTTTATATACGGATTTTTTTTATGTATATAAAATATGTAATGTTGACGCGTAAGACGGAAAGATTGATTACCTGAAGATATAATCCATGTGTAACCATTTAAAATTGGCATGTAATCTGATATACATTACCTTCTAATATTACTTATGGAATTTTAAAATGAATTATTACAAATTAATAAAAAGTAAAACTAAAAGGATAGGTTTTCGTTTTTCTGTTTTTCCTCCATGCTTCTTTCATTTGTCTCCAAGCTTCTTTCATTTGTCTCAGTGTTAAAAAACCTAGGGTTTTAGGAAGAAGAGCGAGGAGTGTGACGACGACACCATCCATCTCTACGACCTCTCCACCGCCTCCTCCCTCAGTTCCCTCCACCAACACTCTGCCTTTGTCACCGCCTTCTCCTTCTACGCCCCTACCAATCTTCCGTTCCCCCGCAACCTCATCTCCGCCAACGTCGCTGGCTCTCTCACCATTTTTTACGCGGACGGCTTCGTCCATCTTACTACGCTTTTCTTCCACTGCCACGCCGCTATCAACGACCTTGCCCTGAACCGTTCGGTGAGTGCGCCCTCACGTTGCTTGTGACAACTGCCTCGCCATCATCAACCTCGTCCGCGGCCGCCGCAACTGCTTCTTGCGCCTCGACAAGGAAGCTACTCTGGTCAAGTTTAATGTGTCCGGCGACCACTTTTTTATGCAAAGAAGAAGGTTTCTGTCCACCACTTTTTGTTAAGCTTTATGGGATTCTTGTGATGCATCTTTAGGAGATCTTCATTGTGCTACCGGTGTTGCGTTTAGGGGGTGTTGCATTTAGGGAAGATTCAGAGGGCTTTTAAGGTATGTTTTGTTTTATGTGTTTGGTGATTGAGAATATTATTGAATGAGTCGCAAATGCAAGATCACAGGTACAAAATGGTAGAGCAAAATCTTATCAGTGAGAAGGTGTTTTCCTTTTTGTTGAATGGGGATCCAAATGCGAAAAAAGGTGGTGAAATGGTTTTCGGTGGTGTTAACCTAAAGCACTTTAAAGGAGACCACACTTATATTCCAGTTACTAAAAAAGGTTACTGGCAGGTTAGCAAAAACACAATTTATTTGATTAGGAATTCCTTTTAAATACACAGACACATATATGTATGTATGTTGTATGTATGTATTCACACCAGAAAATTCTTGAGCATGAAAGTTATCTTTTGCATATTGAAATTGGAGAGTTTTTCATTGGAGGTGCTTCTACAGGTGATTTTATTGTTCCTCGACAATAAAAACTTCTATTTTGGGATTTACTAGTGGAGTCATTGAGTGGTTAAGATGCTTTGGAATATGGTATAAGGAGTGAATCTAGACTGAATTTTTTACTTCCTAATACTTGAATTTATTTTCAAGAAATGCAGGGTCAAAAAACTATATCTTTACATCAATGTTTGTGAAATGAGACTGAAACATATCAATGTTCTTTTAGGTGTTTGTGAGGGTGGTTGTGCTGCTATTGTGGATTCAGGAACATCTTTGCTTGCTGGTCCAACCGTATGTGCTTCGATAGTTATTATACCTTAGGCTGCACCGCTATCCTTGGGATTTTATAGACCCTAATTTTTCTAATGTTTTGTTTTCCTATATTATTTGATGCTTTGCTAAATGATTTTTCTCTCTTCTTTTTTATTTATATAGCTGGAAAATTATTCAAAAATTGAAGAGGCTAAAATAGAGGAGCTCATGAAGGCAGTAGCAGATTCTAGTGCCAAAGTGATTGTCAATGGAGGAGTAGTTGGAGAGATGGCTTTGCATTTCTGTGACCGTTAAGAGTGTGTGAAGTCTTTTATCCCTTATGGATGGTTTTAGTTGTTTCTCGCTATTGAATTAATATGAACATTATAAGTATTCAAGTCTAGATTGTTTTCTAACTTAAATATTATTGCATATAGGCTTATGGTTCTGAAAATCAGCTCAAAGTTTGAACTATGAGGATTTTGCAGAACAACTGGTTCTGTTGCTATGGTTTGTGTTTTTGCTTATTTGGTTATGAAAATGTTTTATGCTTTCCGTCTAATCAATTTTATTTTCCTGCTATAGTTGAAACTCAACCAACCGAATGCAAATGATCTTGGATATGTGGATTCTGTTTCAGTTCAGGAAATTGGTGGTGTCAGGGTATGTTCAAACCTGAATGAGCTCTGTTGTCTTCTTTGTTCCACGTTTCTTGTTTATACTAGTAAAAGAAAATATGTTATGCACGAGAAAATACACTGGTTTATTCCAACTATGGTATGCACTTAATTGATTGGAGGCATTTCTTTTAAAAGCAATTTAATGCTTAAGCTAATTGAAATATGGATTAATTGTTTGGAGGCACGTTTTTAGAAACAATTGAAATATGGATTGATTGTAAATAAATTAAAAATGTCATCTAATTATAACTTCTATGTAATTATAATGTCAATTGTAAATAAATTAAAAATATATCATATACAAGTATACTTTGATACTTTAAAGTTTTTCAAGATTTAAACCAAAAGAAAATACAAATTTTGAAATAATGCTTTCAATTACATTTTAGGAATTAATTTAATTTGATATTTTTGTAGGAATTAAAGATGAGACCTTGGTTATGATGAGAAGGATTAGATTTATGATGAATGGTATGAGTAAAGATATCCTTGATTTCTTCTATTTGTTTTTAGATGCGGCTTGGTTTCTACTATTTAACCATTTAACCTATTTAGATTACTTAGTGTGTTTATAAAGAAATTTACTTATTGTGTTTCAGTTCAATCATTTCTATAAGAATAAGAATCAATTAAAAAGAAAAAAGGCTTTATCATTTTTCTGTTAACTGTTCTAACTATATAGTATTTATAATTTGTCTATTAATGCAGGTGCTTCATGCTACAATGATGAAGCGGTTTGAGATTGCAGAGCTGGTGGAGAATTTGAATGCATCAAATAGTCAAGTAAATTTCTTTTTGGTAATATTTTACATTCTAACATTTTATATGTACCAATATTTTACCCTCCACTTAATACTTTTTTATATATAAGCTTTTCTCAGCTTTGCAATCAATATTATCTACACATTTATATTGTAATTAATTTATTAATTTGATTTATGTTACTGGTTTGATTTTGAACCCAGTAAGTTATACATATTATACTATTTGCCAAAGAAATTAATTTTAATGTTTGAATACTAAATTAGAAATTAATGTGATTAAATAATTGATTAATTATTGATCAAATGTTATTACATTATTTGTTAGCTCTAAAAATATAAATAATGTGAAGATGCAATATTAGAAAATATTTTAGTTATGACAAAAGCTTTGGACTTAGTCAAAGTTGTTTTGATTTTGATTATGGTGAAGAAAGTCCGTATAGTTGATTTGTCTATGCAGACCTACATAATTATCATACTATAATATTACAAATCGTTTTCTTATATATTAGTAGTAAATGTTCAAATTTTACTTTATTACGTTCACTAAAAAAACTTACAGATTGTATGACTTTTTGTTTTTAGATTGGCAGTTTGATGTATCAGCCTCGACATCTTCGTTGCCTCCTATTAGTGGTGGTGATATTTACACGGTGAGATAGACTCACTAAAAGAACTTTTCAGAACTTATACCACTGAATCGACTCACCGAGGCTTTGGAGAAGTTTATATCTCATCTATATCATCTATTGGTTTTTTTGCAGAAGTCAAGGAAGTCTTGGTTTCAATTTCAGTCTTCGTAGAAGCACTTCTTTCAGTAATTCTTTTCTGCATCTGAATCATCATATCCTCCTTTCTCTTTCTATTTTCCTCCTTCTACAACATACCAAGGTAAGTTGAACTATAAAGGCAATGATTTTAGTTTATAATAATTATTTGTCAATGGAATTTGAGATCACGTCTATAATCATTATTCATAAATGATATTGGATTGGTTTTAGGCTTGTTAGTTATCTTGTAAGTTCATAATGAACTGTCATCATTATATTATGATAGATGCAAATCGTTACCTTAAATATTTTTGTGATGAAAACATGTTGGTTGGTGTTATACACTATAAGGGTTGGAGGATGAGCAACATACAACCAGCTTAGCAGAATGAAGAACAATGTCTTTTTTGAAGAATATCAAGGTTCTTTCTTTCATGAAGCAAACAAACCTAAAGATGAGCATGACAAGATATTCATAGTACATGGAGTCTCTAGAAGCAAAAATAGAAGCAAGTGATACTTTTGTAGTCTTAGCTGAACTAAATAAATCTACTACTGTCTAGTATGGTATTTATCATTGTAAATGGTTTTGACATAGTGCCAACTTAGATTTAGATTGATAAGTTTGTTTATTATGAGTATATATTAAAATTGTGGTTGTTGAATAGGTAACACATTATAATAGATTCATTAATGTAATTGTTCAAGAGTTTGTTAAAGAAAAAGAGTTGTACTTGTTTCTTTGAATTCTATTTATAAAAGATAATTCTTACTATTTGAAAATTTGGCAACTGTATTTGATATTTATCAACTATATAGAACTTTTAATTATTGAGTGCATACGAGAAATCAGTTTTTTTTTTTGTAAAATAAAAAATTACATACGGATTTTTCCGTATATAATTATATATAGATTTTTCTTATATAATTATATACGGATTTTTCTGTATATAATTATATACGGATTTTATATACGGATTTTTCCGTATATAAATTATATACGGATTTTTCCGTATGTAAATTATATACGGATATATCCGTATATAATTTAGCTACACCTTTTTTATATACGGATTTTTGACCGTATATAATCCGTATGTAATATCATGTTATATACGGATTTTTGATATTATATACGGATTTTGACTGTATGTAATTTGAATTTTTCTTGTAGTGTTAGGTAGCGTTCGATCTTAGGTAGCGTTCAGTCTTGATAGTGCTCGGTCTCAAGTAGCGTTCGATCTCTTAGGTAGCATTCGATCTTAGGTAGCGTTCGGTCTTGATAGTGCTCGGTCTTAGGTAGCGTTCAGTCTCTTAGGTAGCGTTCGGCCTCTGTGGTAGCGTTTGGTCTTGATAGTGCTCGGTCTTGGGTAGCGTTCGGTCTCTTAAGTAGCGTTCGGTCTTAGTGGGTGGTCTTAAGTAGCGTTCGGTCTTAATGGGTGGTCTTGGTAGCGTTAGGTCTTAGTGGATGGTCTTAAATAGTGTTCGACCACTTCTTCAGTCTTACCTTTTATGGACCGTTCGGTCCTGTCCTTTGGGAAGTGAGATACCTTTCGGTCTCCACCATTCCAGGGTGTTCGGTCTTGCTCATTATGTGTTGATATTTTCTGTTCGGCATGTATTCCTATTTATTCCAGTATGCTATTTTACTTAATTGTTTCAGTTGCTTTAAGGGCTTATGTGTGCATTATCATGTTGGTGTTAAGGTGAAAAGTATCAGTATTGGACGTAATTCCATGATCTTCAAGGGGGATACATGGTGGTTCCCTTAGTGTTTAGAATGATTTGCATGGTAGCTCAGTCTTGGGAGTTATCCTGAAACTACAATGGTCGATCATTCTCAAGTAGATAGGATTGAACCATGTCGTGAGTAGTAGTAGGAGGTCCTAGTCTTGGGTGCTTCCAATATGGCCCAAGGTGAGTGATAACAGACTAACCTCGTGAATGTGGTAGGGTGAAACCCATTGGCAATGACTTTGCAAAGCAGTAGAGGCCACCACGAGTGCACGACCCGCCATAGCTCGACAATCACTCTAAGTCCGGACGAGTCAAATTTAAGTGCCACAAGTCATGTTTGTATAATATAGTATATCTGTCTTTACTTGCATGTTGCCTATTATAACATGATTTTTATATCTAGCTCACCCTTGCTTGTGTGTTTGTGTTTGCTTGGGTATGCTTTCTTTTACAACGATCATCCACTTGGATGTGAGCAGAGATGGATGAGGTGCCTCAGGAGTAGGCTTTGGAAGAAGATGATGCTGCTTAGTCTCCTTAGGATTCTACAATTATTCCTTATCTTTTGAAATACTCTAGTATGCTTAAGTTTTAAATTCTGACTTCTTATCGGATGACTGTGCGCGTAACAAACTTTATTTACAGTCTACTCTGTTCTCTTTTATTTAAATGTGGACTTACTATGTTATATGCTTCTATATAATCTGGGATGTTACAATATTTATCTCACCCAATTTTATTTATGTAATAAATAGAATATTTATTGTTTTCTTATTATTGTGATTTATAATATTCTATGGTTTTTATTAGTTATACGTTATTTTAGGAGAGAGAAAGAGGTTTATTTTCTTTTAATTGGTTTACTGCTTTTGTGTGGCAGAGGGTATAGGAGTGTAATTTTGGCATTATTTATTTTTACATGTTTTACGAATAATGCAGGGTGTGCATTTTTTTTAAGCTTTGACCATTTGACCGGTTAGAAAAATAATATCTTCAGGGTTTTTTTTTTTTTTTAATTTGTTAACATTTTTGTTTAGATTTCATAGGTTTAAGAGAGAGAAACGTAAGCTCTCTATATCTTTTCTTCATCAGCCAGAGAGCAGGAGTTAGTTTTATTTTTCTCTTCTTGGCTCAAGCATACGGGAGGCAAAAGAGAGAAAAATAACGGAAATATTTTAAGGATAAGGGGAAAGATTTTTGGGCTGATAAGGGTAGACTTGGAGAAGGATATAAGGAGAGGAAACCCTAGTTTACTTCTTGGAAAAATCCAGAGAAGTTTCTTCTGCATACGGCGTGAAGCTGCTGGAGGATTTGGGAGCCAAAACCGTGAGAGACCAAGAACTTAGCAACCCTTTTGAATCCCGGTAAAGGGAGAAATCCAGATTTATTATTTGTGTATAAGCGTTTAATAAGTATTTGGTGCATTTCCTTGTTGGTTTCGTCATGAGGTTTGAGTTTTACGTAGCCTAGGTTTTTGGGTTCAATGGGTATATCTTTAGTTGCATGTGGATTTTTATCTGGATGTTATTAGACAAAGTATCACGTCAACTAAAGATAAGGTCAAATTATAATATATAAGTGGGATGCAAATCTCACCTTACAAGTCGGTTTTGTGGGGTTGAGTTAGGCTTAAGAAAATCACTCTCTAATATGATATCACTAAGTTTTCCGTTGATTACACTAAGTTTTCCGTTGCACTCTTCAAATGTAAGTGGGTAGACAATAAGAGTGGTGTCAAAATAGATGAATCTGGTATGACACTTGTTGATTTTCGAAAGGTTGGTTATAGAGATAAACCGTTCATCATGGCATATCAAGCAAGTCAGGTTTTTTATGTTAAAGATCCTGCGTCTGACCATTGGTATGTTGCTCTCTAAGGAAAAAGGCAAATTGAAGATAAAGAAGAGAATCTAAGTAATCTTCATATCGTTGACAACCATCCATTTAAAACGACAATAAATTTGGATGATGACCCTTTAATTGATGATATACAAGCAATACGAGAAGATCACAATGAGCGAATATATATATGACCAATCCATATGATTATGTATGAATTTCATGTTTGTGTAAATATTTATGGCTTTTGTTAAATAATATATGTTATTTTATAAGTGTTTTATTTATATTTCATCTTATTTATTGTGACAGATATATGGCTGAGTCACCTCATTCGTCAGGCGATGAAGTCCCCACCACTTCTAGACGGACGAGAGGAGCAACGAGGTTACGACAGCTTATACTTAGAAGAAATGCAGGTGAGAGGACACCTGTCATTATTGACGTGGTCAGTACTGGAGTTGCATTTGGCCCAAATGCAGATGTATTTAGGTCTTACCTTGGAGTACTAGCACGTGATCGTATCTCTATGCTTACTCCATCCTTTGACCATGTTTCTGAGGTTGATCGGAATCTCATCTGGCAAGATCTATTGGTAAGTTAAGCAATATTGCTCCAAATTCTATATTCATTATATTGATAAATCTGTATTGATATAAGGTTATTACTTTCTTTGTTGCAGATAACATTTGATATGCCAAACGTCGAGAGCTTAAGGAATAAATGTTTATCTGCAATTGCAATTGCAGAAAGATTTCGAGGGTTTAAGACAAAATTGACGTCTAGATATATATTTGAACCAAAAAGTAACGAAAATCCATGTTCCAAATATTCAGCAATTGACGAAGAAACATGGCGTCAGTTTGTAGAGCTTCGTTCATCCGAGGCGTGACAGGTAAGTGCAGTAAAATCATTCAATTCATCATTCATAATTCTCTACTATGACAATTGTTTCATTTTGTCATAGGAAAAAAGGTCAAAAGCACAGGGAATAAGCGCTCAGAATAAAAATCCACACCTACTGTCCCGTGGTGGATATAGGAAGCTTGAAGAAAAAATAATGAAGCAGAAGTCAGATAGTAGACTTCCACTTTCTGAGGGTGGTGACCCTCCTCCTCCTCCTTCACCACCATCTCGGCACGACAAGTGGAAGTTAGCCCGTATAAGACCATTGGGCTTCTACACTTCCGAGTCTGCTAGAGAACTATCTGAAAGAATTGTAAGATGTCATTTCTTATATTTTTACATTAATTTTGTTATATATACTACATAGATCTTTCAAATGATTTTGAACTTTTGTTATGTGACAGGACTCCTTGGTTGAGCAGAGCTCCCAAGGTCAATTCACACAAGAAGGTCGTCAAGATATTCTTGCCACAACTATTGGACGACCTGAGCACCCAGGACGGGTGCCTGATGCTGGGACTAGCATAGGCATACGACAGTTTTTTGGGTCTTCCTCGCGTCCATATTCATACGAAAAATGAAGGAGGACATAAGAAAAGAGATGACGTAGGAGATCACAAAGAAGGTTCGAGCAGAGTTGTATGATGAAGTTGCTGAAATGGTTGCGCGCCAGTTCCAGCAGCATTATGAGGATTATGGCAATCGTCCTCTGCCATCTCCTGTAGCGGAACATGTTGTGCCCCCTACAGGTAAACTTATTTATTTTTGGTTACTAATTTACTTTTTGCATAACCTAACATTTAATTTGACAGGTAGAAGCGGTAAAGGAAGTTGTTCAGCTGTCGGTGCCCCAGGGGATGACATGGATGAAACTCGTCCATGTCAGTTATATATTCTTTCTGATACTGGGACCATGCTAGTGGCTCGTGGTACAGTTTATGAGACAACCACTGTAGTGCGTGGTGTACAACTTTCAGAAGATGAGTTCAAGGTCACGGTGGATGAAGTTGTCATAGCGGATGTCATTCTTGCTGTGCCTGCAGATGAGTTCTTCACTGTGGAAGAAGCATTTAAGTCCTTTGTCGCCTGGCCTAGACATTTGGTTGGTGATGTATGTAATCCCCCGGTAAACACTCGTACTATATACTTCTCAATTTTAATATTTACTTCTAATTGACGTTATAACATAACCATTTTTGCATTTAACAACAGATAGGTCAAGAGGGAAGTCCTACACCGAAGAAGACTCATTTATCTGAGGATGACCCTTTTGGTGCGTTAGACGAGCTTGCTAAAATCATTTCAGATGTGCCGATGAATGTACGCTGGGATTCTACTACATTTGGAAGAGAAGCTCAGATCCCATTGTACTTGCATCAACAAGATGTTAGGGAGCTTGCATCGGGTAGAGAAGAAATTAATGTTACACTCATTCAGCTGTGGATGATGTAAGTTTATGAAAACTTTTTTATATAATTCTATTTTATCAACTTACTTATATCAGATTATTTCTTCATTTTAGGTATATGTTTGATGTTAGTAACAAGAAGGGGTTCAACGATGTATATGGGTTCATTGACCCCTCTATGACTTATGAAAGAAATAAATTTCATGATATCCAAACATACATCACCACCTGCTTTGGAATGGGGAAGGAGATATATTTTCTCCCTTATATACATGGGTAAGTGAAGTTTGTTAACTTCAACACATTCATTTATTAATTTTGGTATATGATTCATAAGTTATTACCAATTTCAGGTGTCACTGGCAGCTACTTCTGATCTCCATACCGGAGAACACTGTTGTCTGGTTTTGTTCATTGCAGAAGTCTCCTCCCAGCCCTCTTAGACATGTAGTAGATTGGTAAGAATCTCAATGTTTCGACTTTTTTGTTATATAAATTTATGCTAAAGGAATGTTTTTTAATAGTTCCTTTGCAACACATATGATGTTATCTGGGAGATATACTGCTACAGCTAAAAAGCTTGCATGGGTTGCCCTTAAGGTTTGGTATTTTAGTCCATACTTTGTTACATTTGGTTCCATTCAAATGATGTTACTTAACATTTTATAATTATGATGATATATTGTAGTGTAATAGAAAAATGGGGTCATATGAATGTGGTTACTACGTTATGTTTTGGATGATGACCATCATTCGTGCACATTACACCAGTGGATGGGAAACGGTAATATTTAGGTTTGAATTTTATTTTCTCTATAGTTTGGATTTCATATACACTAATTGAAATCATTGTGTTTTATGCAGAGATTTAATAGGACTGCTCCAATTCCAGAGAAGTCAATTCAACTTGTGAGGAAAACACTTGCTAAATATGTAATTCATTTATATAATAGTATGTAGTAGATATTAGGATATAGTAAGTTCTAAGTTTATGTTTCTAAGTTGTTTTATGCTTTTCTACATTATTATAAGTTTAACTTTGTACATTGCATTGATTTATGCTTGAAACTTGATTTATGATTACATTGGATTGATTTATGCTTCTAAGAAGTTGATTTATGATTCCATTCAATATATTTATGTTTTAATATAATTTTTATTTAAAATATACGTTTCTGCATTATTCTGGACTATTCTGGGTATAAAAATATATGCAGGTCTGTTTCTGTGGTTGGGAATGTTGCAGAAACAGACCTCATTTAAAAAAAAAACAAGGATATATGCCTTGGTTCAGGTCATAACCGAAGTAGAAAGACCCCTTATGGCCTCGGTTATGGTCACACCCGAAGCAGAAAGTCTTGCGGATGAGAAAAAAAAAAGTCTACTACCTCGGTTCCAACTACAACCGAGGCAGTAGAGTGGGACATACTGCCTCGGTTCAAGGGAACCGAGGCATAAAGTCCTACGGAAAAAAAATTAAAAAAACCAAAAACTTTACTGCTTCGGTTAAGGATGAACCGAGGCAAAATCCTCTCCTTTTATGCCTCGGTTCTCAACTGATGCCAAAAGTATTAGACTTTTTGCCTCGCCTGAATATGCCTCGGTTCGAAAACCGCTGCCTATAGACAAAAATAATCGCTGTCGTTTCCCCTGACTGTACTAGTTTATGTTTATGATTTCGTTATTATTGTAGTTAATATGAGTATTGTATATTATGTGATATGATAATTCTGGTTGCTCACCCTAAAATGTTGTGGTTGTGGTTTTCACCTATGATCGTACTTATAGGAGAGTAGATGATTTGCAAATAAGATCGAATCTAGTAGCTGACGAGAGTTGGTATGTTATGTTCAAAGATTTATTATTTATTTTCTATTATTTAAAAGTTTTCCGATTTGGTATTTTTATGTAAAAGTGATATTTTGAGATTTCCAGACAACATTTATGGTTACGTTTAGCTTCCACAATTTTAATCTAATATAATTTATTATTTTTCATAAATATTTTATAGAAAAGTTTTGAAAAAATTGCACCGTGACATCTGAAAAAAAAATCGAGATGTTACAATTTACATGCTATTATTTTTGGAAGGGTTAAATATGTTTTTAGTCCCTAAACTATTGGCCGTTTCTGGTTTTCGTCTCTCTTTCAAAGTAAGGTACAATTTGGTCCTCATTCTTTTCGAAACGTTTGTTTTAGTCCTCGGAATTTTGGTTTTAGTCCTCATTTGTTGCTAAATGAGGACCAAATTTTTAAACAGTGTTTAGTTTTCGAGGACTAAAACGAACATTTCGAAAAGAATGAGGACCAAACTGTACCTTATTTTGAAAGAGGGACGAAAACCAGAAACGGCCAATAGTTTAGGGACTAAAAACATATTTAACCCTTTTTGGAATTTTCTTTCAACTTATAAATTTGTTTTATTTTTTTAACCCATCAAGTCATATATACTTTACCTAAATAAAAATACGTTTATAATATATTACTTTACAAAATCCAATCATAAATACAAATATTATTTCTTCTCATACACATTTATTATTTTCTTTTTATTTTTCTCCACCTTTTTAAAAATATTTGAAAAAAAAAATCAGAATTTGGTTCCCACCTACAATCATATTATTAAAGTTTATTTTTCTAATAACTTATTTCACTAAAATAAACTATTACATAAATTATTTCAACCAAATAACTATAGATTTATAAAAATTAAGTTTACAGAAAACAACCATAATTACAATAATTTATTATCATAATTTTTTAATACAATAATTATAATATATTTAAATTATCTTATTTATTATAATCACTTTTCAAAATTTTTATTCACAATTAATTTATTAATATTAAATTAAACATATTTTTTTATTTATATTTATATCAGTTTATCAAAATATTAAATTTATATACAAATAATTTATGATAGACAAATATACATGTTTATAAAACTAGAAAAAAATAAATGATGCTAAAAATTTGATTCTTTTAAACAAAAGGAAAAATTAGAAAAAACATGTTGATGAGAATTTGGCCTCTCGGAAAATAAAATTGTGTTTGAACAATAAAATGGTATAGATTAGGAAATCAATTTTCTAATAGTCTACTTAAGTTAATAAAATTAAAAAGTGGTATAAGCTGACAGGCGAAACAAAGAGATAAATTATGATAAAAATCTATTTGAATTATTTCAAGCTTAATATTGAGGACCTTGATAGTTTTATACACTTAGATATTATTATTTTATTTCAAAATTTTGTTTATATATATTTTTATTTATTAAATATAACATTTTATTTTTAAAAGAAGGAGTGAATGGAAAATAAGACATTGGATATAAAAATATAATTTTCCTAATTTTAAGTCTATATAAGTAACCAGATGTTAAGAAAGATGGTTCCATAATTCGAAAAGAATGAAAGCAAAGAACACTAAGGGGAAAAGACACTAATTCTGCAACCGAGACATATACAAGTAAGATAAAAAGAGATAATTTTTTGTCTTGGGTATGAACCGAATCAAAAGAGAGTAGGATTATGTCTCGATTTTTACGTAACCGAGGTAGTAACGTAGTTTTTTTTTCTTATATTTTAGGCCAGACTGAAGCAATCCGTTATTCATGGAAAAGTAAACCACTAACAGAAGTAAAATAACAGTGAAATTCTAGCTCACCATATCCTGTTAATTATTTTTTAACAAAATATAACAAGACTAAATCCCCAATTCTCCTTCCATTCCACATAAAATTGTAATAACAAACCTGCATAAATACAAATTTAAACACGAAACAATTTCGATGCTTCACCACTTAAAGTTCCTTTACGAAAAGATAACTTCATTTCATTTAAAAATTGATAAATTCAAATTAAAATTTAGAAAAAATAGAAAAAAAAAGGCACTAAAAAAAAACATTAATTTAAAAAAAAAAGGCACTAAAAAAAGGTACATGTGGGTAAGACTATAACCTTAATGCTTTGTTTTTCATGTTGTTTTGTCTTGGAGACGGTACACAAATGCTCAATACTGGCTTTTCAAATTACTATTTTTATTTACAAATGCTGTTATTTAATTTACAAGTAAATATATTTGTATGTCCAGTAATAAGCTTTAATCATTTCCAGAATTCACTAGCAATACGCATGCGTCATATTTACTTGTAAATGCGAAACAAGTTCTTAATCTGGACATTGCTGGCTATAACTTTTTTATCCTTGGTTCTTCACATCATCTTTACTTAGCAAATTGGGAATTCGAATATCTTGTGCATATGAATATATCAGATACGATTGCTATTGATGTTAAAGGTTTTTGTTTTGTGCAGTGTTTGCTTTTGAGCTTTAATTCTTCCTTTCTTGTTTTTGGATTTATAACCCTCAACGTTTAGAACCTAGTTTTCTCATGTTCCAATCATTTTGAATATATCAGACTTACTTGAACTTGTTTAAAGGGAAATAAATGGGAGATATTAACATTTGGAGTGTCTTGTGTTCTTTTATTGAGGTTAATCAGGTTATATTAATATGTTACAGTCTGTTAATTCCATATTTTAGTGCCTTTTTTGAGTTCTGTTAATTCCAGGCTAAGTTAAGGTGTTATAATTCAAAGACCAAAATGATGGTTTTCTCTTTCAGTTGTATGGAGATGTCTGTTGTGTGACAGCATATCAAGTCTGCTTGATTCTTTAGACAATGTGATGATTATTTACATCAAGTCTATGGTTGAAGATGATGACAAGGAAGTGGTTGCTCAAGCATGCACTAGTCTATCATAGATTATGGTTTTGCAACTCTTGAGCCTTGTAAGCATATAATTATTTTACCAATTTGTAAGAGTCATTTTGCTGGTGAACTGATGCTAATGTTGAGATTTCTATACTTGCAGACTTGGCACAGCTTGTTGATGCAACTTCATTGTTGCCTCGGGAGCATTCTGCTTGGCAATAGAGTCAGACACTGGAATTGGCATAGCTTACTAGAATACTAGTTTAAAGTGAATGCATATATAGATTGATGTTAGTAATCACATATCAAACTTACTATTTATTTGTGCAGGGATTTAATGTTATGTGACTAGGATATCTGACGAAAAAATTACTTCATAGCATTTGAGTTCTGAGAAAAGTTCGTAATTGAGTTTACGTCTATCAATTATGGAGTAGAATGAACAAGAACATACATTGATCTTAGTATTGATTGATACTGGTGTGTAGGTTTCTTGTTTTTGAAGCAGATTAGACTTATTGCAGCAGTGAATTTTGCTCTAACTTCCTGTTTATTGGACTTGAGCAATTGAATCTGTTGTCCACTTCCCAATTGAAAGGTCCATATATAGTTAGTAGTTCAGTTCAGTTTAAAATTAGTATAGTTAGTAGTTCAGTTCAGTTTAAAATTAGTATAGTTAGTAGTTCAGTTCAGTTTATATTGTAGTTTAGTACAATTTAGTACAGTACAGTTCAGTACAGTTTGATAAAACAAAAAACAGTTCAGTTCAGTTTGTTTGAACTGTTTTACAGTTCAGTTCAGTTTAGACAAATTAGTTTTTAGTTCAGTACAGTTTTTAGTAGTGCAGTGCAGTTCAGTTCCATTTGCCCAGCCCTACTAAAAACATTAATTCTAGAGCGGTTTGGCCTCTGAGTGCAGCAATCTCGTCCTTCCTCGTATTGTCGTTATCTTCATATATTCCAATCTGAAACGTAAAAAAGCAAGCTAGGTCACGATGTGAGAATGGAAAAAGAAGGAAAAACCTAATAACAAGAAAACGCACAAGCTTTTCAATGGTGGAGGTAACGGTATCGATCATGTTTCGCACACGCTGACTATGATACAGATGCTCCTTGTTGGTGTCGGGCTCATTCTGGAGCTCCTTCACTATCAGCCGCTCCAACCATTCAACCTCGCGAGCTCCATGAGGCCGCCGCCATGACCACCGCGAGAGCTCTCTCTCTCTCTCCGTCGCACAACCTGTAATCACAAAGGTAACCAGCAGATCGCGCCATCACCGCCTTCACCGCCACCATCATCGTGCGCAGAGAACTCGCGGTAAAGCATAACAGTTTCCTCCAATCTTCACCCGCCGTCATCAAACCTTATTTCCCCCAATCTTCATGTTCGTCTCCATGGTGCAACCCCGTTCAACCTCCATGGTCGCCGCTCATCAGCAACCTCACTTTACTCCCAACAGCCACCACTTGCTCTTCCTTCCAGAGGCAACGCACTCGCAGGCGACGAAGAGGTGGCGGTGGCTCCCGACGGTAGGATTTGGCGAACAAAGAGAAAGGCAAAAGGATATTGTTTTCGGTTTCGGGTTTGGTCTCTGCGTGGAGGGGGAGATTTTGGTTGCTGACGAGAAAAGAAGAGGAAAATGGGAAAGGGGCGAGAGCGAGAACAGTTGTTTCTCGAGGAAGAAGGAAATGAAACACTTGTAGGTTAACACTACAAAAATAAAGGGCATTACCGAAGGTTAGAAGCCCTCGGAAACAGCCCAAAACCATCGATAAAAGGTAATTACAGACGATTTATCGACGGCCAAAGAGCCCTCGGTAAATCCCTTGTTGCTAACATTTACCGAGGGCTTTAGCCCTTCGGTAATTACCGAGGGCCAAAAGCCTTCGGTAATTCCCGAGGGCCAAAAGCCTTCTGTAATTACCGAGGGCCAGAAGCCTTCAGTAATTTCCGAAGGGCTAAAGCCTTCGGTAAGTTGGAGGGAAATGTAAGAGACAATTGTATTTCTTATGAAACCAACAACATAAACAAACCTGCATAATAGTGTTCAAGCACAAACAGACATGCATAACAGTTTTCAAGCACATACAGACATGCATAATGTGCATCTCAAAGATGCAATCATTGATCAATATCCATAGAACATCTAGTAATCCATAGAACATCCATTAATCCATAGAACATGTATTTATAGTTAAAACATAAAACAATGTAACATAATGATGTTCTAACATCCAAAGTCATCCAGTTGATCTAACATTGAAATGATCTAAACTCCAAATGTTCTAATATCCAAATGTTTCTATAACAAGTAATAACAAAATGAAACTAATAATGTACATAGTTATCATCAGAATGATCTTCATCATTCTGCTCCTCTATTGATGGTTGGACTGTTGATGGCTGGACTGGTGTGGGTTGGACTGATGTGGGCTGCTGAGGGGCAGCGGGTGACAAGGAGGGTCGTGGCTGGGTTGGAGGGATATTGAATTCATCCTGTGAAGTTTCAGGCAACACTCTCATGACCAGGGCCTTAAAGTTTGTAAACTCTGCTCTCAGATCAGTGATTTCCTGGTCACGTTGCTCTAGTGCCTGCGTGAGGCGGAGAACGACCTCGTTAGGAGCAGTGGTGGAAGAAGAAGGTTGGTGCTTCAGAGTACCTCCTCTCGATGTTGTATAGTTTGCAGCAAGTTGTCCTGCACCGTACAGTCTACCCTTTTTCTTCCCACCAACGATCTCGACCCAACACTGTGTCCTACGTATGTCGTCTTCTGCATTACTGCCATCATCCGGTGTAGGAGCTGACTCATGTTCAAATATAACCTGTGAAAGTCTCATAGAAAATTCTTCCTGTTGAAACATTAAAAGCAATGTTAGGGAATGATAGAATAACATAAATGAAAAATTAGTAATAGTAATAGTGTTATTTGCTTACATGAGTCTTCCGAGATCTTTCATCAACGAATTGATTAGTGCCCTTCCTTACATGAGTCTGTGCAAAGATCTCATCAACATGGACCGCCGTCCCAGAGCTTGTGCCTGTAACATAATTTACAATTAGAAGTGTACATATGGAATAGAAAATACATAACTTATATATGAAAGAAAAAGTTATGTAATGAAATTTTACCATACGAATGGCATGCTCATGAATGATTATCGACCCACCAGTATGTAGGGTGCCATCCTTTTCAGATGCTCTATTTCTCTGCGTCTTGGCACACTTATTGCGAAACTCTACAGTATTCCAATGAGCCAGTAAAGAGTTCCAAATTTGTTCGCCCAGCCAGTAAGGGCGCTCCCCTGCATTGCGGGCATCCCTAAACATCTCTGACAGCCGATGAGATGCTTTCATGTAGAAATTTCTGTGTATCTGTGTTTCATGTTCAGGTTTCCACTGCACCTTCATCTATAACATTAAACAGAACAAACATTGATTAATGAACATACTAAAATAAGAGGGACAATTAGTTTATAAGATTGTTGACCTGAAAGCGTTCCCAGAATGGCTTTCTGTCGTCATCAAGTATTGCTCCCCAAGTAGGCCATGGACTTAAAAACTGTTGCTTAATTGAACGTGTGATGGCCTGGGAAGCAACCCTAGATGGAATAAACCTGCAAAATAAAAGTCATTTCAATTACCAGTAAGGTATAAACATCAAATTATATGAAGAGATTAAAATCTTACCCTTTACCATACGGCTCAATCCATGGTCGATCATGGAGGGGCGGGTCAAGACCTTCACCATCACCACTTGAATCTAGATTAGCAGATGGTGTGACAGTCTCAGAAGGCGGTATAGAAGATGACGAAGATATAGAAGTAGGGTCTGCTGTAGGGGTAATAACCACAGGGGAGGAGTGAGGGTTATAATCACAGGAGGAGGAAGAGGGTCTGCTAGAGGGGTAGTAGAAGGGTGTGCTGCAGGAGTAGGAGAAGGGTGTACTGTAGGGGTAGGATAACGGTGTATTGTAGAGGTAGGAGTAGGGTCTACTACAGGGGTAAGAGGCTGTATTGTAGGGGTAGGAGGAGGCCCCACAGATGATGTACTAGGGGCAGCAATGGTAGGTAGTCTAGCAGGCACCCTAAGTACATACTTTGGTGCCTGCCGTTGCCTCTTTTTAGGCCTTGCTACCCCCTTTCCTTTATTAGGACGTTCTGAACCTTGTCCTTTCATTCACTAGTGGAAAAATGACATTTTATAACGTACAAAAATGACTTTTTATAACGTAGTTACTGGGGATATAGTTCTGGGCGATATAGTAAGTCTGCGGATTTTATAACGTAGCAGAAATTTACGTTATAATATGTTGAACATATTACATCGTAGTTTTGCGCGTTATAAAAGGTGGGAGGTATAATGACGTAGAAATTTTTGTACGTTATAATATGTGATCAACTTATCATAACGTACATTGTTTAGTACGTTATAATATGTTTTTTTTAAAAAAAAATGATTATTACATTTGACATCCAAGAAAATTATAATAATATTCATGTATTATCTCTCATTCAATCAATTTATAATCAATATAGCTTCAAATAAACAAATTTAATGATACTAACAAAATAGAATTCATTTCAAACATTAAATCATCTAATAATTTAATACCATTTATACATGAAACTATATATTAAATCCAAATATTACATTAATGTATTAATGTACATACACTATTGAATTGTAGCCAAATTTCTACTAACACTTAAAATAAAATAAAAGAAGCCCAATTCCTTCCAATGTCTGTCAGCTCCCATGGAGATGAATCATTAAAGATCTACAAATAAAATAATAAAATTAAAATTGTAATGAAACACATTATGAAAATACATTTAAACCAGCAACTGATACAACATCTTAGCAACGGATACAACATCTTAGTAATATGAAGAGTCTCTTACTTGAAATTTGAAATAGGAACATAATAAAAATAGGTCAACAACCAGCCACCTGCAAAACAAATGTAAAATTAAAATAAAAATAATTGATATAAATAGTAAAATAATGAGAGTAATTTCCCATTTTTTTCCAATAAATAAACTATTTGTTAGTTCACATTAATTCAACTTTATTCTTCATGCCATCCTTGCAAATCTTATTATACACCCTTCCTTTTTACAAAATTTAATATGCTGCAAATTAGAAATGGTGCTGCAAATAAACTAAACCAACATTATTATACTTCACACCAGTAATAGACAAAATAAAGGATAACACTAACTGATTCTAAAACTAATGAATAAACAATAACAGAACCATATGCTGATATTACACATTACTTTTGAGAATATACAATTCAGAACACAATAAATGAGAAACAGCTACACATACATTAGAAGATGCAGCAAATGTAACACAAATAACCAAACACCTATTTATTTAACAATTATATGACACGAATAATAATAATTTTCCTGTAAAGTAATGGAGAACACTATGACTTGCTTTTGAATAAAAATAGAAATACAAGACTAAGCTAAAGTTGTACGCTATTTTAACATGCTTATTTAATCTTCCTTCGTACATGTTGCATAGATTATCTACACTAGTGGCTTGCTTTAGTAGATAATCTCATTGTTCTGCAATATCATTTTCTCTGCAATCCAAAGAAGGCCCAACATTAATAAAACAATTCAGTAGAAGATTTTGTGATTGTGAAAATACCCTACCTACCTGCTTTCAGAGATATCTCGACCATCAATTTTCATCTCAACCCGCCATAACACTGACAAGGCATAAGCATTTTTACCTAGCATAAAGTTCAAATATATAAACAAATGAAGAAGAGCATGTCAATTCCTTTACATTCAATCACATAAGAAATTATGATGTCTGAACGACATAGTAATAATGAGGTACTAATAGGAGTAAAAGATTACTTGGTGGTTTTAGTATTGTTTCTTATCTATTTTTTTCAAAAAATACAGTTCATGAATATCATTGGATATCAACATACAATCTCCATAACTTGTTTCATAGTCAAATTAAAACATTTTAGATGATTTTAACTGTGATCAAGACAAGATCTGGACAATAAATCAGTCTCTTCTAAAACGAGCAAGCAAATGAAAGGAAAAACATATCATAAAACCAGACTTCCTCCTTACTTTTTACATTTAAAAGAAGAAAAAACTCAAAGTAAGATCAAAGTAAAGAAAAAGAATCTGTCTACTCAACGGCTCATTACAACTCCTTGCCAACTTAATTTTGCCCCACAAAATAATTGTGTAATCAGTATACAAGAGACAAATGGCAAATTATTAAAACAAGATGTATGAGTTTTAATCCAAGAAAAGTATTTAAAACAATTGCAAGATGCTATTGTGAAATAAGAAGGAAATAATCTTAGAAGGAAAGAACCTTAGAAGCATGGTCATGAAAATAAGGAAAGTTTTTGGCAACAGTGCGCTTCATCTCCATCTCCAATCGCATGCTCTCAATCTCCCTTGTTTAAAGGCTGACCCAAATGACAGATTCATTGCAATCTACTTTCACCTTTGCATATACAAGTACACATGTCACCACTCATAATAATACTAATCTATGAGGACAAAACAAAACAACCGACAACAACAATTGAATAATACCATAATCTTTTTCATCTCCCATAAATCTCTCTCTCATTTTTCATTCATCCTTTTCATAATCCAAAAAAAAAACATGTTCATTCCTCTCTTTGCATTTTATTAACAGCTGCTTTGTCTTAGTACTAGTATTTAGAAAATGAAAGAGAAAAGACAAGAAAGTAAAAGCGGAACTTGCATTCTTGATGGAAAATTTTAAACTATGCTTTCATAGAGGGTGTTGAACCAATTTGATGAAAAGGGAACTGTCTTAAAATTGGACCCTGCTGTGTACATTTTCGGGCACATATGATGCATGCATGATGTAAGCCAAAGGTCTAATAACTTCACTTTTGCAATCATGGAGCGAATCAACAACCAGAAGCACAAAAGTTAACTTAGTGAAATGAATGATATGAAGATATTAACATGAGATTCCAATAAAAACTAGCAAAAAGCTTATACCTTTATTTTCAGAAGGTGGTGTTGGTGTGGGGTTTGTTGGGGCCTTCTTCCATGGAATCCATGGATTTAAAGTGAACCCAGGAGGAGGGTGAAGTGGTGATGGAGTTATTGATGAGGCGAGGGAGAGGGAGGGAGCGGAGACATTGGATTTCGGTGCGGTAGTATTTGCGGAGTTTTTCCATTTTGTGGCGGCACTGGACGACAGTTTTGGCAGTGGCGGAAGTGTTGGGGCACTGGGCAGTGGCAGAAGTGTTGGGGCACTGGGCAGTGACGACATCGGCAACCTCTTCCAGTGGGTGACTTTGAGGTTAGTACGGCCGAGGGAGTACCACTTGTCGCGGTAGGCGTCGATGATGGCAAATTTCCTCCGGGGTCCAGCATGACGGGGGAGACAGCGGGAGGACGTGGAGGGAGGAGCGGCGAGAGTGAGGGGGAGGCCGTCTTGTGCTTAGTGAAGTGAAGTGGTTGTTCAGAAGAAATTGAAGGGACCACGTTACTTGCAGCACTCAAAAACGCACCTCACACAGAAAAATAGGAATCGCGATAATCACCAAGATGGAACCGGTACTAAGGTTTTGACCTACCCAAGGATGCCAAAATCGCAATCCTACAACAACAACGATACCTGTTAAACCAAAAACCAGTAGGACCAAAGACAAACCCAAAAAGGGAAATCAATCAACGAAAAAATGCAAAACAGTGCACAATCATACCTTCGTACTGCTTCAATGCGAGTGAAAACCAACCACAATAATGCCCCTTCCTGCCCTAATTTTAAAGACGAAGAAATGCGAGTGAGGAGTGCCGAGTGAGAGCGATGAGACGAACGGAAGAGAAGAATGAGAGTGAGAGGCAAAGTAAAATGAAATCTAGGGAAAGGGAAATGTGAAAAATAAGCGAGCAAGAGATATTATATCTGATTTTTAAAACCCCGTTATAATAAGTCAATAATAGGTTTTGTATTTATTTACAAGTTTGCCACCGTATTTTATATTATAACTGACTTTTAAAACTACGTTATAATATGTCTTAAACTTATTTACAAGTTTGCCACCGCATTTTATATTATAACTGATTTTCAAAACTACGTTATAATATGTCTTAAACTTATTTACAAGTTTGCCATCGCGTTTCATATTATAACTGATTTACAAAACTACGTTATAATATGTCATATTATAATGGATAATTTTTATCCGTTATAATAGGTTCGTTATAAAAAGGTCTTTTTCTACTAGTGATTACTGCATTGAAATGGTTACAAATAAAGGGAAAAAAAAGAAATGAATATGGTAGGATCAATGGTTTTTAAAGTCAATGAATAAATAATTGCATACAACTTTTAAGATAGTATTTTAGATAACTCTATTCAAATGATAGTTCAATTTGCTACAATAGATGTCCAACATTCAATCGTCGTCATCATGATCTTCATCTTCATCTTCTTCTTCTTCATCATCATCATTATCATCGTCATCTTCTTCTTCTTCGTCGTCATCATCATCATCATCATCATCATCATCATCATCATCTTCTTCTTCTTCTTCTTCTTCTTCTTCTTCCTCTTGTTCTTGTTCTTCATCACCTTGTATAGTTGCTTCTAATTCATCTTCATCACCATCAGGGTCGACCAATGCGGTTATACGTTCAACTTCAATAATTTCTTGTGGTTGTGACATTTGGTCAAGTTGGTAGGCAACATCTTCCTCAACATCATTTGAGTCAATGCGACCTCTAGGCTTGGTTTGTATTGCTACAGGCCAACCACGCTTGTCAATATTGCGGAATGGTGGATATGGCACATAATAAACCTGTCTGACATTAGCTGGTAGAATGAAAGGATCAAACGGACCATATCTTAATCTCTGGTTGAGTTCGACAATATTAAAGCGTGGATCAACTCTAGTACCAACTCTAGAAGGATCAAACCATTCACAATAAAAAAGTACTACTCTGTTTGGAGAAGTAGTGTTGTTGTACTCTAGCTCATATATTTTATGAATGATGCCGTATAAATCATCATAACAACCCTCTGTTAGGCCCTTCACATACACACCACAATTTGATGTTTTCTTTCCTTTAGACCATTCATGTGTATGGAATTTGTAACCATTGGTGAAGTAAGTGTGCCATTCTTTGACACATCTCATTGGCCAATTCGAGAGATGTCTTAACTCTTGAATTGTGGGAGTTAATGCCTGATTAAAAACCTACAAATACACTAAACGTAGGAAAAACTACAGACCTGATTTCTAAACCAATGGGGAAACTCAGAGTGTATTCTAGCAGAAGTATTTCCGTCTGCGACTTGCTCGGCGACAAGAAATGAGCTGGTACAAATGAAATTCATTAGTGTATAACAATTGTGTCGTTGGAAAGATAAGAGATGGATGATGACATACTCAAGGTACGACTTAACTTCACTGCAATTGATTAAGACATGGACATGAGCAGAATTGAATTCAGCATCAGTTAACCAATGTGTGAATTCTTTCCCTGCGCGACGGCCTGATTGTCAGAAAACTGATAATGCACCTTCACGTGGTTCAACTTTCCATTGCATTTCATTTCTGACATGAGTAGGGGACAACATGAAGTTTTTGAAATAATGTGAACAAAAATACGTTGTCTCTCTGTGCAAGTAAGCTGCACAAATTGAGCCTTCTACTCTAGCTTTATTTTTAACTGAACGTTTGGATTCTCCCATAAACCTTTCAAATGGATACATCCACCTGTATTGCATCAGTCCCCCAAGCCAAGCTTCATATGCAAGATGAATAGGAATATGCTCCATTGAATCAAAGAATGCAGGAGGGAATATTCTTTCCAATTTGTAGAGAATAACTGGGATATTTTCATCCATCTTTTTAAGGGAATTCTCCTTTAGTGTCTTGCAACACAAATCTTTAAAGAAGTTACTAATTTCTATTAGTGGATTTAACATGTGCATTGGAAAACAACTGAACGCAAGAGGGATGAAAGTCTCCATGAATACATGACAATCATGACTCTTCAACCCTTGAATAGTACTGTTCTGAACATTGGCACATATGGACAAGTTAGAAGCATATCCATCTGGTATTCTAAGCTCCTTGATCCATCCACACACTATTCTTGTCTCGTCTTTTGACATGGTGTAATTTGCTTTTGGTTTAAAGAATCGACCGTTACCTTGTGCCTTCAACTCTAAGTCTTTTCGTCCACAATACAAAGGTAAATCTTTTCTTGCTTTCTCATTATCTTTTGTCTTACCTATAACATTCATAACTGTGTTGAAGACATTGTCAAAGAAATTTTTTTCTGTGTGCATGACATCGAGGTTGTGTCTTAGCAAGTTGTCTTTCCAGTAGGGAAGTTCCCAGAATATGCTTCTTTTAGTCCAATTAATCCATTCTCCAAACCCTTCTATCCTATTCTGACCATATTCAGTGACTTTTGGATAGTTTTTAACTCTTCTCCAAACGTGTGTTTCAGTCAACTTCGGCGGGGGCAAATCCGTTTCAACTTGCCCTTTGCGAAATGTCTTTTTGTTTCTTCTAAAGGGGTGATCAATGGGCAAGAATCGTCAATGGCAGTCAAACCAACTACTTTTCCGACCATAACTCAATTGGAATGACTTTGTATGTTCCATGCAATGTGGACAAGCTAATCGACCATGCGTGCTCCAACCAGATAACATGCCGTATGTTGGGATGTCATTAATAGTCCACATCAAGGCTGCCCTCATAAGGAACACCATTCCATAACTTCTTCAAATCATCAATCAAAGGCTCCAAATAAACATCAATCAATGATTTGGGATTAGATGGACCTGGTATTATACATGATAAAAACATGTAAGGCTTTGTCATACACATCTCAGGTGGTAGATTGTATGGGGTAACTATCACGGGCCAACATGAATATGGTGATGCAGAGGCCTGAACGTACGGGGTAAACCCATCAGAGCATAGACCAAGTCTGACGTTGCGCGGCTCATTGGCAAAGGATGAATGTTTACGATTGAAGTGCTTCCAAGCTTCATCATCAGAAGGATGACACAAAAATCCTTCAGTTTTGTTACCATCATGCCATGTCATGTGTTCTGATGTTTGCATTGAAGTAAACATTCTTTGTAATCTTGGAATTATAGGCAAGTAGAACATGGACTTTAAGGGAATGGGTTGTTTTTGCCTCCGGCCAACATGCATCGTATGATATCGAGGTGAGCCACAAAACTTGCATTCAACCAAGAATGCATCATTTTTGCCACTGTCATTGTCGTAGAATAACATACATCCATTAACACAACAATCAATCTTCTTTACTTCCAATCCCAACTTTGAAACACATTTTTTGGCTTGGTAATAATTCTTCGGCATAAAATTGTTTGGTGGTGTCAAATCTAACATCAATTTTGTATAAAAGTCCACTGCTTCAATGGCACGTTCCAATTAGATTTGCCAGCCATGAGTCTAATGCACACTGATAATTTTGACTCAGATGAACCTTCAAATACAAGTAGATTTGCCTTTGTCAGTAAATTGTAAAACCTCTGAGTGGTTTCATTTGGAGGCTCTTGATAATGACTATCGTTTGCTTCTTGTTCAGCATGGCGACGAAGAGCATTGTCGACCATCTCTTGCATATCGGCAAATTGATCTATCTCAGATGTATGTACAATAGTATTCAAACCTGATGCAAGCCGCTTTTCAGCTGCAGTGGAGGTCGAAGGAATTTCTTCACCACGAAATGTCCAAACCGAGTAATTAGGCATGAACTCTTTTTGGTATAGGTGAAGTTTGACGACTTCATCTTTCAAAAATCCTTGTACATTCGCACTTGATGCATGGACATCGAATCCCTCAATCAACAGCATAATATTGATATCGTCGGGCCGTCTCCACAAACTCTTCAACTCCGATGAGAAAAGATTCCTTCAAACCTCTCCTTCCAATATAACAACGGTCGTACATCCATCCACGATGGTTGGGAAAATGGGCCATGTTCTGTGACAAGCCAAACAAATAAAAACTTAGCCAAAACAGCAACACTCCATGTGACATAAGTAATAAACCTATTACTACTCAAGTCAAACCTGGAAGGCAATTTCAACACTATTGTCATAGCCATTCAATAAGGGCATCCAAAGAGAAGTCGTCAGTATTGAAATGCCTTTGACATCCTAAGTGGTTGTGTATACAATTTGGGGGAGTCAATAATCTGACATTACTCAAGTTCTCTTTTATAGAGTACTTTGACATATTTTGTACATTGTAAGTGTTTAAGGTATTGTTACCCTTCTCATTCCATTGAGAGTGTGTGTAATACCATAAAACTTTAAATGGCTACTTAACTTAATGAAGTTGTAGCATAATAAATGAACATACATTATACAGGAACATACAATATATACATCAACATACTTAGGTTAGTTAAGGTGAATTTCAAAATTTTCACCTATTTAGTACACTTTTTAGGTTATAGGGTGCCATATTTCGAGCTCTACGTTGTTTTTGTAGTTAGCCTTCTTTTACCATTCTAAACTTCTTAGGACAGTTTCTTTGTAGTTTCTTAGGCTAGTTCAGTGTAGTTAGTAAAATTTGACCAATTGTACCATTCTAATTTAGTGCAATTTGGACTCTGTTGTTTCAGTTGTGTGTGAGTCTAATTTGAGTTGAACTCCACCTAGGTGTTGTTTTCCAGCTTGGTCTTGTGTAGTTACATAGTCTACAGTCACTTCTAACATTGCCTAGTCCATTGAATCTTATAAACTCAGTTTTGGTGGTGTGATTGAGTGATTTTTCTGCATTTTTGTCCATAACAAAGTCAGATTTTGAATGCTAGCATTTCTATGTTCTGTGACAGTTTGAGCAAGTCTAAAATGATGTTAAAACCTTGCTACCAGAGTTCAATTACTGATATAATGGTCTAAGTGCATAATAGTATACTAAACCATCAATTTTGAGTCAAATTAGAGCAATGGCAAGGTGTTTTTCATTAACAGTTTGGATTTGACCCAATTCAAAGTTTGAACAAGTTTAAAAACACTAAATCAAGTTTAAAAACATTATATCACTACTTCTACCATCACACACGACATTACCAGTTCCACTTTCTAAACTACACACACTTCCTTTTTACAACTAAGTTTGTTTTCTTGCTTTAGCTTGCAATCACAACTTACACTACTACTTTGACTTTACCCTATTTGAAAGACCCACTTGGTCCTGGTCCTGGTTAGTTACACTATTGGCGTTGTTGGAACTGCGTGCTCCCGTGCATGTCTTAAACCCTTTTCGGCCACGTTCAATTTTAGTTGTGGTGTGCGGCATTATATATGTCATGCAACCCACATGGAGGAAGAAGATGTGCCTAAAGCCCAGAAGGCACGAAACTATTGTCTACGTGGAAGGGTGCTTGCTAAGTGACCAAGCCTTAAGAAATAAAAAAAAAATAGTGATCACTCTGGTTGTAATAACAACACACATTATGTTTTGTTTAGGCCTTAATTAGTGTCACCGTTCCACAATGTCAATAAGTTCTTTCTTTCTGTCTCTCTCTCTATTTATTATCCTACAAACAAAGAGTGTCAAAACAGACACTGATATAGAGTTATCTAAAATGATAAAAAAGTTTTGAATTGAGTTTGATTCAACTTGAAATATGTTTATTTGCTTTATTAATATGATCTAGAGCATTTCCTAGGTTACATTTCAGTGCCTACTTCGTTTCTAAACTTTTCTTAATTGCCTATTCAATCTTTGGCCATCAATGTTGTCAATTTGAAGTCTAAAATTTTCTGTTGTCCAGTAACCAATTATGGTGCAGTTTATGATCTGCTTTGGTGCTAATTTTGTGTGATTTTTTATTACTCTCCTGCATTGTGGTTCAATCCAGTAGCTTCAATGTTACCAAAAGAGTGTTTCTCAATCTGTTTTGAAGTAGCATCAAAATAATTTTAAACTTTCAATCATCCAAGTATATTACAGGTTGTTTGTACTTTACTGTTGTATATCACAACCTTTTAATTGTAACCATGTTTTTTGTTGTTTTGTGTACTTGTGACTACATACATACACGTTCTGGTCTAGTGACAAGAAAACTAGGCTCTAGATATCACTAATGTAGGATACTGATTGAAAGAGAAAGAAACAAAAAAGAAAGAGGGAATAAGAGCAAAACACAAGATAGAAATAGGGAAATGAGAGAAACCGAGAGAATTCTGCTCTATATATCAAGTGCTGAAAAATCCATTTTGCCTAATCCAGTGCATCAAACAGCAGAGAGAACACTCATTTTTTTTACCTTTGTGTGGCTAACTTGGCCTCATATCTTTGGAAATAAGAGAGAGTGTTATGTGGAGAGTTTACTGTAGGGGTAACAAACCTTTCTGATTTGAAAAGCCAAAACTGTTTACATTCATTTTGAGTGTTGAATTAACTTTGATTAGGTGGTCCAAAACCATGCTGATATGGTCACATGCACCTTGCTTTACACAAGGAATTTGGACCACAAACTAAATTGTAGCAGCAGTGGGCAGTAACATAGCTTTTGTTTTCTTTCAATTTGTTTTTGAGTAATGTGATTTTTGATAGGTTAGATTTCTTTTAGTTTCATTTTAAGTTGTAAAAGGCCTTTTTAAAAGTCCAAGTATTTGGAAGAGTCCTTGGTGCTCTTTCAACTCTTGGCAACTTTCTTGCTTTAAATTTAGCATACCTACACAGGGGAGTGTGTCTTGTTAGCCAAAGCTACAAGCCAAATGGTCATCTGAACCTAAAGCTTATTTTGTGTTGTATTCAAACAACCAATTTGGAAACACTGTAAACTTTTTTTAATGTAGAAGAAACTTGGGAAGTGGAACAAAATTCACTTCAGTTGTTGAAGGCAAATTGCTCTGATTCTAGTCAAGTTGGTTTGATGTAGAAGACATTACTAAACTGAAAAGGATAATCTAAACCTACACATTCTATGATCTTACAAACATGGTAAGATGTCTCATGGCTAATTCTGACAGATTAGAACCAATGGAAGAGGCCATTGTACATGCTTTATTTTTTCAAATTCATCATTCACAAATTGAAGCACCAAAACAAACCTCATACATATTTGGCAATCAGTTTCAAACCATTCACAACAAAGTTTGACAAACCTCAATGTTTACAATATCATAAAACTTCAATCAATATAACTTAACATTCAAACTCAACATTCACAACATCTAAGAACAAGTATAAAATCATGAAATAAGAATGAAAATAATAGGACAGAATTACAATCATGCAATTTCAGTTTAGGTCCCCATACCTTTGCCTTTGCTTTCCTTTCCTAGTTAAGTCTTCTCCGTAGACTCTCGTCCTCCCTTTCTGGCCACAATTCAAACTCCTTTAAAAGCTCACCCTAACACATCAAATGGAAAGTACAGTCATTCCAAATAGCCTAACACTTTAACATATATAAAATTTTCCTAATGAACTTCCTAACAAAAACCAGTAAAGCTCCGTACCTTGGTTTTCCATAACACATTATGCCAAATTTACAATAAAATAAAATCACATGCAACCCATCCTCACATTGCCACAATGACACCTACTCTTCCCTTTTCAGAAACTCATATGCTTCAAATTATCTAGTATTACTTAATATTGGTTCAAGAATATTACTTTTTAATGATTATTAGAGAGATTATTACAACTATAAAAAGCATATGGAAGTGATTTCAACAAAGAAAGTAGAGAAGTGTGTTAAGGATGAAAGAGTAATTTGAGAAAGATGGAGTTGTGCCACTAATTAGCTAACACTTAATTCTCAAACAGAGCCCGTGCCACTAAAACAACCCTGCTTTAGTATAATGACAATGCATAACACCCATCCATCCTTTTATTTTTTGCCCTTTTCTGGAACCTTTTTAATCATTTCACATTTACTTTGTTGAAAAGTTAAAGCACTCTGTCAACCATATAAAAACAAAGCATGCAAATTAACACATGAGCTAAGGCAGCTGGATTTGGTTTTGGACATCTCACTCATATCATTATTCATCATTACGACAACAACAATTATTACTGCCAACACTTCCCAACACATGAAAATTACACAAACGAAACTCTAAATTATGGAGACCTCAAAATAAAACAACCAAAGCATAAATAAAACAAGAGTAATTGATGATGGGGGTGAGGGGGTAAGGAAGGGTGCTGATGGTGGTTTTGGACCCAATCCAAACCATCATTAATTATCTTGGGACGGCCTACCCCATAATCATTTTCCAGACCCTAAACTCAAAGCCCCCATTATTGTTCCTCTCCTCTTCTCTCCCATTATAACAACTTTTATTCCCACTCTACCCTCCCTATACACATTTTTCTTTGTTTTCTTCTGTCTTAAACCAGATTAGTTTCTTACCAAATTGCTTTTTTTTTGTTTCTGTTCAATTCGACATAAAGTTCAAGAGTGATATCTAAACATACTTCTAACAAATCTAGAATACATATATATGTACCAATCATGTCAAAGTATAGTTGGTGGCAAATGTGAATCCTGACCAACATTACAGTGTTGAAAGAACAAATAAAGTACCTTAAAAAAATATAAAAGCAAAATGAAAGGTAGAGGGGCACGTCCCCCCCCCCCCCCACTCTCTCTCTTTTTTATTTATTTATGTTTTTATTTTCATCCTTTGTGTGTCTGTGTGAGTAAATTAAAAAATTTAACCACATGGCTACCACTGTTGAACTCAGATGTATTCACACCATCTGCACAAACTGTTTCAATTGTTAATTACTCTTCCTAAACAATTAAACAGCTCATATTCAATTAATCCAATAAATTAAACAATTTGATATGAATTTTAAAATAATAAATTTAGCTTATAATAGATTGGTCAGGTTAGATCAATCCATTCGACCGATGCTCATCCCTAATCTAAGGTATTGAGGTAGATGGAATAGTAAAGCATGGAACACACTAGGAGATGTGGGGTGATCTAAGAAGGTTAAAACAAATGAGAGATATCCTGCTACGTATAAAAGAGTAACCTATACATGGGGACTATGGAAGGAATAAATTGCAAATGCTTCAACTATATTCAAACCTGTTATGATTAAACATCAGTATAACTAGTTACAATTCTGACTTAACATTAGCATAGAAGGGTAGCTTCCGCATTGATTAAGGATAATATGTTTCATTAAAATTAAGGATTTGTCGGATTTAACCTCAAAGATTATCCAAAGTGTGGGATTTTTGGAAAGCACAGTTAGTAATACAAAATGAAAGCTCTTGACATGATCATGCTAAGCTTTGCAAAACTAAGAACAATATAGAACTGGATAAAAGTGAAAAAAAAAACAGGGCGCTGCTGCTGCAGAATGTGATGCTAGAGTGTTAAACGTATGATTGAAAATTAAGAGATATTATACAATAAAATTAAGAGATATAAACCTCAATCTGGATTATGTATTTTACTACTGCAACTTGAAGAGAACCAAAACCAACATCAACATAGGGCTGACCCAGATACAGAAAATGAAGGTTAAGTAATGATTGAGACAATCAACAATTATACTGTGGACTGTTTAAGAGACCTCACACAAGTACAGGTTTTAATAATTCTTAGGATGAAGTTTTCACCATGATCACTAGCTGCATATATAAAATTTAGTTTCCAATGACTAGTTTTCCTCACTACTTCACATAGCTCTGATGTTCACATCACAAGTGTCAAAGACAAGTACAACTACTTACCCAACTTTGTGTCATGTTAGAGCAAAATATTATCATAATATTGCTCTTAAAAAGTTACAAACAAAAGACAACTTAAAAAATATCATTTCCTATTATTCCAATGATGAAGATCAATTTCCTTTGACTAAACTGTCAAAATTAAGTTCCTATTATGTATATTTACTTCAGATCCCACTGTTTTTAGTATTTCTTGATATACATTACATTAAAAATATATTGCTAAGTGTATGTATAATTTACTAGTATAAAAATATACTTAATGCTGACAAAATGTTTCAAGTTTTAAATTAACATTTTGATGTTTAAAGTTCTATTACGAATTAGTTTTTGAGGAAGTTTTTGGTTATTTTGAGCTAAATAGAACTTTTGTACATAGTTTAGTCACTGTTTCTGGTGTCCGTTGTACATTTTCCACCTTTACTATTGCATTGTTGTCAATTTCATGATGTGTATATATGTACAAATTTCTGAACTCAGTACACAACTTTCCAACTTGCTTTTACACTCCTTTCATCGTTGGATAGGTATCTTATATGTTCAAACACTATGCACCTATTCTGGCACATTCTATAGTTAGAGAAATTTGACCCTAATTGTTTGATTCTACTGTGATCCACTTGTGTAAGCTACATTGTACAACTTGTGGACATTTTTCTTAATGCCAATTGTTTTGAGCACACTTGAGGTACCAAAGGAAAATGTAGTTAAGTTTGGTGTTGAAGAAAAGTAGGAGTGATTGTTGTATTGTGGTGTGCAAGGTGAATGATGAAGCGGAAGTCTTATTGTTAATAGAGGGAACTTCCAGGGGACAGAGAGTGTGGGAAAATAAGAGATGAAGAAAGGATAACCATAAGATATAGAATGGAGAAATAGAAAAGAGAAAGAATAAATTAAGTGAAATACAAGTAGAAGTAAGGTCAGTGGCAATGTGATAATAAATTGGTCATGAGCTTAAAGGAGTGAGAAAAGGCAAATGTTGTGGACTGTATTATTCTCTTTCGGATTTAATAATGAGATAGGAAGATGGGAAATTTTGCATAGGGGAAAACAACATTCCAGGAGTAGGAAATGGGTGGGGTTTTAAGTTGAAGAAATATCCCATTTGGCAGGATCTTTAATTATGCCTCACTGTTCAATTGCTCTATTTCAGAATCATGTTCTAGGTCCATTAACAAAAGATAAAGTTAAATCCTTATAACTAAAACATACATAAATTCAGAACCACAGAATGATAAATGTTGATTAAATTTTATATAGGTCACAGATAAATATGGGCCAAGGACAACTAAAAAGAGCACTGGTATCCTTCTAAATTCTAAGGTGGCAGATAAGGCACCAATTATTAGAATAAGACATATATCAAATCAAAACGTTTATAATTTTCCTACTTCTATCACATTTTAGGTTGATTTTTATACTCTTTCTTTGCACTCATAACACGATGATGGTGTTTGAGTCAAGATCCATGTTTGGGAAACTTAGAAAGTGGAGGCCAAGTGGCCCAGTATGAAATTATGTAAATGGTAAATGAGAGAGGGAAAATAAAAGGTAACTGTAAATTTATTTCTGGTCATGGTGAAGGGCACACTTAACTGGTTTAAAGGTATGAAAAGAAGGGTAATGTGCACTGAGTACATTGTATGAATATAATATTATATTGAAGAAGAGGACTCAACCTAAAGAGAATTAAACCTCTAGGCTGATGTTGATTTGGTTATGAAGTCTGGGAACTTCATTTATTGGTTCACTTAGTACTAGTTTAGTTCTGAATAAGGAATTCTAAATTAGACTGTATCTTACTCATGTATAAAAAATGTTTTATAAGGAACTTATTTAAAAACAACAAAAGAAACTGTGCAACAAACAAGCCATTCAATCATAAGTATTGGTTATTACTTGGCTGTAATGTATAGATTCAGATAAAACAACCAGAAAATCCAATACATAGTTTTGACATAGTGATGTACAGTTTCATATCAAATCAAGAAGTAGAAGCTAATGATATTTGATGGTGTTCGACAAAAACAAACATACAACTTTGTGCATAAATCTTCTGTTACATTTTGATATAGTGTTTAAATTCTTCCAGAACATAAATAAGGAAAAATCATGCTATTATCCAGCACTAAAAGAGGAACTTGTAAATGCAGTTAACTACAGCGGTGGAAGTTAGCAAACTTGATAAAAAGCTCCACAGCACCTCTGCAATGGCAGCCCCAGCCCAAGTAGACCACCACTTAAAGCAGCATCCACAATACGTCACCACCGGAATGCCCTCGTTATGCTATCCACGAAGCACGACCCCTGCTGCGACAACCACAATCCAATATAGAATGACTTGCAAGGAATTGCAAGAAATTGGAAGCACGAAAACAAATAGCAATCAATTAAGGAGCAAGCCCCAAACCTAAAATTCACATGAACAGAACACTAACCTTACTGCAATCCTAGCGGCAACACCCTCCCTACTCCACGGCAGCCGCAATAAATGCCCCAATCACCGTCCACCAACACCCTTCCCGGAGAATCACTCAACAACAGCTCCAAGCGTACCAAATGAAGGATGACGCCTCAGTCACCAACCGTCCCTACTCCACGGCAGTGACCTCAGTCATCAACCGTCCTCACACCGTCAACGACAACCGCTGTCCCGCCTCACTAACACGACCGAATGAAGGATGACGCAGTTACGCCCTTAGAACAACCGTGACGACAAAGACAATGCGCCTAAGGAGATGATTCGCAGGGAGAGGGAAATAAGGTTTGGTCGACGAGCTCGAAATGGGAGAGGGAAATCAGAAGTTTTGGTTTTAATTCACCCTCAAACATACCGACGGCCTAAGACCCTGGGTTTTTAAAATCACCACTTCATTACCAAGGGCCTAAGGACCTTCGGTAAAAGGCCACCGGTATTTTACGCTTTTTTTGTATTGTAAGTTTTTTTGAGGCAGCTGGGTTAAGAGGTAAGCAATACTACCTCGGTTATATGCTCAGCCCCAAGCAATACACACATATATGCCTCGATTCTACTCTCAACCGAGGCCATATAGTCCTTAGAAAAAAATAAAAAGAAAATATGAAATGGTTATACGCCTCGTCTCCCACCTAAACCCCACCTAAACCGATGCATAAACATGGTTTCGCACCGGTTCTGAATGAACCGAAGCCATAGGCTCTATGCAGATTTCAAATTTCAGAGACCTATTAGGGGGCAGGTGGGCTTTTAGGCATTGGTTGTAGTATCAACCGAGGTAATATGTCTTATATGCTTCGGTTCCCCTTGAACCGAGGTTTATAAGTTCGCTTAAACTACAAAAATGCCACCGCGTTTTGATAGGTTTCGATTTCACCTAAATCGAAGCCTATAATGCGAGTTAAAAAACAATTTTTTTACTAGTGGAAGCGTACATAATTAAGAACAAAGATTAAAAGGTGGTTTTTGCTTTGGTCATGATAGCTTATGGTTTGACCATAACAAAATTGAGTGAAGGTTAACTTCTTGACATTGTGTTATGATTATAAACCAATGTTTGTCTCATGTATACCTTGTTTGGCTTCCAAACTTTGGGCCAAGCTGCTTATATGTTTGTACTAACAATCCTTAAGCCATAGATAAAATAAGTAAAACAAAAATCATGAATAAATATACAAAATTCTTGATAAAAAAAAATATAAGATACGCCTCATACGAAGTTAAACATCCTCTGTGGATATTCGTGTCTATTATAAAAATAAATCAAACTAATGCTAGAAGGCATAAAAGAATACCATTTAAATTGTACCGTATTTATCAAGTCCGAATTGGCTATTTCATTAACTCAATTGTACCATTTATTAAAAATGTGAAACTCTAAATTCCATATCACCTATAAATCTTGATAATGTTTTTCAATCTACATATGTGAATTCAAGGAATAATCTTTTGCAAAGAGAATGTTTTGCACACCAAAATAGAATCACATCCAACCAAAGACATCTAAATCCATCATTTCAATAATACTTCATTGTATAAATGGTTCCCATAAGTTTCACATAAAAAGAGTTTTGAAGTCCATAAATATAAGTAAAGTTTCCTTATGATTATACACTTTTAGAACACTTAATCTTAGTTTTCTTGAAGGATAATTTTCTTTAAATACATTATTTAAATTTATATTCACTAACACAAAAGTAGTTTTTAACGTATGTTATTTTAGACTTTTGATATTTGTTAAATGTCCGATGTTATAGTGGGAGACATAAAATTAACTTCTGTTGTCTTTGAACTGACGTCAATTAACATCTATTGCACTTATAACAGGCGTTAATTGACATTTGTTGTTCTTACAACATACATCAATTTATAGGCTTGTTTTTTTAATTTTTTCTCCAATATTTTTCACCACTAAAACAATGGAAAATCAATATATAATACAAGAATACTCAACAAAAATTTCAAGAATTTTAAAAGTAGTAACAACCAATGAAAAGTGCAACAACCAATGAAAATGCAACAACAAATATACATAAAAAACCGAAAGTGAAACTAACCGTGAGGGTGAGGGAGTACACATGTGCCGCTGTGAGATGAGGAGAAGACAACCACCGCCAAAGAGGGAAAAAAGAGAACTCAATGGTGCTCCAAATGTTGTCTATGCACGAAACTAATCGGTTAAAAAGAAAGAAAATCATACATAAAGCCATCAATCAACAAACATTTCTTTTAAGTGGAAGAAACATTACCTTTGGTGGTCGCTGAAAGCTTCCCCGAAGACATTCGACCCGTAATGAAGAAAGTGCGCACAAAAACATTAAAGCAAGTCTTCTTTCTCGTGCTTTTAAAATATCTTCACGCTCAAGTTTTTATTAATTTGAACCAATAGATGTATGTTCTTTTACCAACTGACATCTAATGGGTCTCTAAAAATATCTTCGCGCTTAAATTTTTATGAATTTGAACACCAATAGACATATGTAGCTTGACCAAGAGACCTCAAAAAGGCAATTAACGTTTGTTCTTCTAACCAACAGACGTCTAATGAGTCTCTTAAAATATCTTTGTGCTTAATTTTTTATTAATTTGGGCACCAATAGACGTGTGTATAAGAGATGTCAAAAAGGCAATTAACGTTTGTTCCTCTGACTAACAAACGTTTAATGAGTCTCTTAAAATATCTTCGTGCTCAAATTTTATGATTTTAAACACCAATACACGTATGTTCTTTAACCAACAAATGTCAAAAAGGAAATTAACGTCTATTCTTCCGACCAACAAACGTCTAACAGGTCTCCCAAAATATCTTCGTGCTCAAATTTTTATGAATTTGAACACCAATAGATGTCTGTTCTTTGACCAACAGCCGTAAAAAAGGCAATGAACGTCTGTTCCTCTAACCAACCGACGTCAATCGCGTGATTTTATTTACGATATTGCCACCGGTCATTTTTAACGTTGGGTTCTTAGTTTTCAAAGGTTGAACGTTAGACGTTGTATGCCCATTTTACACTAGAGATTTGTCCAAATGGGGTTAAAATGAGCTTTGAATGAAATTGTGTGCTATAATTAGAATTTTAAGCCTTATTAGACAACTTTTGGTTTAGGTAGAAGATATGTACTACATGTTCTAATTAGAATAGTCTAATTAAAGAGTGTAACATCACTATTGCAAAAAGGCAAAGATATAGAAAGTATTCAACTTTTTATATCGATTCTGGAACCAATATAGAAGGTTCGCTAGGGAAGGGTTAAATATGTATATGATTTAGACTTTTTGTACCAGTTAAGGCCTTAATCGTTATAAAATATGTAACTTTTTATACTAGTTAGTATTACAATTCGTATAAAAAGTCCCTTTCTATACTAATTCTAGCCTTAAATGGTATATAAAGTGACGTCTCTTTTCCATACCAAGTCCATATGTCGTACCTACCACATACATACCTGCATAAAAGTCAATTTCAAAATATTCTTAGAATACAATCCATATATATATACAAGGAATAAAATAATCACTATACTTCCTACTATTTACACATCACATAATAGTTCTTAACCTCATTTTATAATGAATACATCTAATATTTACCTAACATCATTTATACACATTTTTAAAAGGAATGTAGCCCACTACTCTCAAATATCATTTAAGACCTCTAGTCCCTTAGAGACACGTTATCGAATATCTACCTAATGAATAGCTTGAGTTTGTAACACCTCGATTTAGTATGCCAAGTGTAAGTAAAAGAGTGTTTCTTTATTACAATAATTATAACTCTGATATCATCACAATATAATGAAAATTTTAAAAGCTTCCCAATGTCATCGTAAGATTAATTAAAACTCGTACAAATACTAAACAATCTCACTACAACTTGAAATATTCTACTAAAATTCCTCAACATAATTTAGTTAAACGAAATAAAGTTTGAAAAACCCCAAAAATAATTCTCTACTCATCTCTCGATCTATACCACATTAGCATCATCAACAATATTCTTTGTAACATCATCTGCTCTCGTATAAATATGATTATTGTAAGTGGAAACAATCACCACAAATGCAAGAGTGAGCTAACAACATCAACATCCAAAAACATATATAATAATACAATTATCTAATAATTTATAACTTCATAACATTAGTCCATTTCACAACAAGAACACATTGTTAATCCAAACTCTTATCAAGATAAACCATACTACCACCACCAATCACTATTGCTATATGTCATCTTTCGTACTCTAGCACACACAACCAGTTCAACAAAACCAAGCCTACACACTAATGTACGAAATTCCCATTCACAAAAATGGGGCCCATGCACTGATGTAGCTCTTGCCTTTTACCAAAACAGGGCTAAGGCACCAAGGCGGGACTTCTTTGTTCACCAAAGCAAGGACTTTCTCGCATCATGGCTAAAGAGTATGTAAGACTACATATGATCCACCACCTCAACCACAATGAACTCATCAACATGGTTTATCGACAAAAGTAGGGAAAACAATTCAACCAATACTACAACCACTCCAAACAACTCGACACATGCAATACAATACTTGGCAATCACATCACACAACTTAGAAATTAATTTAAACAAATTAGCCTCACCTAGACCACTCGACAAAGTGCCTAAAGAGCTTCGCCAATACAAATAAACAACTCGACCAAGTGTTGAAAACCCCAAGTCGACCTAATCCACACCTTAAAACAAGTTCCAGAACCCTCAAAGTGGGATCCCCAGACAACTCAACTATACAACTCGGCCAAAACATTAAAAATTCAAACAACACTTTAAACAACTCAAACAACATTACTAGGAGGTCGACCAACATAAAAAACCATAAAACGACCCTAAGAACGTCCAAATCGAAGCTCTATAACATCAAAATTGAGGTCTAGAACATCCTAGAGCTGAGTAGCCTATAATGCCCTAAATTCCAAGGAGTCACGTGTTATTCAAAAACTAGTAAATTTCAAACTTTAACATATTTGTAGGTTGAAACAATCACCACAAAGGCAAGAGTGAGCTAACATCATCAACATCGAAAAACATATATAATAATACAACTATTATAACACAATTATCTAATAATGTATAAGTTCATAACATCAATCCATTTAACACCAAGAAACACATTGTTAATTCAAACTCTTATCTAGATAAACCATACTACCACCGCGAAACACTATCTCTATAAGTCGTCTTTCGTACTCCAGCACACACAACCAGTTCAACAAAACCAAGCCTACACACTAATGTATGAATTTCCCATTCACAGAAAGGGGGTCTACGTACCGATGTGATTCTTTCCTTTTAGTAAAACAGGGGTCAGGCACCAACGCGGGACTTCCTTGTTCACCAAAGTAAGGCCTGCACCAAAGCAATGACTTTCTCGCATCATGGCTAAAGAGTATGTAAAACTACATACGATCCACCACCTCAACCATAGTGAACACATCAACATGGTTTATTAGACAAAAGTAAGGAAAACAATTCAGCCAATACTGAAAACACTCCAAAAAACTCGACACGCATTACAATACTTGGCAATCACATCACACCACTCATAAAGTAATTTAAACAACTTAGCCTCACCTAGACCAACTCGGCAAATTGCTCAAAGAGCTTGGCAAATACAAATAGACAGCTTGACCAAGTGTTGAAAACCCAAGCTGACCTAAAACACACCTCAAAACAAGTTCTAGAACCCTCAAACTGGGATCCCCACACAATTCAACTATACAACTCGTCAAAACATTGAAAGTTCAAACAACACCTTAAACAACTCGACCAACATTACCAGGAGGTCGACCATCATAAAAAACCCTAAAACGACCCTAAGAACGTCCCAATCCGAGTTCTATAACCTCAAAATTGAGGTCTAGAACATTGTGGAGTTGAACAACCTGTAAGGCCCTAAATTCCAAGGTCTTACAAGTTATTTAAAAACCAATAAATTTCAAACTTTAACATATTTATAGGTGGAAACAATCACCACAAATGCAATAGTGAGTTAACAACATCAACATCCAAAAACATATATAATAATACAATTATTATAATACAATTATCTAAGGCTGAATACCATTGTTAGTCCCTATTTTCGTCAATTTTGTTCGATGTGAGACTCATTTTTTTTAATGTTCATGTAGTCCCTAATTTCATCATTTATGTTTAATTTGGTCCTTTTTTCGGATGACATTTAAATCGTTAACGACGTAGAATCCACGTAAGAAAAATAGAATAACCTGTCACGCACAATGGCTGAGTCACATCATCATCTCGCCATATCATCACCATCTCCCCAAATCAAAAACAATAATTTTTGTAGGTTGTGGTTGATTTTGATTTCTGTAGGTTTTTGTGCTTTAATGGAAAGTGATTTGGGGGTTTCGCTTCTTGCAGATGGTTTTTCGTCATCAATGGAGGTTGAACGAGTTCAATGGTGGTGCAATTTGGGATTTTGCAGGTTTTCAAAAAAGAGGCGCGATTTCGTGAATTAGGGTTGATGTTCGATTTCACGATTTTGCGAATTAGGGTTCAATAGTTCTATGATTTTTGGCGTTTTACTTTGTAGGTTTTCACGAAATTTAAGTTCCCTAGTTCGCGATGGAGAAGATAAAGATGGTTAGATGTTGAGGGTGGTTCTCATGGTGCATAATGATTTGGGCTCACAAAATTTGTGTTGATCTATTGCAGTGAAAGGTTTCTTTTGCAGATTAGGCTTTTTGGTTGATTTGTGGGGGCTTGTGCGGTTGCTAACGGTGAAGCTCGTGGTGGTCTGACGACGTGAATAAAATGATGGCATGAGTGTGGTGCACGACGACGCACTGATGGAGAGAAAATTAGGGTTTTGTCTTAGGGAAGATGGTGATGACGTGACGAGATTCGTGACAACTCATTCACGTCAGCCAAAAGGACCAAATGGAACATAAATTACGATATAAGGGACTATATTGAACATTTGAAACAATGAGTCTCACGTCGAACAAAGTTGATGGAAGTAAGGACCATCAATGGTAGTAAGCCATTATCTAATAATGTATAAGTTCATAACATCAATCCATTTCACAACAAGAAACTTATTGTTAATCCAAACTCTTGTCTAGATAAACCATACTACCACCACCAATCACTATCGCTACATGTCGTCTTTCGTACTTTAGCACACACAACCAATTGAACAAAACCAAGCCTACACACCAATGTATGACTTTCCCATTCACATAAATAAGGCCCACACAACGATTTGATTCTTGCTTTTTACCAAAGCAGGACCCAGACACCATCGCGGGACTTCCTTGTTCACCAAAGCATGGACTTTCTTGCATCACTGCTAAAGAGTATGTAAGACTAGATATGATCTACTACCTCAACCACAATGAACACATTAGCATGGTTTATCAAACAAATGTAAGGAAAATAATTCAACCAATACTACAAACACTCCAAACAACTCGACGCACGCACTAAAATACATGGTAATCACATCACACAACTTTGAAAGTAATTTAAACAATTTGGCCTTACCTAGACCAACTCGAAAAAGTGTTCAAATAGCTTGGCCAATACAAATAGATAGCTCAACCAAGTGTTGAGAACCCCACGCCAACCTAAACGATACATTAAAACAAGTTCGAGAACCCTGACACTGGGATCTCTACACAACTAAACTATATAACTTGGCCCAAACATTAAAAATTCAAACAACACCTTAAACAACTCATCCAACATTACCAGGAGGTCGACGAGCATAAAAAATCCCAAAACGACCCTAAGAACGTCCAAATCTAAGCTCTATAACCTCAAAATTGATGTCCAGAACATCCCAGAAATGGATAGCCTGTAACGCCCTAAATTCTAGGGTGTCACGGGTTATTCAAGAACTAGTAAATTTCAAACTTTAACATAGCGCAAAAACGTATTTCCAAAAACCTCAACATTTAATGTGCATAATGTGTTGAAAATATAATAGTTCAAAAACTCTTATCCAATGAAAATAGCGAAGGAAATAAAGTAACTCAAAATACATTATCTTTAAATTTCAAAGAATATGATTGTAAAAATAATGCCAAGTCTGTCCCCGTTATCTCTCAATTCTATCATGCCTCAGCACCATCTATAACATCATCTGCTCACGTATAACACATTATACGATCATCGCCGACAATATCATTCACAACACAAACAAAAACATGTATGGGGTAAGCTACTGATAAAACAATAATAATAAAAAGATATAACATACTAATTTTATCAACAATAATCAAACACCCAATACATGGTAGTAATAACAAAGGAATTCCTAATCCTCTAACATAACAATTCAATCACCATAAATTCCGCAATCATCAATCATCGATCCTTGATCCTTGGTCTTTAACCATTAATATCATCACTAACACCTCACACATAGACCCTTGGTCTATCCACTCATTAACACCTATGCTAACTACTTACTATAACTATTATAGTAACACCGTTATCACACAACACCACCTAGAGCCTTTGTTTTAGACCTTTTCTTGCTTTTTCCATAGACTCTCTTTAGCTTTAGTGGTGTTAACTTGTGGTGTAGTTGTTTAAAAAACGTGAGGATCATTGGGAGGGCAACACAAACTAGTGAGGAACATCCAAATGTGAAGGAGGCCTTGAAGGGAAGCTTGAAGTCTTTGTCTAAAACACAAGACAAAAGAGTATACACTTGGTGAGAAAGACAAATTTGCGTGTATTTTCTTTAAGTTGTAAAATTGTAGTTGCTTTCCTTTACACTCTTGTATTTTTGACTTGTTAAGGGTTTGTCCTAACAAGAGCATTGGACATTTATTATTTAAGCAAAATTTATAGTTGGTGGGTAAGAGGGAACCAAAGTTCCTTCTAATTCATCATTAGGTCCCATAGTGTAGATTTATTGCTTTCCTTAATTATGGTAGTTTAATGTGTGTCTACTTTGATTTTAATTTTTGTTCCATTTAAGAAGTTTAGTGTAAGAGTACCTAAGGTAAACTTTGGCTAGGAAAGATTTGGTACTTAAGCAATCCTTTGTAATTCACCTCCCTTTCCTAGAAATGAACTTGGACATCTTTTACTTCCTTAAGTCTCCTACGAAACTTCTCTTGAAATTCTAAGTATTTTTTTGTTGCATTTCCTATTTTTGAAATCTTTGAGAATGTCTAAAACCGCATCCTTTGAAATTGGTAATGACTCAGTGAAGATTTCAAGCCTACTTTGAAAAACTTGGCCAAAGAACTAAACTCACTAAAAATTTGGTAAAAGTAAGAAGCTATTTTGAAAGAAAAAGAAATGATGAAAAACTAAGAATATCTTGCTAAATTGAATGAGGAACTTAGAATTCTCAATGAGAAAAAAGAGAAAACCCAAGAAGAAATTAGGAAAAGCAAGAGCAAAACCAAGAGTAGGAGTAGGAGTAGGAGTCATACAAGAAGGATTTCTAGAACTCCAACTCAACCCACACACTATGAGGTAGATAGTAGGCTTGCCCATCAATATTATCAACCTCCCCCACTTAGAATTCAAAGAGAGCACCCTCCAATAGAGGTTAAATTAGACCTCTCTCATTTCCATGGGAAAGAAGATGTTGAGGCACACTTAGATTGAGAAATGCAAGTTGAAAAACTCTTTTAGTCTCATAAAGTTAGTGATGAAAGAAAAGTCTCCTTATCCACCCTAAGTTTTCAAGGGAATGCCTTACATTGGTGGGCTTCCCTAGTGAGAGAAAGAAGACTCTCCAACTATCCTCCAATTCAATATTGGAATGAGTTCAAGAGTGCCAGGAGAAGGAGGCGCATACCCTTTTACTACAATAGAGAGCTTATGGACAAACTCCAAAGGCTCCAGCAAAGGGAGTTAAGTGTAGAGGAGTATAGACAAAGGATGGAGCTCTATATGATGAGGGTGGGAATTAGAGAGGAGAGTGAGATCACCATCTCTAGGTTTCTTAGTGGTCTTAACCTAGAAATTAGAGATAAAGTGGAGTTGCTACCATATCAAGATTTGAATGATTTGGTACAGTAGAGCATCAAAGTGGAACAAAAACTTTTGAGAAGCAAGCTTCACTCTAACTATAATACTAAGAAAGACTACAAGAGGAACTGTAAGCAAATGGTAGAAGAAGAACCCTCTAGGAATCTAGGGAAAGAGAAGAGAGAAGAGAAAGAAAGAGAAAGACCAAGGGTGGGAACATAATCTCACACTCGCACTAGTGATATTAAATATTTCAAGTGTCTTGTTAGAGGTCACATTGCCTCACAATGCCCCACCAAAAGAGCTATGATCTTAAGGGGTAATGATGCTTATAGTAGCCAAGAGGAGGATAGTGACAGTGAGAGTGAAAAGCATAGTGCATCCAAGGGAGAAGATGTCATCCTTGTGAAGGAGAACCTCTTCTGATAAGAAGAGCTCTCCATAATCAATCTAGATCCCAAGAACTAACACAAAAGAAGAACTTCTTTCACACAAGATGTAAAGTCTTTGAAAATACATGTTCTTTTATATGGATAGTGGATCATGTTGTAATTGTTGTAGTCCTAGGTTGGTTGAGAAATTAGCATTAACTATCTTGCCACATCCAACCCTTATCAACTTAAATGGATCAATGATGATGTAGGAATGGTAGTTAATCAACAAGTGATGGTTAAGTTATCCATAGGTAATTATAAGGATAGTGTGCTATGTGACATAGTACTTATGGATGCTTGCCATATTTTGTTAAGAAGGCTATTGAGATTGTTGATAGGGGGAGCACAGGTTTAGCTTAACCCAAAATCTTAGTAATATCTGAGTTTTTTTATGATGACAACACATAATTAATAACACATGTACATTATGTGTTACATATTCTGTGTTTACATGTCATACGATTTTCTTTAATGTGTTAAATCTGTTAAAGCATATCTGAGAACATGTTTGAGCTATGTTTGTGTTGTTCATTGCATATCACTGTGTGAAATATGTAATTTTATGTGTATGCACGACATATGTTTTCGGGAAAACAAAAATCACAAGCACTATGGTTGAACTTTAAATGTGTGGCAAAACAAAAGTTTTAAGTCGATTACAGTATTAGGTGAATCGATTAAAACTCGTGTGTTTTGCACAAACTCTTTTGAAGTGTGCTTGAGTTTTTTCAAAGACAAAAGTTTTCAAAACTATGCAAAAAGATTTCACTTAATCGAATGCATGCACTATGTATTCACATAAGTTAGTTGATGTTTTGAAAATCTATTAAATGTGGGTAACAGCTAACATAACAGTCATATTTTTAAGGTTTAATACATCATTTGGTCCCTACATTTAGGGGTTTGGTTCAAAGTAATCCTACCTTTTAAAAAAGTTCAGTAAGACCCCATATTTCGTTAAAAAATGTTCAATCTGGTCCTTTCTGCTCATGCCGCTAAAAACATAACGGTGCAAATGCCACATCATCATCATCATCTCTAGACAAACCCTAATTTCTCTCCAAGAAACCCTAGCCGCCGCACCATCCAGTGCCATCATCGCCATCCTTGCTGGCAACCGTCCTCTCCAACACATCACACGCCACCACCAAAGCGTCTTCTCCCTTCTGTTGCACCTCCATCACCTTCGCAACTCACCTTCGTTCTCGCACTACCACCCAACGCGATCCCTTGTTATGCTGCGACCACCAATCTTCACCATTTTCACCCTCGCACCAGCCAAATTGTCATCGCGCCAACAACTTTAGTGGTGTCGTGCGATGCATTGGAAAGGACGGCTGCAGGCAAGGATGGTGGTGACGGTACTGGATGATGCGGCAGCTAGGGTTTCTTGTTGAGAAATTAGGGTTTGTCTGCATATGGTGATGATGACGTGGCAGGGATTTTTTTTTAAATTAAAAATCATTTAAGTCCACCTATTAACGTGTGCCACGTGCTTATGAGATGCCATGGTGACATTTGCACCGTTATGTTTTTAACGGCGTGAGCGGAAAGAACCAGATTGAACATTTTTTAACGAAATATGGGATCTTACTAAACTTTTTTAAAAGGTAGGATTACTTTGAACCAAACCCCTAAAAGTAGGGACCAAATGATGTATTAAACCTATTTTTAAATATGTTGACCAAGCATTAAATGATAGTTGATGACAAATTTATGAACACCGAAAAACGGCGCCACAAACTTGTTTAACAATCGGTAAGTGTGACCGAATCGTATCAAGTAATAAACTCGGTAAGACCAAGTATCGTTCTCCCAAAGGACTCACGGCCTAGTTTAGCTATGTGATTTGTTGATTATTTAAGACTTAAGAACAAATTGATTTTAGGTTTCAATGCAAGAGACAGTAATTAAATATGCATGCATGAATTTGATCAATGGAGAAAAACATAATAAAAACACAATGAATTAGATGGATGAGTATGTTGTTGGGGTTATCAATTTCATCATATCCACTCTCATATACTTTTAGGAATTCATCATTCTTATCATCAATGCTAATGTCACTCTCTAAATCACCTTGCAAGAAGGCCTATCCTTAATTACGAGTTCATACAATTCCTAGCATTCCTAGTAATTAGTTCTTAAAGTGTAGGAGCTTAAAGGCAACCAATATGCTATTGGGAGAAATTCCCCGGATCTAGACTTCCCCGTACGTTCCCTATCGACAAAATCAATAATCATGGCAATGAATGAGTTAAACAAAGCAAGCAATAAGCAAAGAGGAAAAACCCTAGCTAAAGATGAAAGAAAACATATATCTTAATATAAGACATTAAATCAAATTCCATATATGAGAGTTTCACAAGACTACATTGATTCCCCAACAACAATACAAGGTTTAGTTCACCATATTCATGGTGAAACTAGATGAACAATAATGAAAGAATGAAAGATAGAACCCTAGAAAGATGAGGAGGTAGCCTGAGCATCCAAGATCTTCCTTCAAGGGGTGGAAAAGAGAGTGTTTGCTTCGTCTCTGCCAAAGTTACAAACCCTTGGACGTCCTAAAGCTTATATACTATTCTAAAAATACAGAAAATTAGGCCCAAGCCCAAAATAGTGCCGCTCAGCGGTAAGTGCGTGAGTTGTTTTTCTCCCCTCAGCGGCCTTTTCACCCCTCAACGGAGCCAATGTGACTGCCTGAGTGCCGCTCAGCGGTAAACTGCCGCTCAGCGGTAAACTGCCGCTCAGCGGCAGTTGCGGCTTCTCCTTTTGCACTTTTTGATGTCTTTTCTGATTCCATCTCTATCCTTCTTCACTTTTTTCACCAAATTCACCTTAAAACCTGCATAAAAACACTGAAATCAAGCATAAACCTGTCCAGCTCTCTTATTTCTAAAAATATGACCAAAAGCATGATTTCAAGCTAGTTTCTAAGTGTTAAAGGTTGCTTTTAGTATCAATTTTAAGCATTAAAATAACAGTTTTTCAACTGTTATCAATAGTCGATTGCATTAATTGTACATTCAATTATTGGTTTGACTGCTGCTAATTCTGTTATAACTGATTGTTATATTCGATTATGTTAGTAGCTCAATTGATTAAAATGCGTCTGATATGTGTTATACTATAAATTGACGCAAATTTGAATTCTGTAAGGACTTTTGGTGATTCTAACATTTTTCGTATCATTTATAAAAAGTGTGATCTTATAGAAAGAGAGGAAAAGCTCAATGAAACAAGATTGACCATGGTGATCAACAACTTGCGATTTCTTGAAGAGTAAGACTGTTGTGTTTCAAAGACGGATCAAATCTACACACTTGGGTGTAACTGTGTGATTAGATTCTGCAATCTTGTGAATATTGGTTTGAGTTCCCTATTGTTACTATAGGAAGAAGAACGTGTGTGTTCTTGACTTTGAGGGTGCTCAAAGGGGTTAGACGTCAGAAGAGGGGATTCTTGTTGTTGGTCTTGTTGTTGACTGCCTATATTAGATTAGAGGGTTAGAGAGGTGTTTTATATTGTTGACGTGAGGTCTCTATAAAACCCTTGTTGTAAAAACCTTGATCTTTATAGTGCATTGGCTTCCTGTGGTTGGAAGGACACTGGATGTAGGCTTGGCCGAACCAGTAAAAAAACTCAATGTTTGAATTTTATGATCCCTACTCTCTTTTATTCCATCGATTACTTTCTGTAGTCATTCGATTAAGTTTCCGCTGCATTGAAAATCTTTTATCGTGCAATTCAAGAAAAGTTTAAAGGCATCAATTTCTGTAAAAAATATTTTAAAATCTTTTCTTTTTACACTTCACCAATTCATCAATTAAGCCATTCTATTTTAACAATTGGCACCAGAGCTGGTTTTCATAAAATATTTGAAAAACTAATCGATTACTTTTTTCGTTTAATCGATTGATCCTGGAAAATGGCTTTCAATTTTCAAACCTTTGGTGAAGGTGCATCCACAAATAGACCACCACTATTTGCTAGAGAAAACTATGCCTTTTGGAAAATAAGGACGCAAATTTTTCTTGAATCCGTGGATAAAGGAGTTTGGGATGCAACTCTAAACGGTCCATATGAGCCCACTCAAATTGTGAATGGAAAAACTATTTGAAAAAATTTTCAGAGTGGACTCAAGATGAGAACCGTAAAGCGTAGTATGATGTTAAGGCTAGGAATGTTATTGCTTCTACACTAACTATGGATGAGTTTTTCAGGATTTCCCAATGCAAGACTACCAAAGAAATGTGGGAAGTTCTTGAAGTGACTCATGAAGGTACTAACGAGGTAAAACGTGCTAGAAACAACTCTCTTGTGAAGGAACATGAGTTGTTCAGGATGAAGGCCGAGGAGACCATCTATGATGTGTAGAAAAGGTTTACACACATTGTCAACCATCTAATGACTCTCGGGAAATCTTTTGAGAAAAAAGAGATTAACATCAAAATTTTGAAGAGTTTAAACAGAAGTTGGCAGCCAAAGGTAACGGCTATTTCAGAATCTAGATATTTAACTAACATGAATATGGAAACTCTTTTTGAAAAGTTAAGGGAGCATGAATTGGAACTCGGAAGGCTGAGAGAGGAAGAAGAAATTGAAGAAAAGAAATTGATTGCTCTTAAAGCCACAAGCAAAAAATCCTCCAAGAAGGCTGAATCTGAAGCTGAATCAGATACAAAAGTATTAGAAAAGGAAATCATGAATATGATGGTGAGAAAATTTAACAGATTCATGAAGAATAAAAATTCTGAAACTAACAATGCAGGCTTTTCAAGAGGAGGAAAGAAGAATTCAAGAAGAAAATGATGTTCATATCAAGCCTGATTGTCCAGACTTGAAGAACAAGCAGAAAGAAATCACCAAGTATCCTCAAGACAAGAGTAGAAAGCAAAGGAAAACATACATAGCCTAGGAAAACAGTGATGGAGACTCTTCAAGTGATGATGATTGTAGTGTTGAAGAGGAGTCAAATTTATGTTTCATGTTAGAATCGCTGCAACGGAATTATTAGCGTGGAACAAACCAAGAGGGGGGGTGAATTGGTTATATACTTTTATTATGCCTTTTATTATTTTTCTCTTAATTTTTCTTACTGAGCAGATAATTAAATATAAATGACAGAGTAAGGGAAAGAGAAAAATTGAACAGGTGATTTTATCCTGGTTCAGATCACTCGGATCCTACGTCCAGTTGCTTATCTCAAACAAGATAAACCTTTTTCACTAACACAAAACAGTTACAAATATTAATCACAAAGAAAAACAATTTGTAAGAGTTTAGAAATACCACCTCTCTTGAAACCATAAGAGACGAACTTACACTTCCTTTGAATCTTCACAAAGGATGACCACCTCCTTCGAATGCTTCACGAAGGATGATTTTCTTCCAAGCACTTCCTCGGATACACCAAGGATGAACAAGCTATTCCTCTGTCACCGCAGAAGCACTTCAGGACTTTGCAGACAAGAGTTTCCTTAGCTTCAACAATCTCAAAGAGTTCTCAAAGAGTTCAGAGATGTTTTTCACAAGGGAAGAGTTATTTTTGAGATAAAGAGTGAGTCATCTTATAGACTCAGCCTAATACCCTTCCATTCTTCGAAAACGGGCCATCTAACGCATTTAATCGATTAACACAAGTATTAATCGATTAAAATGAGTACAACGGCTAGTTTTTCAAATCTGAAACCCCCAACGGCTAGTGTTAATCGATTATTCTCAGGAATAATCGATTAACTAATCGATTATTATTAGCTTTAATCGATTATTACAGTGGCAATTGGGTTTTCAGTGCCAGCCTCGTTTTAATCGATTAAAACTGGGTTTAATCGATTAAAACAGCTTGTGGATGATTCTCAACATTAAATAGATCAAATATAAATTACAAGAATCAACCCTAATACATATTTGAGCACTATTACATCAACTTTGATTATTATAAAAGCTTTATAAGATACAGAGATCTTCAATTTGTCTTTGTGGATCTTGACTTGTGCAAATATGTTCATCATCAAAACTTCATCTTTGATTTTTGCTAACATTTCATGGAAGGCTCTGCACACTCTGATGATGACAATGATAGTGAATTTGAGAATGAAGCAATAGAGGTTAAGTACCACCTGTTGTTGGATGAATTTCAGGAGATTCATTCAAAAGTCATGCAACTCCATTATAAGGTAAACCGATTATCCTCTGAGAGAAGAGACTATGAATATAGAATCGATAATCTAGTAGAGGATAATGAAAAGCTTGAAAAGGAACTTGAAAATGCTTTAAAATCTGCAAAGTAGGTTAAACTGAAATACAAATTGTTGAAAAAGAATGTGATAATTGTCCAATACACCTTAAGAAAATTGACTACCTAACTAGCACACTAGCAAAATTTACACAAGGTAAAGAAAATTTAGATGTTGTGCTAAGAGCTTCTGGAAGAGCAATTAATAGGCAAGGTATTGGCTACAAAGCAAAGAGTAATAGGTTTAATTCAAAGAAGTTTATTGATCTCAGTAAGCCTACTACTAATTCCTGTTTTTACTACATCAACATTGGCCACAATGTTAGAAATTGCTATTACAGAATGGTTGAAGTCCCCAAAGGAAAATTCAAATCTATTCCTAAGGAACTGCCTCCTGCAACTGACAAGACAGGACCCAAGTTCAAATGGTTACCAGCGTCAAAATCGTTTAATTTTTTTGCAAGAAAGTAGCTGCAGCTGAAGTAGTATAGAACTCAAGGATGAACTATAATGAAGAATTTATAAGTTCTTGAGATTGAATTTGTGGTAAAAATAGCAAATTATTTTCATGCATTGCGTCATAATTATTTGAATGAATGACTATTATATGCATGTTTGTTGTGTGCCTGTTTGATTGACTGAATTGTGTGAAAATAAAGTTGCACGAATTTTAATCAATTATGTTATTAACTGAGTCGATTATACTTTATGACTGTGGTTCTCTGTTTTCAGTAATACTCTATCATACACAAGTCGACTATGTCTTTAATGAATTCGATTAATAATCTCTGTTATGAGCTTTCTTTTGTTTGAAAATTTGAAATTTGATAAAGTAGATTTAGTTAAGTTTTTTTTTGGAGCGAAAATGAATTTTTATGTTCCCTCCAAATTTAAATTTGTTGTACTTTAACTCAAAACAAAAGAAGCTTGTCATTCACTTTCTCAGCAAACACTAAAATCCTTCCTTCCTTGGTAATCTGTGTTCTATATTCGTCTCTACATATTAATGGCTTCAAGTTCATCTCAGCGGATAAGAGTGAAAACCTTAGGGACCAAAAACATGAATAGACCATCACAATTAGACGGCTGGATCAGTGACGCCGATGCACAATCAAATTTTCTCGATAGTTGGAAGATGATAAAACTGACTACACATAAATACTTGAAGCTCAGTTTCTTTAGAAATGAGGGATTTCAGTTTCAAAGCTGGTTGAAACGCTAGGGTTTGAAGAAATTTGTAGAAATGGCTGACCCTTGGTATCCACAACTAGTGAAAGTCTTCTACTACAATCTCAGGATAAGTGAAGGAACACTATGCTCCAGAGTCAAAGGTATTGACATTAAGCTTACAAATGAAGTCTGGACAGATATAGCCAGTTTCAAACTAGATGGAGAAAGATGTCATCTTGGCATTGAAGGCTTTCACAAGTTCTCTATCTATCAAGATAGCTTGAGAAATCTAGAGATATCAGAGACTACTGATCATTACAAAATTGGTAGGATGAAGAAAGATGATCGACTGATTGTATTTGCTATCTCCTGGATACTGATGCCTAGAGGAAGCAATCATGCTCAAGCTACTACTAAAGATTTGTATTTACTTAAAGTTATTAAAGAAAACATTCAGGTGGACTGGCCTGCAGCAATCTCGGACAATATGATGAAAGTAACAAGACTTGAATTAGCAATGTTGCCCTACTGCGTTTTCATTTCCAAGATCCTAATTCATTTTGTAGTTGACTGTGTGAGTGAGTCAAGCGAGTCATACGGCAGAACCAACTTGATTAGCATATCTGCCCTACATAAGATGGGCATGTAGCACACTCCAAATGGATGGCAGTTCAAAAGTGAGTATGCCGAGGAAGATGAAGAAGTAGGAGAATCTTCTTTTATTCCATACAGGGCAAGATCAAAATTGGAAAGAACCTTACTAAGAGAAATAAGGTCTCTCAAAATTATGTTTCAGAAAATAAGAGATGATGTTATTGAAATAAAAGAGCATCTGAATTTTGAAAATAAGAATGAAGAAGAAGCAGTTAAGGAAGAATCAGATGAAGAAGGTAGTACACTTGATGAGAGTGTTACAATGGAAGAAGGGGAAAGTGAGAATGAAAATGTTGTTGAGGAAGGTAACAGTGACATGTTTCTCAGGACATATCTTAAGAAGAAAAATAAGAAAAAGAATTAACAAATTAACAAATTTGTAATGTTTCGTCTTTGATGTGTTTTGTTTTCTGTGTTTCTTTTGTATTGTTGGCTTTATATGCCATCTTTGTTTTTGTTTCAATCTGATTATAATCCTTGATTAAAATTTCAATTAAATCATAGTTTATGTTTAACTCAATCTGTGTATGAAAAATTATATTTGTGATTGAGTCAAATTGATAGCAGTTAAATCGATTACACTATGCTTGTATGTAAATGTGTTATATTTTGCTGTTACATTCATATTTTTGCATACTCATACATTATCTGTGAAATTTTTTGTATTATACTGATTCTAAAATGCTTGATCTAGAAAGACCATGAAAGGTTTTGCAGGAACATTACTTGCTGGCTAGATGAAACTGGAAAGTCAACAATATGCTACAGCAAGAAATCGATTATGACAGGATTAAAATCGATTGAGTATCAATAGTGGTTTAAAGATTCCAAACTTGGAACTTCTGATATCTTTAAATCTTGTTTTATATATTGTTGAATGTTTATTCTTGTTATATCTCTTTGTTCAACTGATATACATATTTTGAGATGATAAGAAATTAAATTGTTTTTTGCTGATTGAAAATGTATCAATTTTTGATCTGTTATTACTATTACATATCTGCTTTGATACATTACTTGGAATATGCTTTTACATGCTCTGATATACACTCTGATTACTACATTGTGCATATGTGTTTTGAGATTGAAACATGCATAATGACAAGGGGAGCATTGCATGTTATTGAACTGTTTTACATGTATTCATTTAAGGGGGAGAATATCCTAAATCATGTAAATAATACTGTCAGGGGGAGCATCATAAAATATTTTTATCTGATGTATCTCTATTGTGCTTGATTATATATGTATCAATTACATTGAGCTTACCTTTTTTGCTAATGCCCAAAGGGGGAGAATTATGATATTCCTGTAATTCGTTGATAATCTGTATTTGATTTGTGCAACATGGTATATAATTAATCATGGTTGTGCATCATCATAAAAGGGAGAAATTGTTGAGATTATTGATAGGGGAGCACAAGTTTAGCTTAACCCACAATCTTAGTAATATCTGAGTTTGTGATGATGACAACACATAATTAATAACACATGTATATTATATGTTACATGTTCTGTGTTTACATTTCATATGTTTTTCTTTAATGTGTTAAATCTGTTAAAGCATATCTGAGAACATGTTTGAGCTATGTTTGTGAGGTTCATTGCATATCACTGTGTGAAATATGTAATTTTATATGTTTATGCATGACATATGTTTTCGGGAAAAGAAAAATCACAAGCATTATGGTTGAACTTTAAATGTGTGGCAAAACAACAGTTTTACGTTGATTACATTATGGGGTGAATCGATTAAAACTCGTGTGTTTGCACAAACTCTTTTGAAGTGTGTTGTGAGTTTTTTTAAAGAGAAAAGTTTTCAAAATTGTGAAAAAAGATTTCACTTAATCGAATGCATGCACTATGTATTCAAATATGTTAGTTGATGTTTTGAAAATATGTTAAATGTTGGTAACAACTAACATAATGGTCATACTTTTAAATACGTTTACCAAGCATTAAGTGATAGTTGATTGCATTAATTGTACATTCAATTATTGGTTTGACAGTTGCTAATTCTGTTATAACTGATTGTTATATTCGATTATGTTAGTAGCTCAATCGATTAAAATGTGTCTTATATGCGTTATACTATAAATTGACGCAGATTTGAATTCTGTAAGGACTTTGGGTGATTCTAACATTTTTCATATCATTTACAGAAAGTGTGATCTTATAGAAAGAGAGGAAAAGCTCCAAGAAACAAGATTGACCGTGGTGATCAACTACTTGTGATTTCTTGAAGAGCAAGACTGATGTGTTTCGAAGACTGATCAAATCTGCACACTTGGGTGTAACTGCGTGATCAGATTCTGCAATCTTGAGAAGGTTGGTTTAAGTTCCCTGTTGTGACTACAGGAAGAAGAACGTGTGTGTTCTTGACTTTGAGGGTGCCTCAAAGGGGTTAGACAGTAGAAGAGGGGATTCTTGTTGTTGGTCTTGTTGTTGATCGCTTATATTAGATTAAAGGGTTAGAGAGGTGTTTTATATTTTTGACGTGAGGTCTCTATGAAAACCTTGTTGTAAAAACCTTGATCTTTATAGTGCATTGGCTTCCCGTGGTTGGAAGGACACTAGATGTAGGCTTGGCCGAACCAGTTTAAAAACTCAGTGTTTGAATTTTCTGATCCCTACTCTCTTTTATTCAATCGATTACTTTTTGTACTCATTCGATTAAGTAACCGCTGCATTGAAAATCTTTTAGAGTGCAATTCAAGAAAAGTTTAAAGGCGTCAATTTTTGTAAAAAAGATTTTAAAAGCTTTTGTTTTTACACTTCACCAATTCACTCCCCTCTTGGTGTGAGAAATTGAGCCATTCATTTTAACAAAGGTCTTGGTTATTTGACGAAGAATCTTTACATAATGGTCATACCAATGAGATAACCAACATTTATAATAAGAGAAAGTTTTTACTTCATCCTCTCACACCTCCACAAGTAGAAACAGATCAAGAACAAATAAGAAAGAAGATTTAAAAAGAAAAATATAAAGAGAAAAATAGAGATACTTCTAACAAGCCATGTTTTAAGTGTCAAGGAAAACATAAGACTAAATAGTCCCCTTACAAAAGATTCAATATGTTAAGGGCCAAAGGTTTTTGAATAAAAACAAAGGAGGTCTTCTTACCATCTTCCTCAAGAATCATGAAAAGACAAGACCAAATAAAACCTTGTGTTGAAATAAGAAGTCATTTCGAAAGCACATGCATTTAACAAAAGGCAAACCCGAGCTCAAAAAGAGTTATTGTTGAAGGAAAAGGAGAGTTTATTTATAGAGTCAAGCAATTACTCTTCCATTTTCCGTTTTCAGCCATCTAACGCTTTTAATCCATTAACTGATCGATTAAAATGAGTGCAACGACTAGAAAACTCCAACGGTCAAATTTAATCGATTAATCTACTTGTTAATCGATTAGTCAATCGATTAAATGGTAGTTTAATCTATTATTCCAGAGACAGTTCGAGTTTTCAGCTTTTACTGTGTTTAATCGATTAATACTGGGTATAATCCATTAATTCAGCGTGTTTTTGACTCTGAACATACATTTTATAATTATAAGATATATGGAATCAAAAACACTAAGAACCTAAGTCCTAGACACTAAATTACAATTATTACAAAAGCTTTTCATCTTAATACAAGTCTTCAAAAGATCTAGAGACCCTTCTATTCACCTACCTCATGGAGTTGTCCTAACCTCTCCTTGAACCTTCAAACTACACACCATCATTATCCTATGACTAAAAGTTGTGAGCCAATCACCACACCACCATCATTTACGCATTATATCACTTTTTTCCCATCCATTTGCACAACCATCACTAGTACAAAAACTGCGTACAATGTCGAATATTTTGGGCTTTTAACGGCGAATTCGGGAACGACGTCATACCAGGAGACGTTTAATTTACGTTGAATTAAAAAAATTCGACATTAAAATTAACGTCGAATTTTGTTAATATTCCACGTTAATCAATTTTTTTTTGTTTTTTTAATTATGATTCTTTTTTATAAATGTACGAGACTTGGAAAGCAAAACAACAACAAATTTTAGTTTTTTGTATTTTATGAACGTGTAGTGTAATATCAACAATAAACAATAATAACCAACAACAAACAAGTTCAATCAAACAACAACAACAAACAAGTTCAACCAAACAACAACAACAAAAAAGTTCAACAAACAAACAAGTTCAACAAATAAGTTCTTCAAAATGAAAACGAAAATGAAAACGAACCTTCAAAAGGTCGGTTCATCGGAATAAAGTTTCGTCAAAGTGAGAGAGAAAGTAGAATGCGCATATGAAGGACAAGAGCATAAAAATAATCGGTTAAAACAAACAAAAACCATACATAAAGTAATTAGTTAACATGCATTTGTATCAAATGAAAGAAATATTACATGTGATGCTCGTCAAACATCGTTCAAGAAAAGTTTGAGAAGAGAAGAAGGTATCGTGCGCTAAGATAAAGTGAATGAATTTTCAATCTCCCGCTCAATTTTTTATTGAATTCACTAACCTTTTGACGCCGAATTTAAAAGTCATTCGACGTTTTATATCCTTTTACATCGAATTACAATTCTAAACGACGTTTAATAATTGTATTTATTTACAAAAATGTCACCCCTCATTTTTAACGTTGGTTACAAAAAATAAGGGCATTATCAAAGGCCATAATCCCTCGAAAATAGCCAGAAGCCGTCGGTAATGACCTATTACCATGGCTTATCGACGGCCCGATTATCGTCGGTAAATACCTTATCGCTAACAGTTACCGACGGCCTTTGCCCTTTGGTAATTACCAAAGGGCGAAAGCCTTCGGTAAATCCTTCGGTATGATGCAGGCAAAACTAAGTCATATTTGTATTTCTTATCCAACCAAACAAACCCTGCATAAAATGTTCGCAGCACAGACAAACCTGCATAATATTTTCAAACCACAGAAAGACCTCCATAATATGCATCCCAAAATCATTCAATCATTAATGACAAAAACAATAATATAACATCATTTGTATTCTTCAAATTTAAGAACTTCTATTTATAAATGAAACATGAAACATAAAACAATATCATCTAGACATGAAACATAATGTTCTAACATCCAAATGTTCTAACAACTTTGTTCAATAACAAAATAAAACTAATAATCTACATAGTCATCATCAGAATGATCTTCATCATCCTCCTACTCTTTAGATGGCTGGACTGGTGTGGGCTGGACTGATGTGGGCTGGACTGATGTTGTTTGTTTAGGGACAACGGGTGATGGGGAGGGTCATGGCTGGGTCGGAGGGATGGTGGAATGAATGCCTGAAGCATCAGGCAACGCTCTCATGACCAGGGACTTGAAGTTTGTAAACTCGTTTCTCAAGTCACTATAATTTTCTCTAAAATAATGATTTTCCTGGTCACGTTGTTGTAGTAGTTGTGTCAAGAGCTCGATGGCCTCGTCAGCAGTAGTGGTGGAAGAAGAAGGTTGGTGCTTCAGAGTACCTCCTCTTGATGTTGTATAGTTTGCAGCAAGTTGTCCTGCATCGTACACTCGTCCCTTTTTCTTCCTACCAAAGACATCGACCCAGCACTGTGTCCTATAAATGTCGTTGTCCTCATTACTCGCATCATTCAGTGCAGGAGGTGACCCATGTTCAGATCTAACTTGTGAAAGTCTCGTAGAAAATTCTTCCTGTTCAAACATTAAAAGCAATGTTAGGGAATGATACAATAAGATAATGAGAAATTAATATTAGTAGCATTGGTATTTGCTTACATGAGTCTTCCGAGATCTTTCATCAACAAATTGATTAGTGCCCTTCCGAACATGAGTCTGTGCAAAGACCTCATCAACATGGACCGCTCATCCCAGAGGTTGTGCTTGTAACATAATTGAGAGTTGGAAGTGTACATGAAATAGAAAATACATAAGTTATATATGAAAGAAATAAAAAAGTGTTTAAAGTTTACCATACGAATGGCATGCTCATGAACCATGATCGACCCACCAGTATGCAAGGTGTCACCCTTTTTAGAAGCTTTGTTCCTTTAGGCTGTAGCACACTTATTGCGAAACTCTTCTGAATTCCAATGATCGAGTAAAGAGTTCCAAATGTGCTCGCTCAAGCAATAAAGGCGCTCCCCTGCATTGCGGGCATCCCTAAACATCTCTGACAGTTGATGAGATGCTTTCATGTGGAAATTTCTTTGTATTTGAGTTTCATGTTCAGGTTTCCATTGCACCTTCATCTCTAACACTAAACAAAAAAAAAACATTGATTAATGAACATACTAAAAGAAGAATGGCAATTAGTTTAATTGGTTGTTCACCTTAAAACGCTGCCAAAATGGCTTTTTGTCATTTGCAGGTATTACTCCCCAAGTAGGCCATGGACTCAAATATTGTTGCTTAATTGATCGTGTGATGGCTTAGGAAGCGGGTTTAAACATCAAAACGGTTAAAAAAGGAATAAACCTGCATATAAAGAAATAAAAGTCATTTGAAGTAAGACAAACTTTAAACATCAAAACGGTTAAAAAAAGGATTTAAGTCCTACCCTTTACCATATGGAATCGATCATGGAGGGGCGGGTCAACACCATCACCATCACCATCACCAACTGAATCTGGATCAGCAGATGGTGTGGCAGTCTCAAACGGCGGTATACAAGATGAGGAAGGTATAGAAGTAGGGTCAGGAGGAGTAGTGAGGGTAATAATCATAAGGGGAGAGTGAGGGTAATAATCACAGGAAGCAAGAGGATCTGCTGCAGGGGTAGGAGGAGGGTGTACCACAAGGGTAAGAGGAGGGTATACTGTGTTGGATGATACAATACAATCGACAAGTGTACCGAATCGTTTCAAGTAATATAAAATGGTAAGATCATGTATCATTTTCCCAAGAGACTCGTAATACTAAGAATTGTGCGATTAACAACTCATCTACACTAAGAAAACATAACATCAATTTACAAACAAGTGCATAAAGATAAATTTATACATAATTACATGGTTGGACTTTGGTATTGAAGACACTTAGATATGGACTAGACTAGAAATGGTGTGAATTGGCATTGCTAAGGTTAGTTTTCACCTATTTCACTCATGTGCTAAACCAATTTCATCTCCTCTCCATCAATTAACTAAAGTCAACCCATAAATTTACTTAATCCCCAATTTCTTAGATAAAAGAGTTTTTCCCTATTAAACCCCAATTTCTTGGACAATCTAACAAAGAAACCCACATTAAAGAGCTAGCATTTTAAGACAACAAGTAAATCATCTTCCAATGAACTATAAGGACTCTTGTTTTAGTTCTAGATCATGCAAAATTTGTTTTCATACCCATGAATAACAAATCAAGCCATGAAATATTCCTATTACATGCAAGCTTTAAGATTGGAAACAAGAATACTAGCAATTGATAGCATAGGCATATATATATATATATATATATATATATATATATATATATATATATATATATATATATTCAAATCAATCATCCATTACACAAGAATTCATAGGCTACAACAATTCCTAACAAGATGAATATAGTTCTCCACTTTCATGGAGAACCTTAAGCTTACAAACATGGTGGATGGAAGAAGAAGGAGACCAAGGAGGAGAAAAGAGATGTTCTCACAAGCTCCAAGCGGCCTCCATGAGCTCCAACACTGGTATTGTGCCTTCAAACCTTCACCATTGAGTTCTCGGAGAGTTTCCCCTTCCAAAACTACCTCTTTTCTTCATTTTCGAGCCATTTAATGAGTTCTGGAAAAAGTCAACTCGCTGGAGCGAGCCTTGGAATTCGCTGGAGTGAAGTCAGCGCATGAAACAGTACCCGGTCAGCACATGAACAGTGTCGGTCAACGGATGAACAGTACCGGTCAACGGATGAATAGTGCACAATGAAATTATTTTTTTTTATCTTCTCCAATCCTTATTTATCTGCAAAATAAACACACAAAGACCATTAAACTAATCTATAAACAATAAACACAATTTTTACATCTTTTCATGAGACTTATTACATAAACACATGAAAAAGAGACTAAAATAAGTGTGAATATAAGGCAAATATCACCATTATCACACCCCAAACTTGAACTTTTTCATGTCCTCATGAAAAGAAAAAGATAACTTAACATAAAGAACAACTCAACTCTAATGGTCTAGCAACTCAAGATACAATTTTAATCAAAATAAACAAAATCAATCATGCTTGCTCAACTTATAAATCACATTCAAGAGATAATATAGTCAAAACAAGCTAAACTTTAACCATGGTTCTCACAACTAAAAAGCACAAGATATGTGAATGATAGATCAACAAAAATGACAAGATGTTTTCATTGAGTGCATGAAATCAATCCTCACCAAAGAAAGTGTTTCACTCAAGCACAATGGTGTATAAGGATGTGTGTCTTACTCTCAACTATCACAGTGTTACACAAATCAACTTTGCCTTTCGTTTCAACAATATTAAACACATTCACAAGCAAGTTATCATCACAAGGACTTTTTAAGGGCTTGTAATGTGGCTAGGCTAAAAAGAAAAATTGATTTTTCTAGACAACAAAGTACCTTGAGATAAGAGACCAAACAATTTAATTCATGATATAGCATAGGCTCTCTTTTTCTCCAAAATTGAATAAACCACTTCTCAACTTATTCCCAACTCTTTTTCATTGAATTCATTTTTTGTTTTTCTTCTTATGCTTTCTTCTTTTCTTTCTTTTTAACTTAACTTATTGTTTTCTCAATGTTCCCTTTTAATAATAAGAACTCCCCCAAACTTAAACCATTATCTTCATCTTAACATAAATATTCATCTCAATGCAAGGTAAGGAGGTTAAGGATTTTTCAATAAGCTTAAGGTTTCAGGAATGATAAAGTTTTCTTTAAGGTTCAAAGATTATGCATTGGCTTTTAGGCTCAAAATATAGAAGAGGTGGAAGAACAAGATGACCTTGATCATTTGTAAAATGCAAGTAACTAGTTCAAATAGAGAAACTCAGACAAAATGAACTGTGATTCCAAAGTAATAGCATTCAACAATAAACTTTGAGGCACAACATCTCACAAGTTTACTCAGGGTTCCAAAATTTGATAAACATCATGCCAAGAATATTCATCACAATTAAAACCAAGCATTTATCTAAACAGATACAAGCAACCACAATCTTTGTTCAACAAGCTCAACCACATAATCTCAATCAGATTTTCAAAACAATTCTCATGTATAAAGAGAAAGCACAAGAGATTTGCATTCAATTTAAGCATAACATATGATTCACTCAAATCACCAAACCAATTGCACAAGAACTATCCACTAGAAAAGTAAAAAATAAATCCAAATTTAAAAACTGAAAACAAATAAAACTTGAAATTAAAACTAAAAAACCTATTAAGTTGGACACTTTGCAGCTTCACAACTTTAGAACACTAGCTTCACTTTCATCTGAAACATCTTCCTCCTCCTAGTAGCTTATGCTTCGCAACTGCTCCACCTCCCCCATCAGTAGGGGTCTGGCCCCAGGCCATGCTACACGAGTAGAAAAATCTTCAAGGTATATGGTTGCTCAGCTCACGCATGCCTCAAAGGTTCACCAGTGATGGTTTTGAACTCTTTAATTCCTAAGGACGATCTTATCCTGTAACAAGAAAGCTCAAAGTAAAATTAGTATCTCATACTCAACAATTGAAGTGAAAGGTTCAAAAACACACTAAAAGAAATGTGAAAAAGAAAGCAAAGAAACAAAACAATCAAAACCAAAACAAAAAGAAATAGTGCTTAAACCAGAATCTGGCGCTTGGACGCCCCCGTGGCATGGGCGCTTGAGCGCCACTCGGCTATAAGTGAGAAAAGGTTGGCCTGACCCACGGGCGCTTAGGCGCCCCTGAAAACAGGGCGCTCGAGCCTAATTTTGCAGAATTCTACAACACAAAATTAAGCCTCTCACACTAGGATTTTTGGTATCTAACCTTCATTCACACTCAAATCAATCCAAAATATCATGTTTGCATCATAGAAACTTGTCTAAACCATAAGGAATGAAATTGAATGCATGAATGGTAAGTTGAATGCACATTTCTAAAGCTTTTTGCTCTACAACTCAAAACTGCACATATGCATTCAAATCATATTTAAGCATTTAAGTTCACACCAAAACATCCTAAAGTACACCATAACATGTCAAAACATATTTAAGCACTTGAAAACACACCAAAGTATACTAACTCACACAAAAGCACACTACGAAATTCCAAAACCACATGAAAATACACCGAACATTCTAACAAGAGACTAAACACAACTAAACAGATACAAACTACACTAAAACACTCAAAGATAATCAAATTTAAACACACGTCACAAAAACACATTCAAAAACTCAACATACAAAGGCAAAAGTACATGCACATAGAGGTAAGGCTTAGAATTAAGCTTCCCAAAGATACAACAACATAGAAAGGTTTAAAAACACGTCAAAAAGAGTGTGTGAAAGAGTGCAAAGCAAGGGAAAGCTTAGAATCAAAAAACAAAAATTAGGTGCAGAACTAGTTTTTGGGGCTTGGGCGCCCTTGTGCAATGGGGGCTTGAGCGCTTGGGCGCCCCTAAGCAGAGGGCGCTTGAGTGCCATATTAGATTTCTGCATAATGCAAATTTTTGCGAAATTGGCTACTCACTATGTGATTTTTGGTTCCAGACCTTCATTTAATGCACTCACACAACAAACAAGTTAAAGCTAACATAATACACTTATACAAACCACAAAAACAACATTACAACTCAAAAATCACAAAAATGGAACAAAACACAAACATGCAAAACATAAGTTACTAATGCACATGACACAAAAACCACACAAACACAATTACAAAGGGTAAGAAAAATGGGTTGCCTCCCAAAAGCGCTTGTTTAACGTCATTAGCTTGACGGATTACTCAATGAAGTGCGGATGTTATTGTTGGTGTGCTCCTTTCACCAATTCCTCTTGAATCACTTTCTAGCCACCAAATCAACTCTCACAGCTTAAATTCTTCATTTTAGCCCGTCCACTACCTTGACATCTTCAAACACTCAATCCTCTTGATCAACTTTGGCTTGCTAGGATTGAGTTCTTTATCTCTCATCAAAGGGCGGTGGTGACTAGTCTTTCTCTTTTCCTTCTTCATTTCTTCTTCATCTTTCACTTAGCACTTGGACCATCTTCAAGGGAGGAGGAATTTGGGGTAGCTTGTGATGCTCAACATAGTTGTCTCTTTGTGTCCTATAATTCCTTCAATCTCACGGTATTCATGATGCTTTTGAGGCTGCAGTCCTCCTTGTATGAACATCCCCCTGCATACACTTAGGAACAACTAGGCTAAAGCCACAAATTAGCCCAATTAAAAGTAAAAATATATTTACAACAAAAGATGTAGTTCTATATACACGATCAAGTCAAAAAAAATTAGAAATCTCACAAAAGTCTAGTATTGACACGAGTCCCCGGCAACGGCTCCAAAAACTTGTTGGACGATACAATACAATCGGCAAGTGTACCGAATCGTTTCAAGTAATATAAAATGGTAAGACCAAATATCGTTTTCCCAAGAGACTCGTAATACTAAAGAATTGTGTGATTAACAAGTCATCTACACTAAAAAACATAACATCAATTTACAAACAAGTGCATAAAGATAAATTTACACATAATTTCATGGTTGGACTTTGGTATTGAAGACACTTAGATATGGACTAGACTAGAAATGGTGTGAATTGACATTGCTAAGGTTAGTTTTCACCTATTTCACTCATGTGCTTACCCAATTTCATCTCCTCTCCATCAATTAACTAAAATCAACCCAAAAATTTACTCAATCCCCAATTTCTTAGGTAAAAGAGTTTTTCCCTATTAAACCCCAATTTCTTGGACAATCTAACAAAGAAACCCACATTAAAGAGCTAGGATTTTAAGACAACAAGTAAATCATCTTCCAATGAACTACAAGGACTCTTGTTTTAGTTCTAGATCATGCAAAATATGTTTCCATACCCATGAATAACAAATCAAGCCATGAAATATTCCTATTACATGCAAGCTTTAAGATTGGAAACAAAAATACTAGCAATTGATAGCAAAGGCATATATATATATATATATATATATATATATATATATATATATATATATATTCAAATCAATCATCCATTACACAAGAATTCATAGGTTACAACAATTCCTAACAATATGAATCTAGTTCTCCACTTTCATGGAGAACCTTAAGCTTACAAACATGGTGGATGGAAGAAGAAGGAGACCCAAGAAGGAGAAAAGAGATGTTCTCACAAGCTCACAGGGGCCTCCATGAGCTCCAACAGTGGTATTGTGCCTCCAAACCTTCATCCTTGAGTTCTAGGAGAGTTTCCCCTTCCAAAACTACCTCTTTTCTTCGTTTTCGGGCCATTTAATGAGTTTTGGAAAGAGTCAACTCGCTAGAGCAAGCCTTGGAATTCACTGGAGCGAAGTCAACGCATGAACAGTACCCGGTCAATGCATGAACAGTTTCTGTCAACGGATGAATAGTACCGGTCAACGGTTGAACAGTCTCGGTCAACGGATGAATAGTGCTGGTCAACAGATGAATAGTGTGCAGTGAAATTATTTTTTTTTATCTTCTCCAATCCTTATTTATTTGCAAAATAAACACAGAAAGACAATTAAACTAATCTATGAACAATATAACTCAATTTTAACATCTTTCCATGAGACTTATTACATAAACACATGAAAAAGAGATTAAAATAAGTGTGAATATAAGGCAAATATCACACTTATCATACTACAGGGCTAGGAGGAGGCCTCACGGATGATGGACTGGGGGCAACAATGGTAGGTAGTGTAGCAGGCACCCTAAGTACATACTTTGGTGTCTGTTGTTGCCTCTTTTTAGGCCTTACTACCCCCTTTCATTTATCACGACGCTCTGAACCTTCTCTTGTCATGACTGCATTGAAAATGTTACAAATAAAGTGAAACAATAGAAAAGTTTAAGGAAGGATCAGTACAAATTAAAGTGAATGTAAAATAATTGCATACAACTTTTTAAGATGGTACAAATTGCAATGTTTTGGAAATGCTAGTTAAATTTGCTACAATAGATGTCCAACATTCAATCATCGTCATCATGATCTTCATCTTCTTCTTCTTCTTCATCATCATCATCATCATCATTTTCTTCATCATCACATCATCATCATCACACTTTTTTAGGTTTTAAGGAGTCCAATTTTAAGTTTTAGGTACTTGATCCAATTTGACATCTTTCTTACATTCATTTTACTAGTTTAAACTTGTTAGGATATGAAGATTAGACAATCTTAGGCTAATTTAGGTGAATTTCAAATTTCTCACCTATTCTAGTCTATTTATAGGTGTTCAATAGTCAAATTTGTCTTTTCTTGTTATTTTTTAATTGAAACTTCATTTTTATCTTTCTTTTATCTTTTAAAAGTTGTGTACATAGTTAGTTTACTGTTTTGGTTATCACTTTAATACACTTTGCATTCTTTGCACTTTTAGTGCATTCTAGGTACTACTTTTAGGGACTAGGTTGTCATATTTTGAGTTTTAAGTATTTTTTGTAGTGTGAGTTCTTAATTAGCTAGGTTTTACCATTCTAAACATGTTAGGATAGTTTCTTTCTAGTTTCTTTTCCTAGTTTAGTGCAGTTTGCAATTGTAATACACATTTTTTGAGGTTTAAGCAGTGATTTTTAGCTACTTCATCTACTTTTTTAAGTTTCCTTCCTTCAAACTTTGAGATTTAGCTACTTCATTTATTTTTGACATGTTTCTTAGCTTCATTTAACAACTTTAAACTTGTTAGGATGTGTAGAATACACACTCTTAGGTTACTTTAGGTCAATTCCCATTTTGTCACTTCATTAGTACACTTTTTTAGGTTTTAAGTAGCCAAATTTTGAAATTTAGCTACTTGATCCAATTTGACATCTTTCTTAGCTTTATTTAAGTACTTTAAAATTGTTAAGATAAGAACATTTCACATTCTTAGGTTTCTTTAGGTCAATTTCGAAATTGTCACATATTTAGTACACTTTTTAGGTTTTAAGTAGTGTAATATTAGGTCCTCAATAGTCAAATCTTGTATTTCTTTGTATTTTTGAATTGTGCCCTCATTTCTATCTTTCTTTTATGTTTAAAACTTGTGTAGATAGTTGTTTTACTATTTTGGTTAGTACTTTAATACACTATGCATTATGACCACTTTTAGCATATTTTAGTAACTAGTTTTAGGTTCTAGGGTGTCATATTTTGAGTTCTAGGTTGTTTTTGTAGTGTGAGTTTCTAATTAGCATTGTTTTACCATTATAAACTTGTTAGGACAGTTTCTGTGAAGTTTCTTAGGCTAGTTTAGTGCAGTTTGCAAAATTTGACCATTCTAGTGCATTTCTAGTAGACCTTTTGAGGTTTTAGTACTCATTCCAATAGTTTGTGTTAGGAATCAATTCTTGAGTCCATTCTTAGTCCTTTCTATGAGGTAAAAACTTGCATAGATACTTTTAGGTGTCTTTTATAAATTGCACATCTTCATTCTTACCACATTTACCATGTTGTAGTGTAATTTTAAGTCCAAAAATAGTCAAATCTTGTATTTCTTTGTATTTTCGAATTGTGCCCTCATTTTTATCTTTCTTTTATGTTTCGAAACTTGTGTAGATATTTTTTTTACTGTTTTGGTTAGTACTTTAATACACTATGCATTATGACCACCTTTAGCCTATTCTAGTAACTAGTTTTAGGTTCTAGGGTGTCAAATTTTGAGTTCTAGGTTGTTTTTGTAGTATGTGTTTCTAATTAGCATTGTCTTACCATTCTAAACTTGTTAAGAAAATTTTTTTGATGTTTCTCAGGCTAGTTTAGTGCGTTTTGCAAAATTTGACCATTCTTGGGCATTTCTAGTAGACCTTTTGAGGTTTTAGTACACTTTTTTAGGTTCTAAGTATTCAAACATTGAGTTTAAGGTAGTTGTTCTAATTTGAGTAGTTTCCTACCTTCATTTCACTACTTTAGACTTGTTAGGATATTAACACTACTTATTGTTAGTCTACTTTAGGTGTATTGCCAATTTCTCACCTCTTTTATAGACTTTTTTAGGTGATCAATACTTTAATTTTGCTTTTGTTGTTATTTTGGATTTGTCACTTCATATTTATCTTTTTTTATCTTTTAAGACTTCTTTAGATAGTTAGTTAACAGTTTCAATATGTATTTCAAAATAGTTTTCATTGTTAGCAGTTTTAGCCTATTCTACTTACTACTTTTAGGTTCTAGGTACTTTTTGTAGTGTCGTATTTTTATTAGCTAGGTTATACCGTTCTAAACTTGTTAGAACAGTGTATTTGTAATTTCTTAGGCTACTTTAGTATTATGTGTTTTTTTGTCTAACAATAACACTTATATTAAATGTGCTTGGATGTTGGACAGAGAGGAAGAGAGTGAGATCAAGTTTAGAGCATTGTGATTGAGTCTCACACACACTTTGTTTCTGAAAGTTTATTAAGGAGGGCTATTACAGACAATCCCTGCTCAACAAAGGGATTGGAACCAAGCAACAAAATAGAGGAACCTAGAGGAACCCAGAGGCAAAAATTAAAAAGCATTCTCATAAAAAGAAACAAACAAAGTTCATACAAAAAGATGAACCTAAGGCTCAGATTATAGGTCTGTTATATAGTTTTTGACCATACAAATCACAATTTATATCAAACACAAGTCGATAGTTCAAATTATTCCAATAAGTTTATCTACAATCCTAAAATCAGCACATAACCAACAAGTTTTACAATAATTGCACATTCGGGCAGCAATAACAAGACTTTGAAAAATAAAATTAAATATCACTAACTACACACTTTTTTCAGGTGCTCAACTTCTCCCAATTTGCAACACCTCAAAATTTGGCACCAACTTCTAATAATTGAACACTTGGTCTTCCTCCAAAAACCTGCATTTGCAACATATAATATGTGCCACAAACCACACTAAGGTACAAAAAATATCAAGTACCACTACAACTAAAATTGAGCATTAAAACAATATTGTGTCCACTACAACAGTCACAATCTCAACATTTATACATAGTCCAACAACAATAATACCTACTTGACATAAAACAATATCTCCAAAACCTATAAACTACTCAATCAGATTAACAAATGTCAAATAGCCAAAGGATTTTTATGTAGAATATACCATCAAAACAACAAGATTTTTATGCAGGTTATGCATTAAAATAGTAAGGTATTTTTGCAAAATTTTACACCAAAACAGCAAAGATTTTGTGTAGAATTTACAACGATACAGCAAAGCTTTTATGCAGAATTTTGTAACTAAGACAGCAAATGTTTTTTGCAGAGTTTTATAACTAAAACAAGAAGGTTTTCTGCAGAGTTTTATAATTAAAATAGCAAGGTTTTCTGCAGAGTTTTATAGCTAAAACAATAAGGTTTTCTGCATATATTGACTCCAATTCAGCAATTAAGATCATACTCCCATTTAGCAAACAGATAAGTGCAGTGCAAATATCATTTACTTCAATGTTATATCAATTTTTCATGCCTAATTAAACCAATTCTCATGCTTTTGCACATTCTTTTTATATCAATAATACCTATGCTTGCTTTACATAACACTTACTTTATCCTTTTCATTATATGTTAACTTGATTCCATACAATTAACTTAGCTTAGATATTATATATGATTAACATAACATACCTATCTTTGCTTTGACCGAAAGTTATACTTATTAATTCATACCAACTTAAATACCATAGAAAGTAATGAGCCACATATCAAACTCTTAAGTATGTGAAATAATCATACCCTAGACAATCAAGATTTAATCATTAACCATAAACTACCGACAAGATGTTGTAACATGATATAATTCCAATCAAATACACATATATATACATGTTTATGTCTAGAATGATCCTGCTATATAAAGTACAACAAAGTTTAGATGCAAGTAGAAAATAAAGCAATCTTTTCAGTAATTATACATTCACACCAAGCAAATGAAATTTTTTTAACTTCCATAGAACTTAGTCAATCAAATGTAAAATGAGTTACAGTGAAACAGTTTACTATGTTAACAATCAAATTCCAGATTTCATCAAAAGAACTCAATTAATTCACCCTTACACTGCATTTTAACAAAACACACAATCACAAAGCATGATAAACCCTTTTCCCCATACCCAAAACGGAATTAAATTTCTTTTACTACCCAACCAAAATTATCACCACACTTTAGTTATTCCCATGCGACGGCTTCCAGCAAAAACCATTAACTTAACCAACTAAAATAGCTAAAATAGTAAGCACCAAGTCAAGCAAAAGGAAACTGAATTCTCACCAACTGTCCAACCAATTAACACGATCTCACCACTCTTATTCTTGCGTTAGCTCTTCAAATAAGGTTCTTTTTCCCTTAAATGACCTCCACGACACAGGATTCTCGAACCCTCGCTCCATAAGAGCTTCCCTACCCCAGGGCAGCACTAAAGAATGTACCAATGCCCTTCCACCAGCCTTCAACAAAAAACCCTCAACCGGAGGACCAACCCTTCACGAAAAACCTTAAACCCACAATGCCAAAACAATTGACCTGCATCATAAATAGCAACCCATTAAAAACAAGATAGATTTGACCTGCACGAAAGGGATGATTCTCGACACCCTACCTCCATAACGGCCTCCCTACACCATGACAGCCAAAGAATGTGTAGGAATCGTCGTCCACTAAGAGCCTTCAACCACAATCCCCCAACCACACCACCAACCGCAGCACCATTCGCCTCTGCTCACCGTAGCAATGTCCTTATCACAACGTCAATGGCTTACGCACCTCACCTCATAATGATGACTAAATGAACCAAATGCACCTTCGCCGATGAAACAAAAGAGCACCTTTGCCTAGGAAGAATCACGACCAACTTTGGAAGGGAAGAAAGAGCAAATGGGTTTTTTGGACAGCACAAAATGATTTCACGAGAGGGAAATCCCAAATTTTTATCTCAATTCATCGACCCTCTTACCGAAGGCCTAAGGACCTTCGGTATTTAAAATCACCAAAGCATTACCGACAGCCCTCAGGCCTTCGATAAAATTCCGCCGGTAATATACGCATTTCCTGTAGTGGTTATTCAATGGTTGGACGTTGAACGCATGACGTTATATGTTGTTTTTGTACTTGTGTGTATACATTAACGGAGAAGGGAAAAAAAAGAGTGAAAGGTTACTTAGGGTTAGCCTGAGATGAATGGTTGGGTGAGCGTGAGTAAGATAGGTGAGTCTTGTAAGAGGAGCATACCTTGGATAAAGAGAATACTAAAGGGGTAACAGAGTGAGTGAAAGAACATTATATAGAGCATTTAAGAAGGAATAGGGGTTATGTTTAAGAGTTTTCAGACTAGGTACTTTTATGCAAAATTCATATTTCGAGATTTTCGTTTTTAGGGACGACGTTTATAGTTATGATTTTGCTTCTGCATTATAATCGCATAAAGTTTTGATTATCTAAAATGGATGTTTTATGGAAATGTTTTGAAAAAATTTTATACTCATGACATTCCACTGTTACAAATACAACATTGGTTGGAGAAATTGTCCTAACCTCATATAGGGTAATCAAGAATAGAAGTAGTCATACATGCCTTTTATGGTTCTTAAAATAGTGGTGTAAATACGTCATCTTATAAGTAAAAAAAAAAAAATTTCTCCACACCTAAAAACGGAAACCTCTCTTGACGAATTAGTAAAACAGATGACAATTCAAAATTTGACAATCCAAATTGGATAGTTATTTAGCAAACTGAACAAACTATAGTCTCAACACTAGTATAATATTTCCTTTTAAACTCGAACAATATACCTCATTTTACACCAAACCGCTGCCTATCAAAATGCGGTGGCAGATTTGAAATTAAGGAGACCTTATAGGCTTCGGTTGCATGCAGGACCGAAGCAGAACAACGCTACGACCTCGGTTGCAGTCAGAACCGGTGCCTAAAACCCATCTACTAGCTAGGCTTTTGGGCTGACAACCTTTTGAAAAGGTGATACTACCTCGATTGCATGAAGAACCGAGGCATAAAGTCTCTGCCACACCTGCAACTCACTGACCACGCTTCTTCCACATGCTTCTTCCACACGTTTCTTCCCCATTTTGTTCGCTTTTTGTTTTCTTCTCCTCTTTGCCCCAAAATGAAGCACCTCATGCTCCCAATAACTCGCTACTGCGATAATTCCCTCCCCGCATCCTCCGATTCTGGCGTACCTGGAATAGAGAACCACTAGAGAGTGAACATGCAGAGCAGTAGGATCACGAGGATTAAGTGAATGCGTTTTTCTGCCGACGGTGAGCGTGAACAGGAAGTGTCTCTCCTTCCGGTGACGCTCCGGTGGTAAATCGGTAGCTCGTCGAGCGAGTCTTCATCGAAGGTTCTTCTCCGCTTTGTGTGTTGTTGCTGATCTACACCGATGTTGATGGCTCTGAATTCGTCGCTAGTGCGGAAGCTCGAGCTTGAAGATTTCTGCTACATTTCGATTCAGAGAAAAGAAGAAGAAGAAGAAGAAGAAATAGCGTTAGGATGTGATTATCAGAGGAAAATCTGCAAAGTAGCTCACAGATGGAAACTCGCTGGTTTGGTTCGTTAGGCTCGTTAGAGGGGTCACACTCGTGTTTTGAGCTCATGGTTGTCGATGCCCTAACCGACAATTCCCTCCCCGCATCCTCCGATTTTGGCTCAAGGTTGCTTTCGCCTATTACTCTTTTCGACTTCTTACTTTCTAATGTCTTTTATCTGACTTCCCTTTCTCGCTTCTTGCCTTTTTTGTGGGTTATTGTGAGGATGAGGTCGCTCTGTCCCGATAAGGACGAAGGTGCTTGATGCGCTCTGAGTGTTTGATGCTTCTTGCCTTTCTCGCTTCTTCAGAATTATTGATTTTGGTGTTTGATGCGCTTTGGGATATGGTTTTTCAATTGGATATTTTCAAACATGTTGGTGCGCCACTGGTGGAGCATTGCTTGGCTGGTTTCAATAGTTCAGTTTTTGCTTATGGACAGATTTTTCTTCTTTCCGTTGTCTTTCAATTTAACTTTTAGTTTTGTCCTGTTGTTGCCGCTCATGTGCTGTTGAGTTTGATGATGTTGTGTTTTTTAACTTGCTAGACGAGGAGTGGGAAGACTTCTATGATCAGCAAGGACTTGCACTCCGTGTTTTTCAGCAACTATTTGCACGCATAAATGAAGTAAACGTTCAATTTTGGTTTCTTGTAAAATTATTTGAAGTGTTTGCACCATTTTCGTGACGTTTACTAACTATTGCATTTCTTTCACAGGAGTAAACTAAGCATACTTACAAGCAACTCAACTATCAGTGCAACTATTTTCTTGAGGTTGATTAACTCTAAATTGCTTCTTCCCTTTGGGAGACCTCTTCCCTATTGGAGACCTTTTCCCTGTTGGAGACCTGTTTAACCTTGTCAGTAAAGGCTGGCGAAAGAAGAAAAAAAAAGACCCTACTATCTCGGTTCAGGTCCCAACCGAGACAGTAAAAGTGTACATATTGCCTCGGCTCAGAGTGAACCGAAACGAAATCGTTCATCTTTTTGTCTCGGTTCATAACGCGAGACATAAAAGTCTAGACTTTTTGCCTCGCTTGTATATGCCTCAGTTCAAAAACCGTTATCAAAAGATGAAAATAACCACTATCGTTTTTCCTGCATAGTGCAAGGCTCAAATGCCAACCTGGTGAACAGAAACAATGCCGGTGCTTTCAGGTTGAGATTTGGAAGAAATTTTTGGGGAACTGGACTTGATGGGACATAGTCTGGTGAAGAAAATGAAGACAGTAGCGCGTTAAACGATATGAACGAAGAAAAAAAAAACACTTATTTATAGGCCTGTATTGTCTGATGAACTCAAAACGAGTAATAATGACTCTGTTCAATAGAAAATTAGATTTAGGCTTGGGTCCACTGAACACTCATATATCCCTCCTCCATTTCATAAAGGATGGTTCAAAAGAGAAGCATGAAATGAAGGAGATAGATAAGAAAATTTTGGATACATTCAAGGAGAAGGTGAAAATCAAGAACCCTATGTTAGACTTTATAAAGTAGATTCCAAAGTGTGCTAAATTTTTTAAATAACTGTGCACGCATAAAAGGCGTATGAGATAATGAGGTAATTAATTTTGGAAGGATGTGGATACCATTCCTGATAAATGTAAACATCCAATTATATTTTCTATTATTTTATATTCTCTGCATAATAGATATATACTATTAGATCGATGGTAAGAAAAAAATGAAGTTAACAATTTAGATCTTCAACACACATAGGACCATCTTATTTTATTTTATGAACAAGACGTCTGGCCAGAAGCATGGTAAAAGAGACTAAAAGTTCAACTACTTAAATTCCATTATGAGTCATTAAAATAAATATTTATTAGTTCTTTTTACAGTTATTTTTGCAAACAATATTATTTATTACATAGCCACACAACCTTTAACATGCTTTAACATGCATGAATAATAAATAAATAAAAAGCCATGTCTTTATGTTGATGTGATCTCCAACCATAGTCATTGCAAATATTATTTGCTTTACAAGCATTAACAATTATCCATTCAACTATGAATGAATCATTTCATTAATTGAATAACTATTTTAACCTTTTATACACTTTTCCATAGAAAATGAAAGCTTAATCTTACAGTCCTGAGGGAGTTGTACCAATTTGTGACGATAAAACCCTAAGTTAGATATAGTGGCAAATAGACAAGTACAAAGCTTTCCTATGGCTTGAGGAATTTTGGCTTTTTCAAACACATGAACAGCTTCAACACAACATCTTTGAGTTAGAGGCCCAAAATCTGGATTAACCAAATAAGGCACACAGGAACCGAACATTGGTTTATAGTCATAACACATATCAGGAAGTTGACCTTCACTCAATCTTGTTATAGCCAAAACATAAGCCATAACAAACATTACCAAAGAAAAAACCTTCTTCTGAGTCATCTTTGCTCTTAATTATTTATGCTTCTTTGCTTTCACTCTTTTCATTACTTATATAGACTTAATATTACAAAAATTATATTTTGATATCAATTTTTTTCTTATTTTCCATTTACTCCTTGTTTTAATAATAAAATTTATATTGAATAAATGAAAATAAATATAAACAAAAATTAAATTAGAGAATATAAAATTCAGTGTATAATTATCAAGGTCCTCGATATTAATTCAAATATATTTTTATCATAATTTTTCTCTCTTTTTTTTCGTCAGCATGATAATTTTTTTCTTGTTCTAGATCACTTTTGAACTTTATTAACCTAGAGACCATCAACAAATTTATTTCTGAATCTTGATCCTTTAAATAAAATTAAATAATTATTTAATTAGATTAATATTTAAATAAATAATTCATTAAATTGGAATTGATATGTTAGCATATATTTAAATTTTTCCAACGGAAAATATATTTTTCCATAGTAAGGCAATCGTAAAACATTTTTATAGCGTATTTAAATAAAAGTTTGTCATGGAAAAAATTATATGTTAACGAATATTTTAATTAATATTTTTATTAAAATTTAAATTAATTAATACCGTATAAAAACGTTTAAATAAATCAATATTGAATTTAAAAATTTACTAAATTAGTATCTGCTTCATTGAGTATTTGAATGACTACATATTTGGCTAATTGATATTTGAATTAAGGTATAGAAAATAATTGAATAAATTAATATAAAAAATAATTGACTAAATAAGTAGTGCTGGTTCATTTAAAATTTTAATGGATATTTAACAGAATTGATATTTGAATTCAGGTATTGAAAATATTTGACTATTTGAAATTTCCATTTTTAAACACGTTTTATAAAGTAACTTTTTAAATAATAGCAAAAACTTATTTGTTTTGGTTCATTATGCGTTCATCCTGGTAAATTTTTATTCTCTTTTTAAATTTTAGCAAACCAATATTGTATCCTGGAAGGGAATAAAAAGACAACAGAAAGGTAATTAATACCTTTAAAACATGTTTGTCAAAATCAATATTGAATTTAAAAATTTACTAAATTAATAGCTGCTTCATTTAGTATTTGATTGACTATTAGGCTAATTGATATGTGAATTAAGGTATTGAAAATAATAACTGCCATTTAATATTATATTTTGTAATAATGTTATTTAATAGTTTTTGTAGAAAAGATTAGAGAAGAGGATTATAGAAATAAATAGTAAAAGTGTATACATAAGCAATGGTATGGTAGAAATGAGAATAAAATTGAAAAGAAAGTGAAGAGAAGATGGGAGAGAAGAAAGTATTGGCAGTACTGATGTTCGTAATGACTTGATGTTTGTAATGACTTATGGTTTGACAGTAACAAGATTGAGTTATTCTCAAATTCCTGCAACATGCAATGGGGATGAAAAATTACTGAGCTTTTGTGGAGAGTATTTGGTGAATAACAAACCTAATCCATCTTCTGATTGCTGTAATTCAGCATCAGATGCATTCAAAAGAGCCATGGTCGTTCCTCATGGCCAAGGTATAAGACATATTTGTAATTGTCTTAGGCTTGAAGGACCAGAAACTTTCATCAAGATAAACTTGTAAATCTTCCTGACGTATGTCACATTAAACTTTCATTTAGTATATGGTTCCTTTTTTATTTTTCAAAAAGATTGAAAATGAGACAGAAAACTGTTATAAGGAATTGTTTTAAAGCAATTATGTTTTTCGTGTAGTTCTTTTTAAATGCCTTGACAGGCTCTGCCTCCTCTCCTTTTTAAAGTATTTGCAATATTTAAAGGAGAGATAGTGTTCCTGATGCTAAAGTTCATGCGCCAACACCAGTTCTAACATTTGTCTTCACATTTTAGCACTATGATGAATGTGTTTGTTATGCATTTATACTTGCCTTAGTATTAGTTTTTTTTTTATAATTTAATGGTCGAGAAGAAGCTAAAGTTGTAAGTATAAAGAAGAAAAATAAAGTATTCTTGAAAAGAAAGAATGATGTATTGTTTAAGACATGTAGTCTAGATATCGTCCGCTCAATTTATTATCGAAGACTCATTTAATTATAATTTTTATTAATTTTTTTATATAATTCAAGTTTATGTTTTTAACTATGATTCTTATTAGTTTCTTGATAATATTTTGTTCAAGTGAATATGCAATACTTCCCGACTAAATGTTGGAACTTGAAAGCTATAAACAAGACTTCATTATAATTGATGAAACGACACTAGTACAGGACGAGGATACGGCACCGGTTAATTTTACTCATAGGTTTCGGTTCAAAAACCGAGGCATATTCAGACGAGGCAAAAAGTGATAGCCTTTTTGTCTCGGTTGTAAACCGTGTCATTTTATTTGTCTCTACGGCCTCGGTTAGAACCTAAACCGAGGTAGTAGGATATTTTATTTCAATTTCAAATCTTAATTTCAAACCCCACGCCTGTTTCAATTTCAGATTTTAGATTTCAATTTCGAACTGAAAAACGTTAAAAATGAACAAGTTTCAATTTCTCAGATTTCAGATTTCAATTTCGAACACGTTAAAAATAACAAGAACTCAGATAACAAAATCAGAAGAGATAACCACAAGAACTCAGATAACAAAATCAGAGAAGATAACCACAAGAACTCAGATAACAAAATCAGAGGAGATAACCACACGCTGTTTCACAAACTCACAGATAACACAACTGGAACCCCAAAATTAGATGAATAACTGAAACCCTAAATTGTAAAAACAAGAACAAAATCCCAAATCTGAAAATGAAATTTCAGAAACCCTAAAATGCCAAATCGATTCACTCCGCTGCCGCCTTCCTCGCAACGCGCCACCGCCTTCCTCGTCGTGCCTTGCCGTGCCTTGCCGCGCCTCGCCGCGCCTCGTCGCGCCTCGCCGAGCCTCACCTCGTCGCGCCTCGCATCGTCGCGCCTCGCCGCGCCTCACCTCGCCGCGCCTCACCGCGTCTCTCGCATCGTCGCGCCTCGCATCGTTGCGCCTCGCCGCGCCTCGCCGCGTCTCTCCACGTCTTCGCTGGCTACTCACCTCCATCACAACACTCTGCTCATCCGCGTTCAAGGGAAGAAGAGAAAGCGAAGAAGCGTGACTGCTGGGGCGCGTTGAAGAGAAAGATGAGGATATGAGGGATCTGGTGTGAGGGAAGATAGGGATTTGCGTGCGGTGCGAGGGAAAGAAAGGGGTCTGCGTGCGGTGCGAGGGAAAGAAAGGGATCTGCGTTAAGGGAAAGAAGCTTTACCCTTAATTAGGTCTAGGCGCAAAGGATCTGGGCCTATACGGTCTCGGTTCTTTAATTTAACCGATGCCTATTGATATTGATTTGACTGATTTAACGTGTTGCAGATCTTTATGCTTCGGTTCTGCGTGCAACCGAAGCAGTATTATTTTTTCTGACCATGTTTAGGCACCGGTTGCCTTTGAAACCGAAGTGGTAGAGCTGTTCTGCACCGGTCTTTTTTGAACCGAGGCCTATAAGGTCTCTTTAATTACCAAACTGCCACCGCGTCTGAATAGGCAGCGGTTTGGTGTAAACAGAGGTCTAATGTGCGAGTTTAAAAACACATTTTGTACTAGTGCGAGTAAAGTGTGAATAACATTTCACTCATATACTTTGGAACTAGTGAGAAGATAAACGAGTTACTTAATACTATCTTGATTAATTCTTATTTGGATACTTTTTTCTTAATTATAGAGGTAAAAAGAGGAAGTATGATTTTACATGTGTACGTTGCAATGTGTGATGTCTAAATTGAGTCTTAATGTAAACTTTGAAACATTGAGAGTCTAATCAAATTACTTGATGTTTGTTTGAATTAATTTGAAAATATCTGTTTATAAATTAGTGAACAATATTCATATAATAGTCAATGAAAAATTCAACTGTGAGAAAATTAGACAATCAACCTATTTTTGTCATATTTTATCCATGTCTTTTTATTAATTTTTTACTTTTGTTCCTTTCTGCAGATTCAAATAAACATTGTCTAAACTTAATTTGGTTCATTGTGAGTGCATTATACAATTACTACATTGCACTAATTGGTGGCTTCTTTTGATTGCACCAAAACCAATATTCAAATTTGGCATCGTAAATTCAGTTTAAATTTCACATTACATTTTTTTTTATGTGATTAATCTTACCTATAACATCTTATGTAACTTTTGTTAAACTAATAGTTTTTGTATAGTACTGTGTTCTATATTTAAAGTAGATGTCATGATGTATATGCAAAGATGTACAGACATTAGTATAATGGTCAGGAAGGGCAAATACCACGTATTAATCATACTTTTCTCCATGCTAGCTATTCAAACCTTCATTGAAGTATTGAAGAAGTAGTTGCTCAGAAATCTGGTGGTATGTACAACTTGCACATAACTTCTTGAATATTTCCCAGTATTCATACAAGTTTTCACCACCAAGCTACTTAATTCCATAAATGTCTTTTATGGTTGTGGTCCTTGTTGCTAGGAAGAATTTCTCCAAAACCAATCTCGTAAGATCATTCCAACTAGTGATGGACCTTGGCGCAAGGTAGTATAGTCAATCCTTTGCCACACACTCTAATGAATGCGAAAATGCCTTTAAGAAGATGTGATCTTCAGGGACATTTGGAGGCCTCATGTTGAACATATTATGTGGAATTCTTTCACATGTTTATGTGGGCATTCACCTGCAAGACCATGAAACTTGGGAAACAAATGGATCAGTCCAGTTTTAAGAACATATGGAACATCCTCATCAAGATACTGGATGCACAAGCTCTCACAAGTGAAATCAAGTGCAACCATCTCCCTAAGAGTCCTTTCACGAGGTGGAGGTTGAGTCATATTGTTCTCAGTATGATGAAAATTAGCATATTCTAAATTAGATGTAGATCCAGTTTTAGAAGTAGTATGCACAAAATATGGAGCGGTAGCCACAGAAGGAGAATGCTCAGAATTATGCAAATTAATGATATATAAATGCACAGACTCTAAACATAAATTCCTAAAATCTCTAACTAATCTATGAAAGGTCCTATCAATTTTAGGATCAAAGGATGGTAATGGTCCAGGATTGCCCCTAGTCATGCACTAAGTCAATGCATATCATGAAAAGTCAACACAAGCAAATATAGGGGGTTACAACTACAAGTATATGCAAACCTTATCCAAATGAGCTGAAATTTTGTGAGTAACACCCTAAAATCATATAAAGATAGCACAAAGAGTTTCAAAGAAAAATTCAAAGGATAACTATTTTAACCAATAAAAGAAAGTTTGAAAAAAATGGGGAAATAAAACTTGAAAAATAAAAAAAAGAAATAGTAAACGATATCTTTTTGGAGATCTGAGAAAAACTAAATAATGAGGGTTTGGGTTTGATAGATCAATTTTTTCTACCCAAAGTGCATATATGATATGTCCAATTCTGATAAAAGGATCAAAAGTTATGGCCCTTGAAGTTTCAACAAATCCGGTTTTAAAAAAAAATTGTAACTCAGAATTAGGACTACCACAAGTGCTTCTAGGATTTTTCTATCAAAATATTGACCAAAAGAACTACACACAAAAACTTTCAAAGAAAAATAACACCTCTAGCTTTCAAAATAAAAATCGTCAATCAATTAGGAAAACTGAATACTATTCATGGTGGTTTTGAAGGTGGTTTTCAATGTTTTTGAGTGGTTTTGCACAAACAACATGCCAAATAACTCCAATTCTCTCAATTTTTACTCGCACAAACAGAACACACACAACTCCGAACAAAACACACACAAAAATAGAACACACAGAACCTAAGACAGGACCGTTGGTCCCCGACAATGGTGCCAAATTTGATCTTTGATGTCGCGCTCGATCCAAATTAAAATTGCAGATTAAATGCAATAACTAGGGAATGACTCCTAGGTTGTCTCTCAAGGACCAAAACATAGTGGGGGTTTTGAATAGATTTGTGAACTGAAATCAATAACGTAATTAACTTAGACTAAACATTAATTAAAAACAAATTGGCCACTCGTTCAATTGCATTGCTTCGAATCTCAGATTAACAATAATTACCCGCTCCTCTCACCCCTAATCCAACATGACATAACCAACTAAGCGAAGGCTAAAACAACTTTCATAAACATAAATTAAGCAAACGCAATGCACACATTTAATTAGTTCTACACCACCACAGATTAAACAATTGTGACTCTAATAAACTAAGTGAAGATTAAACACATATTAGGCAACTAAGTGTGTCCTAATTGCAAGCAAAGAACACATTTAATATGATGTAAGGCAAGACAGCAAAATCACAATAATAGTGCAAAAATCTCAAGGAAGCAATGCAATCTCACTAGTGTCCAACCTAAATAGAATTAAGCTTCCATTAAAATAAATTCAATACATCAAAACATAGTAACAGGAGAGTAAAAACGTAACACTAGAATGAAAATGGAATTGCAAACGAAAATCTAAAAGAGAGAATACTAAAATGAAATTGGAATGAAAACTAAATTCACATTAAAACTCGAAAACGAAAGGAATGGAACATAATCAGAGAAGAACAGAAAGTGAAATTGCAATTGGAAAATGAAAATGAAGCAAGAACAGAAAATGGAATTGGAAATTAGAACGAAAATTATTCAATACATGAAAGGAAAATGAAAGCAAAACTTAAACCCCAAAAGGGGGAGTTGTTTACATCCAAGAGCACCAAAAACGAGAATGAAATAGAGAGTGTAATGTTTTTGCTCTCTTGGGTACTAAAAACCTAGGTCCCAAGTCAGCCCCCATAATTGGGCTTCTCCTAATTTACCAAAAATGAACCCAAAGTCCTAAAGTCTGACCCAATTTACATTAAAAAATGAAATAAAACGAAATTAAAATATAAAGCTGATGTGAATAATAGAAAATGATGTGGCAACCCTCTTGAAGTACCAATTATAATTCCAAAATTTTCCCTGAAAATAAGAATTGGAATAATTAAGCTCGGATAATTTAAATTAATTAAAATATGAATTATTGGTCAAATTAAGCCCAAATAGTAAAATTGAGAGAATAATGGACAGTTAAGCACAATTCACTAATTAATTTATGTGTAGAAAGGTAAGTGAATAGGAAAAAATAATGATTCATCACACGACCACGCTATTCATTTGGTTAGATTTCTTTTTATATAATATCAATTCCTTTTTTAATTATTCATACTCTTGTTTACTTTATATATTTCTTTGTTTGCAGTCATAGGAGCTCGGTCGATCAGTCCATGTTCATAAAATATTTCAACAAACACATATTTGACATTCAACAGAAGAATTTGTAGATGAAAGATCTAGGCAGACACATGTTACTTTCTATAAGTTGTATTACATTTAAACTTTCATTATTTAGTATATTAATGCAAACTTTTATTATTTTAATAGGAAGAATTTCAAAGCAAATTTTCTCAAGCAATATCTGAGACTGCATCCCTTGATGTATTAGAATGCAGTCCCCTAGATCCTATTGAGGAGGAAAGACTACGAAATAGGTGTTGGTTACAGGTAGCGGGTAGAAGGTACAAGGGACGAGTTTATGGGATTGGACATGTGGATTCTCAAGATGATTGTGTTGATAGTTACATACAACAGTTAGAAGCAACTTCTAGTCAACACGTTAACATAAGGAGTTTAATAAACTACAAACCAAACTAAAATAGAGTGAGTCGTGACTATTATTCGATCAATATATGAAGACTATTATTCATCAGTATTGTGTGGTCTTTGTAACATTGAATTGTTTGAATTCTATCATAAAATATTTTATACAGGTATTGTGTGATCTTTGTAACATACGAATTTATCCGTATGTAATTACATATGAATTTATCTGTATGTAATTATATACAGATTTTTTCGTATGTAATTACATATGGATATATTTGTATGTAATTACATATGAATATATCCATATGTAATGTTATCTATGACCACATTACATACAGATTTTTGTCCGTAAGTATTTTGTAGATAATGTAATTTTACATACAGATTTTGAGTGTTACATACGAATTTTGGTAGTAGGAAATCAACTTTTTTCTTGTAGTGACGATTTTGTCTTAACAACACTGTATTGTACGATCTCTACAGTGATAATGATAATCATAGAATCATTCCAATTGAGGATCAATGCCTGAAAGTCTTCATCCATAAATGTGAAGGACGACATAGACTTTGGTTTACGATCCATCAGGTGAACGACATTGAGGTTTCTCAAGTGCCTCTTTCACGCTAACGAGTAATTAAATTTGAAGTAATCAAGCTAGCATTTAATTAACTCAATTATGTATGATACTTTTATCTTTTTACATTTCTTAATAATTTAATGTCTATGTAGCATATGTAACTTTATGTCAGAGAAAATCTCGATGTAAATTTACATTGGGCATTATAGTACCCTACGTAAATTTTGAATCGGTCTTATAATACCTGACATAATATTTTGTTTCTTTTTAATAACTGGTTATGACTTAAAAGAAGAACATCAAATATAGAAAAATATCAATTGGAATGAGAGAGAATCACAATGGAGACATTCCCACGTGCTCTCATGATTAAGATTCCTGAAAGCAACCACAAAGATATATGACATATATCTAAATGATGCACTTGACCCACTCTAATGCAGTAAGGGCAATCATTATGAAACTCCTACGACAATGATGAAAACCCCATTAACAATAAAAGGACATTATTAAGTTCCATAAAAATAATCATGATCGACTTCATTATGAACTATTAACACTTCGACAAATATACCGAATCGTATCAAGTAATAATAAATGGTAAGACTAAGTATCGTTTCCCAAAAGGTTCACGGCCTAGACAGTTATGTGATTTCTTGATTAAATTAGACTTGTAAACAAAATCATTGTGGTTGAATTGTGAAAAATAAACATGAATGCAAGTTTTGATCAATTAGATTGAAATATGCAAAAGTGATTGATGTAAAATATGGAATGATGATGTTGTTGGGGTTTTCGACTTATCCTATCCACTCTCATGTATTCATGAATTCATCTTTCTTTGTTAATGTTAATGTCACTGTCTAATTTAGCTTAAACTCGATGTCTCGATGAAGAAAGCCTACTCCTAATCACTAGTTTACAATGTCTTGTCTCCCTAGCAATTATTCATGCATTATCTTCGCACAGAAGCTTAAAGGCAACCGATCCTCCTATTCCTATGTCTAGGTAATATTGCTTCCAGGAGAATTTCCCTAGTTCTAGATTTCCCCGTATGTGTCCATATCGACAAAATCAATGATCATGCAATTGAATGAGTTAAACAAAGCATGCATAGAGTGTAGAGGAAAAACCCTAACAATTAATGAAGTAAAGCATATATAATCAAGAATCAATTCACATGAGAGTTTCAAAGGATTATATCGTTTCCCCAACAATAATGGAGGTTTAGTTCACCATAGACATGGTGAAACTAGATGAAAATAATGAAAAGAATGAAAGATAGAACTCTAAAAGTTGAAGATCGGAGCTTCCGCATCCAAAATCCGCCTCCAAGGGGTGAAACAAGTGTAATTTCACCTCTTTCTGTCCAAAGATACCAACCCTAGGTCGACTAAACCCTAATATAGTTTATTAAAAAATACAAAAAATTGGCCCAAGCCCAAGTTAACGGCGCTCAACGGTAAAATGGCGCTCAGCGGTGAGTGCGACACTCAGAATTAGCTCTCAGCGGTGACGCTTAAGCGCGAGACAATGTACTCAACAAGCAAGCTTGGCGCTCAGCGGTGAAATAGCGTTGAGCGGTGACTGCGATACTTGAATTGTGCCATTCACTACAAGATTTTTGCTTATTACCGAAGGTTAATTACCGAAGGCCTAGGGACCCTCGGTAAATAAAGTTTTTCGACGGTCAAAATGAGCATTACCGTGGGACATGGTGAAATGAATTTACCGAAGGTCAAAAGAGCATTACCGAGGGGTTTGTGGCCTTCGGTAAGAGGCTCGACCCCTTAAACTGAGTAATTGGGCGTATTGGCATAGGTCGTTCCTAATTTCGTAAGACAACACCGTATTCCCTCTCTGTTCTCGCGCCCAATTTTGTAAAAAGGTCAACTCTGCGTTGTGCTCCCTCATCCCCTCCCTATTCGTTGTCGTCCCTAATTTGTGCTTCCCATTCTCGTCGCCCAAGTTTGTCTTCCTCTCCCTCTCCCTTTCTCGTATGTCCGGTTACATTGTGTGGGTAAGGTTCAGTGGTGTTCCAGCAGTGCATTGGCATTGCCGTTAAGAGGGTGGTCCGTTAACATTACGAGGTCTGCGAAGGCGTACAGAGGAGGGTGCTCCCGTGACGTGAGGGCGGCTGTCGTTGTCAAGGGAGGCTATTGGGAGACGCATTGAGGTATGTTCTTTACTGGCTTTTGGATTAATAAACTGGGACAAGTTTTCCTTAATATTATTGGAAAGTCAAAATAAAATGAAAAGCAAGTTATTTTGAATTGGTTTAGTTAAATGGGAATAGGAATAACAAGAAAGAAAGATGTAGATTAGTTGGTAGAAGAATGGTTCGTGTTGATTTGAGGAAGGAACAGATGCAGTATAGTTACCCATTGAAGCATGTTTAGATGACTGAGTTAACATAGTAGAGATGAGAAGCAACATGCAGAGGAAGCAAAAGAAGAAAGTGGTTTTGGTATTAATATTTACTACTAGGTTAAGAGTTAGTGTGAGATACAAAGAACGTAGTTTCTCAATATATAGCTATTTGTAGTGATTAAGCCAAAAGTATAGAAGAGTGCTGAAAGTAAATGATAGGTCTTGGTTCAAGACAGAGAAGAAAATGGAGTAAATGATAGGTTCCAAGGGAAGAAATTCCCTTCTACAGAGGACAATCCCTGTTCTGAAACAAAATACACTCCAGCCACAGAACTACAATTGCACCATGTGGCATGGCACCCTGCCATTCTTCCAATGGCTGTTGTTTGAGTTGTCGTTGGTCACAGAAGTGCCTTTTAGAGCTAAAATTGCGGCCCAAGCAGGTGTTACAAGAAGATGCATTAAAACTTGCTTTGTTTCTAAAAGCAGCATTGTTTCAGGAATTTTCTTGGGATCTTGATTCCTAAAACAAGTGTTGTTTTTGTGGCTGCAGCCCCTTCCTTCTCTTCCTTCATCTGCAATATACATACACTCCACAAAATCTGTCCACATTTTTCCTTCATTAGCAATTTAATCTTCTAAGAAGGGGGAGATCATGCCTATCTGTTGGGGTCTTAGGGTTACTATAAACAAAGTGTATCTGTCACCCCTAACCACTTCATACTAACTTGTATTCTTTATTTTTTTCCAAACTATATAACAATTGTGTATAAACTGTCAAATACATTACATATGGTAACAGAAATGCTCTAAAATGCATTAAGAAAGCAAGATAATTCAACAAAGTGGAGCAGAATCACGAAATTCAATTTTCAACATTGAAATTTTCAAAGTGTTTGATAAAAGTCTTCACTGAAATTTCTAGATTGGAAGTAGATTTATGCTTTTCAAATTTGAAGATGAAGCTTAGTATTACTAAAAAAGTAACAGCCTTTTACACATATATTTTCATTCTTTCAAGGTTGTTGTACATAATCAGAGTTGACAACTTCCACTTATACCAAAAATGAACTCATAATGGGGTTTTGAGATGTGAAAATGCACACAAGTTGCTCTAAGGTCAATTAATCAATTCCAGCAACTTTATATTATGAAATTAGAATTGTTTAAGTTGGAAATTGGTACATAAACAACATAGATCAGAATATGACCTCCTAACAACCCATTATGTAGGAAAATAAGCAACCTCACACCCCAAACAAAGTTTTAATGAAACAAAGCACCAAACAACAATGCAAACAACTTTGAAATAGATATTGACACTGAACCAAGTTGGAAAATATAAACTACCTAAAATTAAACTGGAATAAATTGAATAAATTGATTGCCTTGTTCTTCCCTAGCTGTGTCCAATGTCAAACCTCTCTGAGAAGTCAAGTCTCCAGTCAAGTTGTTTCCATTTTCATGTAAAACCTGTCTGACAATACAAGTTGTTTCCATTTACACGTGGAATTGTATCAGCAGCAATTAGACTTGTTGGTGATTTGCTCTTGCAGCCTTTTATGATTGAAATAACTCTTTTGTTCTATATTTTCTTTTGCAAGAAAAAATGTCTTATAAAGTGAATGTACTTCTGTGGTGAGTAAGTACAGATGCTTTCAGCTTTGATTTCTCATTGTTGTAGATCATGATTCACTTTAAATTAACCCTTCATACATGTAATTGTCTTGTCACACTCCTAGGTAAATATATATAAAAAAAACCATGCTTAAATATATATAAAAAAAAGCTTTATGAATTAACCCCCATTTTTTGTTGTTGTTCCTAAAATTGTTAAGTTTGCTTTCAATTGTAGAAGTTGCTGGTGCTGAAGTAGTGGAGTGTGCTTGTGTGATTGGTCTCTCTAATCTCAAGGTAATGGCTAAACTGAATCAATGTTTTTGTAAGTTGTGTTTTAGTAGCTAGTCTTAGAAAATTCCATCTTGTTCTTGACATGCTAAAGTAAAGTTCTTTACCAATTTGATTACCTTTTTGTCATACTATGAGTGATCCCATAATAGTTAGAAATAAGTGTTGGAAATCCCATGTAAGAACAAATTACACTGTGTGAGTGTGAGTGAAATCTCACATTACTCAAGTTAGGATTGATAGAACGTTAATCTTACTACTTTAATATCATTTTAAGATATGTATAGTTTGAAATTATTAGCAAAGTGTTAGATTAAGCAAGCTGTTGAAATTATTGATGTAGAAGGATAAAGTACCTTAAACTATTTAAGGTTCTACACACATTCTCAATGGTGCATGATGTCCATTGCTACGAAGCAAGGAATTCTTAATCTTCAGCTAATCCAGAGTTTGAACATACTTTTGAACTCTTTTTACGTTAAAAATTAATTTTTCACTAACATTAGAAGTAGAAGTGCCTAAACAAATGTAATTTGAGATACACTGAGTCAGAAATGGACAAGGTTAAGAACTTTGATGGTTTAAAGGTCAAGTCTGCATATAGGCTTTTGAAGGACCATTTGAACAGTGCACAGTAGTTTGTAATGACCAAATACACTTGCATAATTGGTTCAAAAACAGAAAGGTACACAACTTCTCAAAATCACTATTGTAGTTGCTATTTATGCAGCAAAAAGTGCTAAAACAGCACTATAAATGAGCAAAACAGCACTATAATGCAGAAATAACGTGACAGCAATATATGGAAGCCAATAAAAGTGATTTCTAAACACTTTGGGGCTGGAAGAAAGGCTAGCACACAAAAGGAACTTAAGATAGGGTCTAGAACAGATTAGAAAAGCAAGAAAAACCCAAAAATAGTGATTGAATTCTGTGCTGGAAAAGTGTTTGATGAAAATTCAAAACTGTTTGATAAAATGCCACAAAGAACAGCAGATTTTGTGTTTTCTGGTTTTTGACCTTTCAAATCTGGATAGGAGGGTTTAAAGTGCTTTTTATGATTGCTATACACTTGGATAAGCATATAAATGTATTTGGAAACTTAAACCCAGCTTTTGCCAATCCAAAGATGAAAAAAACCAAAGAAAAACAATGGCAAACAGCAATAAAAATGAACTCTGCACCTTACAAAGTGGCTGGAAAAATTAACAGCAGTGGCTAAAATGAGCAACAGTGATTGTGAGGTTCAAATGATTTGTCAATCAAGTTTATATCATCAAATTGGATGTGTGCCAACACTTAAACAGCCAAGGAATACAGTACAACAGAATTTCACTAGTGCACTTCCAAATATAGGCAAAAATGATGGTTTAAAAGGTGATTTTGCATATAGGTTCAAAATTCACCAAATGAACAGTGAACACTAATTTCAAATGGTAAAATACACTTGCTCAATTGTTCAGAATGCATACACTTGCTCAATTGCTCATCAGTCCAACCCACACCAGTCCAGCCATCAATAGAGGAGCAGGATGATGAAAATCATTCTGATGATAGTTATGTACATTATTAGGTTTCATTTTCTTATTACTTGTTAGACAAACATTTGGATATTATAACATTTTCAGTTGATATCATTTCAATGTTAGATGTACTTATAGACTTTGGATGTTACAACATCCTTGTGTTACATTGTTTTGAGTTTGAACTACCCCATACATTATTTATACATTAATGGATGTCTTGTGGATTATTTGATGTGAATTGGATATTGATCATTGATTGGATCTTTGAGATGCACATTATGCATGTTTGTATGTGTTTGAAAACTGTTATGCAGGTCTGTTTGTAATTGAAATTTGTTATACAGGTCTGGGTTGCACAAGAAAAACCATTTTGCTGAAACCTGCCCTGCATTTTACCGAAGGCTTTTGCCCTTCGGTAAATGCCCTCGTATGGCCATTACCGAAGGCTTTCGCCCTTCGGTAAATACCATCGTATGTTCATTACCGAGGGCTCCTGCCCTTCGGAACTTACCGAGGGCTTTTGCCCTTCGGTAATTACCGAAGGCTTCTGCCCTTCGGTAATTAGCGAGGGCTTTTGCCCTTCGGTAATTACCGAAGGCTTCTGGCCCTCGGTAATTACCGAAGGGCGAAAGCCCTCGGTAATGGTTAGCGACAGGGGATTTACCGAAGGATTTTTGGTCGCCGATAGGCCTTCGGTAAACACCCATTATCGACGGCTTTTGGCATTTTCCGAGGGCTTCTGGCCTTCGGTAATGCCCTACTTTTTTGTAGTGATTTTCCTTCCTTTCCTAAGTCCAACTCCTTTGCTACTTCAACTTCTTTCATCCAATTCTTCTAAATTCGTGCCAAAACAAGGAAAACCAAGCATAAAACTCATCCAACTCTCTTATTTCCACAACTTAAGCAAAAACATGATTTCAAGCTAGATTCTAAGTCATAAAGGGTGTTTTAGATGTCAAAATTAAGTATAAAAATAACAGTTTTTCAACTGTTACCATGAACAAAGGGATAATATTACCCCTTTCGATTATATCCTAGTTAAAATAATGGATTGAAAAACAATTAAAGTTCAAGAAAACTATGATTAAGTTATATATGAGTGCATAAAAATAAACTTACTTTAAAAAGTTAGTTATTATCCATACTCATACATGTAACCAATTAATCACTAGTGCAGAATTGGCTTTTAACGTCCCCCATAGACGTCCGTCCAGAAAAGCCCCGACGTAAATAATTGACCGGTGACATATTCGTAAATAAGTGAAACTCTAGACGTCCGTTGTGGTGGGGGACGGACGTCTATAATATTATAGACGTCCGTTGTGGTGGGGGACGGACGTCTATAATATTATAGACATCCGTGGGAGGGGGACGGACTTCTACTAGGCTGAACAACTGAACGTTTCAACTCCCCATGTCAGCCCTTAAACGTCCGTCCTGGGAGGGCACGGACGTCTATAATATTATAGACGTCCGGCCCCTCCCAAATGGACGTTTAGCGTGCTAACAGGGTGGTTGGAGAATTAATTGTCTTCAGCATATAGCAACGTCCGTCCTGGGAGGGGGCGGACGTCTATAATATTATAGACGTCCGTGGGAGGGGGACGGACGTCTACTAGGCTAAACAACTGAACGTTTCAACTCCCCATGTCAGTCCTTAAACGTCCGTCCTGGGAGCACCCTAAACGTCCGTTGGGAAGGGCCCGGACGTCTATAATATTATAGACGTCCGGCCCCTCCCATGGCGGAAGTTTAAGGGGCTGACATGGGGAGTTGAAATGTTCAGTTGTTCAGCCTAGTAGACGTCTGTCCCCCTCCCAAGGACGTCTATAATATTATAGACGTCTCTCCTCCCCACCACGGACGTCTAAAACCCCCCACGAATATCAATTTTAAATCCCCAAAGACGTCATATTAGTGACGGGCCGGACGTCTATACTATTATAGACGTCGGGGCCCCAGAGTACCGGACGTCTAACAGTATTAATACGCGAAACGCGAACCCGCGAGCAGTACGCTCATTGTTCATAGTCTTCCCTCGCGAACGCTGTCTGCGCCATTGATTTTCCAGGTGCGTTTTCTCTCTTTTGGATCGTTTAAATTGATTTTCAATCAGATTACATTGCTTTGTGATGAAATATCTTTGATTTGAACCGATTAAAAATCGTTTACGATCTGTTTTTGTGCAGTCTCTTTGGGCGGCTTCTTTGACTGTTTTTCGGCGAGGTTTTAGGTCGTTCCCTCCTCGATTTCCCTCCCTTTCATTTCGAATCTACTTTTCAGGTTAGCTTGTTGTTATTGATAAATTTTTGTATGCATGTAATTGGATTTTGTGTATGCATGTTTTTTACTCTAAAGTGTGCATGTGTTATTGGCTTTTGAATATGCATGTATTAGTTGTGTTATTATAAGTATCAAATCATTGAGTGACACTTAGTTCCCGTTTGAAATTTAACACAAACGATTAATCTTTTAATCGTTTGTGTTAAATTTTGAATTGTCCGATTGGATAGTTTGAGAAAATTAATTTTCATAATTTGCAATAACATGTCAATTGGAGTTTATGGATAAGATTGATAAATTTTCGGTTCAGTACTTGTGTTGTTCTCCGGATGCATATTTGATTGTGGTCATCGTTGACTACTCTCATTTCGTGTATTTCGGAGACCAATGCGAAATGTTGCCGAAATCTTATCAATTTTATGATGTAGACTTCAATGCACGTGTATGAGCAAATTATGAAAATTAATTTTTTTGAACGGGTAGGGCCTAACCTTGTGAGAGTTAAAAAACTTGAACTGGTGATTTTACGAACATAGTATGGATCGAAGCTGGATGAATGAACGTCGCATCAGTGAAGAATATGATAAGGGTGTTTCGAAGTTCTTGCAATACATTGAACAAAATGCTAAGTCTGTCAACGGGACATATTTTTGTCCTTGTGTCCGTTGTCTTAATCAAATACGCAAGACTTAGGCAATGTGCGTGACCATCTATTCATGTACGGCATAGTGAGGACTTATACCGTTTGGACTTGGCATGGAGAAGTACTGGAGCAGCCTACCACGTCACGAGGAACAAATTATGTGGAAGAATGGATGAGTGACCATTTAGAGGACATGATACGTGATGTCGGTGAAGATAATTTTGGAAGGGCTAATTTGTATGATTCTCTTATTAATGATTCAGAGCAACTGATGATTCATGGTGTTCCCATATTACCCCAGTACGTGCGTGTGACCATTGATGAGGTTCGGGATCCCCAGGCTCAGGTGCCTATACCCACTCCAGAAATTAACTTTGTGGGGGAGGCCATAGGATCATTTATTGCCTGGCCTAGAGCATTGATCATGTCCCACATCGCTACTCCACAGGTATAATGTCTTTTTCCTTAGTATTTCTATGTTTATTCTTCAAATAATTGTTGATAACGCTTTGACGTAAATTCTTATCTTCAGTTCACACGTCCTCAGAAGCAGCCAATGCATGATACAGTCATACATGAAGATGATGAGATGGCTAAAGCGGAGGATGATCCTCTATCAAAGTTAATGACAAAATTACCCAGATTGAAGAAAGCATCATTAGAATTATACTGGAATTTGAGAGTATTTGGTCTTCCTCCACATGTGCCAGTTTATATCACATTCTCTGATGCATTGGAGGTGATTGGGGGAGACAGGATGTTGAATGATCTAATCTTAAATATTTAGTTTGTGATTTTAGTGTAACCAGCAGCTAGATTCATGGGAATGTGGCTTCTATGTTATGTGTTGGATTAAGACCATCATTCGAGCTGTCATTACAGATGACTGGAATGAGGTAATGATGTATACCTTCAATACATTACAAATCAAATTCATCTTCAACATATATGAAACCATAATGAATCTTTCTTGAATTTTGCAGCGCTTCAAGAGTACATCGCCTATTCCAGAGGACACAATTAAACAGATAAGGCAGGAGTGGACCGCTTATCTTCTGCAAAGATGGAGTTAGGAATAGTTTTATTTCTTGTTGAACATTGTTTAGTTTTAGTTTAAGTTTTATGTTGATAGTTTTGGTAGTGGATTGAACTCCACATTAAGTAGAACTTTGTTTATATGAAACGCATATTTATATTATTGCAAAATTGTTCTGGGACATTTTTCTGCTTTTCAGGTGTGGTTTTATTGCAAAAATAAATTAATTTTTAAAAAAAAAACGCCCAGTAGACGTCGGTTAGTGTAAGACCCATAAAAATAAAAATATATATATATATATATATATATATATAGTAGTAAATTTTAGCATTTTATTAGTAATAATAATTTTAGTGGATAGAAAAATGTAAATTTTGGATATAAAATTATAGTAATTTTATAAGGAGAAGTTAAAATTTTTGATAACTTATTTAGTATTTTTTTTAAGAAAATCGAATAGTAAAAATTGAATAGTGAATAGTAAAAAGTGAATAGTAAATAGTAAATAGTAAAAAAAAAAAATAATAAAAATAAATTTTCAGCATTAAGATTCCTTAGCATGGAAGAAATTAGTAGGTAGAAACTAAGATCAGATTTGGTGAGTAAATGATTAAAATATTATTTTTTAAATAATATTAAAATAATAAATAATATTAAAATATTAATGAATAGTAAATTTTTTTTACCTATAAATAGCCATAGGAGGGAAGGGTATTTGGCACCAAAAAAAAAGAGGAATCAAGTGAGAGCTTGAGAAATAGAGAAGAAAGAGTTAGGGAGAAATTTTTAGTTGCAAGAAGAGTAGAGGTTCTGAAGAATTTCAGGGAAACAAATTCGGAGTAGGAGATTAAGTCTGGAATAGAGGTAAGGGGAGCTAATCCTTCTTGTATATGATTTTTATCCATGTTATGATAATGAATATGAGTTATGAGTATGTTAAAATTTTGGTAATGGTAGTTATCTATTCACTTATATAAATTTAGTTTTCATGATTATAATTTTCTTATTTTCGAGTTAGTATGGTAAAACTTTTCTTTTAATTATTTTGACCGTTGGATTTAACTAAAATTTTAATATATGAATCCTAAGACCTATTTCTTCACTTTGACCGTTTGGATTTGTAATTAGAAGTCTGTACTTAGAGAAATAAATCCTGCATGTTTGAGTAAATTAATTACCCCTGTAAATCTGTTACTTAGTCACCTCGGTAAAATATATATTATGACTCATTTGACCATTAGATCAACTTGAAAATTTTATATATGATTCCTAAGATATATTAATACACTTTGACCGATCGGATTTTTAATTGAAAGTCTATGGTTGGAGAAAATAAGTTTTAAGTTTTGAAAAATCTGATGAACACTATATTTCTGTTCTTAAGTTATCATGGTAAAAATTTTATATATATTTCATTTACCGTTAGATTGAGCCCAAAATTTAGTATGTAATTCATAAGACATATTAAGTCATTTTGACCGTTCAGATTTGAAATTAAATGTCTGTGATTAGGGAAATTAGTTCCGCATTTTGAGTATAACCAAAAACCACTTAAAATTCTGCACCTGAGTTACCTCGGTAAAACCTCAATATCTATCTAGTTAACCGTTGGATCAACCTGAAATTTTAATATGTAATTTATAACAAATAGTGAATTATTGTGACCATTCAGATTTGAAATCGGAGTTACAGATTTATAGATATTAATTTCGTATCTTCTCAGGGATCTCAATATTGCTTAATTTCTATTTTTTGATATCTATATTAACTTTCGGTGTTAATATTATATGCTATTGTTTTAAATCTGTAAATAAGAAATTTGTTAAAAACTAGTTGAGGAACGCTTTGGCTAAGGAAAGATTTGGTACTTAAGTTGTCCATTGTGACGCACCTCTCTTTCCTGGAAGTATACTCGACGAGTTTTTAACTTAAATCCTATTGAACAGATTATGTACTGTTAAATTATTGTGTAATATATCTTGTTGGAATATATTCAGTTTGTATGATTTCTGAAATAATTGGAATTTATTAGATTTGAATTTATGCATCTGAATATGATTGTGAATTATAATGATGTGATTTATGTGGAGAGTATGTGAATGTATGCGATATAGTCAATTTGTATGACTTTTGGGATGGATGGACGTGATGCATATTGGTGTATGCATTCTGATTTGGTGTTTGATGCATATTGGTGTATGCATGATGCATATTGGTGTATGCATGATGCATATTGGTGTATGCATGATGCATATTGGTGTATGCATGATGCATATTGGTGTATGCATTCTGATTTGGTGTTTGATATATATTGATGCATGCAATGTGGTTTAGTGTGTAACTCATATTTGTTTATGTAATTTGATCTGGTATAGTGAGCATAGTATGGTTTGATATCGAGGTATGTTTATTGTATTGAATTGTTAGCTCACCCTTACATGTGTGTGCATGTGAATGCGATGATCGTATAATGCGTGATATTATACGGGAGCAGATGAAGGAATGTCGTCTGAAGCAATACCAATGAAGAAAGAGATCGAAGATAAGTTAGAAGGATTCAAGTTATACTTAGGAGTTTATAGTTGAAATCTGAGTTTAAAATATGTATATCAACTGTGAATTTTTAAGTGTGAGATTACGGGATGTTACCGTAAATGTAATAATATGAATTATCCAATGTGAGATATTGGGATGTTACAGTTAGTGCACAGTCGGACGTCTATAGACGTCTGGCAGTGCACAAACGGACGTCCAACCTTCAGCCAGGTAGATGTCGGAGGAACATCGGACGTCTAAAGCTCTTTCTGCACTAGTGAATGCAGGAATTCTATTTAAATCTGGAATGATTCAGGGAGGATTTGATTTACCATTTCTATTGATATCTAAGGATGACAATAGGGCATGACTATTCCATCCCTAAAATTAAAATTCATCCCATTATCATCCACACTCAACAATTTTGAATTTTTTGGTCCACCATAATTCCCATTAGGAAACGGGTATACGCTTACCCATATCATGTTTATATCTAACCCTTTACTATTTTAACTAATTAAATAATTTTTATAAAATAAATTTCAATACATAAAAAACATGATATTATTAAGTGTTCAATGTTAAAAGGTTATAAATTTTCTTTTCTCTAATATTAAATATAAAGAAAAAAAATTATAATTATATAAATTTAGAATATTAGTATCAAGTATCATTGAAATAAAGGTATACAAATTATAGAAAATAATTTAAAATGTGAAAGGTATATCTTAGAAATAAGATGAGACTAATTAAATAAGATATTAATAGAAGATTTTTACATTTCTTAATAAATTAACAAGAATACTAAGATACATATGTAGAAGAGGATAAGACAAATATATACATAACAAGCTCTATCTTTACATTCAATTTTAAAAGTTAAATATTATTTATATTTATACCTGTACATAATCAATTCGGTATTTTTCCGTCAAATTCAATACGAATTTTAACAAATGGGTTAGTTAACAATACAAACTTATATGTTACTTTTAAGTTAAGTTTTTTTAAAATATAGAAACAATTATGTTAATATTAGGAATAGGCATTAAATAAAATTTATTAATGTTCAAACCAACATTTACCAATTAAATGTTTAAAATAGTAACGGACTAAATTGGAAAGTTATACATAAATCATTAATTAGTTTCAAGTGGACAAAATTAAGTGTCATGCTGACGTAAATAAAATATGATAAAATTTATTTGAATTATTTCAAGCTTAAAATAAAGTCTATATAAGTAATGAAAAGCTAGGAAAAATGGTCCCACAAGTTGATAAGAGTGAAAACAAAAGAAGCATAGATAAACAGAGATGGTGGAGAAGACGGTTTTGGCTACAATGATGTTTGTCATGGCTTATGGTTTGGCGCTAACAAATTTGAGTGAAGGTCAAATGCCTGCTACATGTGATGAGTATAATCCATTGTTTTCTCCTTGCGTGCCTTATTTGGTTAATCCAGACTTTTCCACTCCAACTTCAAGATGTTGTGTTGGAGCTTCTCAACAGCTTACAAAAGGAAACAATCCTGCAGCCTTAAAAAAGCTTTGCACTTGTCTTGATGACACTACAGCTAATTTAGGGTTTTTACCTCAGAAACTGATACAACTTCCAAAAATGTGCAATATTAAGCTTTCATTTTCTATTGAAAAGTGTGTAAATGGTTAAACTAGTTATTCAACTACCGAAACCATATATTAATAAATAAATAATTTCTCGAAGGGTTTGATCTATTTGAAATGACTATTGTTGGTGATGACGTGTATATAAATATAAAGATATAATTTTTTATTAATTTATGCATATCTGGAGTACTGTGTGTTGTGTAATGGAATTAATCATATTGCAAAAGATAAATAATAAAACAACCAATTAATATTTCTGATGCTTCTTCCGATACAAATTAATCGGATAAATATGATTCTGGAACTTTTGCGACTTTCAAGAGTTATATTTCTATTGCTGCTGGATTTGCGACCAAGTTAGGTAATCTAACTCTGCCCTTAATCTTTCTGTTGTTACTAAGGGTAGTGATTAGATAATTGATTCAGGTGTTACTGATCTATGACTTGTGCTCCTCATATATTTACTATTTTTTCCTCTAATTGTTCTAAAACTGTTATTATTAATGTCAATGGAGTCTCATCTCTTATTGAAGGTATAGGTATTGTATCCCTCTCACCCTTCTTATCGATTCCTGATGTTTTATTTGTTCCTACATTAAATTGTAATTTTATCTCCGTCAACAAGTTAACCAAATCACATTCTTGTGTTGCCTTGTTTTACCCAATGATAAGTTGTCGTTGAAGCTATCAAATTAATACTACTTTTCAAGGCAACTTTAGTATTGCCAAGTAGTATTCAAGAAAGTATATACGGTTAAAGTAACCTTGAGTCGTCTCCCAATGAACGAACACTAGTGCAGCGAGGGGCTTTTACCGCGGTTCATTTTCACTATACGTCGCGGTTCTTGAACCGCGGCATATTCAGCCGCGGTAGTAAGTCAGACACTTTAGGCCGCGGTTCTAACCGCGGTATATAGGTTGCGGAATATGCCGCAGTTGTCGAGGGAACCGCGGCCTAAAGCCATTTTTTTTAAAAAAAAAAAAAAAAAAAAAGACACTATATGCCGCGGTTCAACCGCGGCAAAAGAGGGTAGAATATGCCGCGGTTAGTGTCAAAACCGCGGCCATATGTCTCGTTTTTTAAAAAAAACTAAAAAAAACGAATCACTATATGCTGCGGTTGTGGTTAGAACCGCGGCATATTCCCCTGCAGTTTTTTAAAATTGCAGGTCTGTTTTTGTGATATCCACTACCACAAAAACAGACCTGCATATAAAAACATGTACAGAAATTCAATTTCAACATAACAAACACATGTTCAAATGTATTTCAACATCAAATAAAGTACAAAGTCTAAGAAAATTCTATCTAATCAAATGCATTGTTTAAATCTAAATCTATGAGCTATTGTATAATCTAACTATATACTTCGCAGCAGCGTTCCTAATGAATAATAGTGACTTCTCAGGAACTGGTGTAGTAGTCTTGAATCTCTGCAAAAGACAATTCATTTTAATTAGTGTATATGAATTCAACATTTGTTAAAAAAACAAAATTTGTTAATGTTAAATATTACCGTTTCCCAGCGACTTGTGATGTGAGAACGAACAATATGGGTCATCCAATACATTACATAGTATCCACACTCATATGACCCATTTTGTCTGTTACACTACAATATATCATCACAGTTGATAATAGTTAGTGAATAACATTTGTTATAAAACAATTATAACAAAGTATGACTTTAGCATATGTCAAACCTTGAGAGAAATCCAAGCAATCTTTCTACTATTAACAATTGATCTCCCGTCCATCATCATACTTGCTGGAATAGAACTGTATATAAAAAAAGGTTTTAGCATTCAGTTATATAACAAAGAAAGTCCAAACATTGAGGTTCTTACCAATCAATTGCTTGTTTGAGTTGTGTGGGAGGAGGCCTGTGCAATGAGCAGAACCACAAAGCATAGTTGTCTTGCATAGACATAACAAGAAGTTGCCAATGGCGCCTGAAATTCATAATAACGTAACTATTAAATATTAAAATCACATATGGAACATTATTATGTTAACAAAGTTGACTTACCCGGATATATAAGGCAAAAAGTACATTTTCTTGCCCCTTCGAAAACTGCTTATCAGACTCATGTTGATATGCTCAAAATCATTTGATTGATGAATTGATTGGGGATCAATGAATCCATAATCATCAGAACGCCCCAACTTATTAGTGACCCCAGACATATACCTGAAATCAAAAATTAACTTTGATATAAGGATACTTGATATATAAATCAATTTTATATATAAATAATTGGTCATAGACTTACATCGTCCATAGTTGAATAATTGAAATATTCAACTCTTGTGTTCCCGACGCAAGCTCACGGACATCTTGGCTATTAAGGTATATTGGGACCTCAGAGCCATGCCCAAATACATTAGCATCATACTGAACCTCCAAAGGCTTATCATCAAGGATGTCAGCAAGTAGATGCAATGAAGAAAGAGGGTCATCCTCAGATAGAGGAATCTTCTGTTGTGCCTGCGTCTGTTGTTACATGAAAAGATAAGATAAGTTTTGACATCAAAAACCTTTAAAATTGAGAAGTGTAAAGAAGAATTTCATACCGAGGGGTCAGAAACTGGTTTAACCAAAAATTTAGGCCAAGTGATAAACGACTTATATGCTTGTTCCACAGTGAAAATCTCTTCCGTGGACAGTGGAACCGAGGCATCTGGCATGATCATTTCATCCACTGAGACCTTCACCTCATCCTCTAATAGTTGCATACCATGACATACAGTCGCTGACCTAAACTCTGTTCCACGAGCTACCAGCACCATCTCAGTATCTTCTAAAATGTATAGCAGACATGGACTACCATCGTCCATGTCATCCTCTGGGATGGCTGATGCGGAACAACTTCCTTTGCCGCTTCTCCCTGTCAGAGTAAATGTTAGATTATACAAGAGATAGAAATAATTGCACATTAATGTTTATTAAGTTTACCTGTGGGAGGGGGAGGGATAACATGTTCCTCTATAGGAGACTGCACCGGGCGCATGCTCTGAAACTGCTCCTGGTATAGCATCTGGAATTCAGCCCTCACCTCGGCCCTGATCTCCTGCATAAGGTCTTGTCGGACCTTTTTTGTGATCTCTTCTGTCATCCTTTGTGTATCGCTGTATGAATATGAAGGCTGACGAGAAGAGCTCCCAAAATAATCTGTAATTCCTACTCCAGGACCTGCAGCACGTACACGTCCAGGGTGCTCAGGTCGTCCAATTGCAGCAGCAAGAATATCCTGGCGACCCTCTAGAGTGAATTGGCCTTGGGAGCTCTGCTCAACCAAGGCGTCCTGAAAACACCATTATTCTTTAAATAGTTTAATGTAGTATGTATAATGACAATATTTATTATTTTAGGAACAGTGATAACTTACAATTTTTTCAGAAATCTCTCGTGCAGTGTCGGAAGAGTAGGTGCCCGATGGTCGCATACGGGCCAACTTCCATTTCTCATGTCTAGACGGTGGAGAAGGAGGCTGAGGAGGGCTACCACTCTGAGATGGTGGTATAGCATCTGCCTTTTGCTTGAGGATTTTCTCCTCAAGCTTCCTATACCCACCACGAGATAATAGGTGGGGGTTTTTGTTCTTAGCACTTGTTCCTTGTGCTTTGCTTCTAATTGTCTGTCACATACACATTAATTAATCAGTTCATATGATATATATTTGTTAATGAGGAATTGAATAATATGAACTACACTAACCTGCCATTCCTCTGACATCCGACTCTCTTTAAAAACCCGCCAAGTCTCCTCATCAATGGACTTATATGAACTACATGGACTTTTATGTTTAAGGTGTCCAAAGATGTACCTTGATGTCAACTTGCTTTTAAAGTTTCTGAAATTTTCTGCAACAGTTGACAAACACTTATTTCTAAGTGTTGGGACATTTGGAATGTCAAATGTCATCTGAAAAAAACATAATAAAGTTGTATAAGTACAAAATTATCAATATAAACAAATTTTAATTCAAATGCTATTAACTAACTTACCAATATATCTTGCCAAATAATGTTCCGATCACCCTCGGACACATGATCAAAAGATGGAATGAGAATGCTAATCCTATCACGTGCCACTACTCCAAGGTATGATCGGAAGTCATCTGCATGGGGGCCAGTTGCCACACCCGTGGTGACATTCACATTCACCGGAGTTCTTTCACCACTATTTTTCCTCATTAATAGTTGTTTCATCCTAGTGGGTCCTCTAGTGGATCTGGTTGGGGGAGCCTCATCCCCTGAAGAATGTGGATGATCAGCCATATATCTGTCAAAATAAATAACAACATTAAATTTTCTTTCAAGACTTATGTAATATCATATAAATTAACAAAACATGTAATAGTACAGAAATTGAAAATTCATACATAAAGATATGGATTCATCATATGTATATTCCCTCATCATGATCTGACCGAATTGCATGTACATCATCGTCAACTACAGATTGGTCATCCAAATTTGTTGTAGTTTGAAATGAATGGTTGTCAGCAATATCAATATTAATCAGATTGTCTTCGTTAACTTCAATTTGTTTTTTGCCTTGAAGAACAACATACCAATGGTCAGACGCAGGATCTTTGACATAAAAAACTTGAGATGCTTGATGTACCATGATAAAAGGTTCGTCTCGATAACCCACCTTGCGAAAATCAACCAGTGTCATACCCGAGTCATCTATTTTCACACCACTCTTATTGTCAAACCACTTACACTTGAACAATGGAACGGAAAACTTGGTGTAATCAACCTCCCATATCTCTTCTATTATACCATAATATCTCATTGATCCAAGTACAGGAGATTGATCTTTTGATGTGGAAAATTGAAGTGACTCAGCTTCTAAACTGACTCCACTATTTTGTACTGTGCTTTTATCATCCAAAGTCTTCGTATAGAATGTGCAATTGTTGACTTCATAACCTGTACAACACATGACATCAAACTTCAAACCATTTGCAAGCCACAATAAAGTTTCAGAAGAATGTGGCTCTTTGTCAATTTCAGATTTGAACCAAGACATAAATGTTTTGTTATGCTCCATCAATTGCCATTTCTCTGATTGTCTTGGATTTTTATTCTTAACAATGGCTTTGTGTGCTTCCAAAAAAGGGATCACCTCATCTGTGTTGTTCAATATATAAAGATGCGCTTGCAACAATTCTTCGCGATCTTTTGTCACCACATTGACACCTCGGATGCTTTTACTTGTAGAAAATTTATTCAACCATGCTGTGCGAGGAACTCCTATTGGATTCGTTGATGTCATGTAATCTGAACAAAACTCGATACTTTCTTCAGCAATATACCTTTCAATCATCGAACCTTCAGGACGATATGGATTTTTAACGTACCCTTTCAAAATCTTCATATAACGCTCAATAGGATACATCCATCTTAAGTATACCGGTCCGCACAACTTGATTTCTCTAACCAAATGAACAAGTAAATGTACCATGATGTCAAAAAAAGATGGAGGGAAAAACATCTCTAGTTGACACAAGATGATAACAATCTCGCCTTGAAGTTCATCTAACTTTGTAGGATCGATGGCTTTACTACATATTGACGAGAAAAATGAACACAACCTGTTTATGGTGTGCCTAACATTTTTGGGCAAAATTCCACGAATAGCCACCGGTAACAACTGTTGCATTAAGACGTGACAATCGTGAGACTTCATGCCAACAAGCTTTAAGTCCTGCATTGACACTAAACTCTTCATATTTGAAGAGTATCCTTGTGGTACTTTGATACTCTTTAAACATACACAAAAACTTATCTTCTCTTGTCTAGACATTGTGTAACATGCAGGGGGCAAATAAGTACGTTTACCAATCTCCTTGGGTGCCAACTCTTCTCGGATATTCATGTCAACCAAATCCAAACGAGCATTCACTCCATCTTTTGTCTTTCCCTGAATGTTGAGTAATGTACCAATCAAGCTATCACACACATTCTTTTCTACATGCATCACATCTATGCAATGTCGAACATCTAACTTTGACCAATATGGAAGATCAAAGAATATTGATTTCTTCTTCCAAGGGGTCGTTACAGATGACTTCTTCGATGTTTTCCCAAATACATGATGTATTTTATTAACTTTTTCAAGAACTTGAAGGCCAGTAAGTGGATTTGGTGCTTCGTCCCTCTCTTGATCTCCATTGAATGCTTTTTTTAACCTTCGATATGGATGATTACGTTTTAGAAATCTCCGATGACGCAGATACACCGTCTTTCTTCCATGTTTCAATTGATGAGCTGCAGTGTTTTCTTCACATATAGGACACGCTTTATGACCCTTGACACTGTATCCTGACAAATTACCATAAGCAGGAAAGTCATTAATGGTGCAAAATAACATTGCACGCATCATAAAAGTCTCTGAAGCGAATGCATCAAATATTTCAACCCCATCAACCCACAAAACCTTCAAGTCTTCAACTAGTGGGCTTAGATAAACATCTATGTCATTTCCAGGCTGCTTTGGACCAGATATCATCATAGACAACATCATGTACTTCCTCTTCATGCACAATGCAGGAGATAAGTTGTAAATTATCAATATAACTGGCCAACAACTGTGATTGGTACTCAGATTACCAAATGGGTTCATTCCATCAGTGGCTAAACCAAGCCTAAGATTTCTACACTCTTTACCAAATTCGGGGAATTGTCGATCAATATTTTTCCATTGCTTTGAATCAGCTGGATGACGAAGCAGCCCGTCAATTTTTCTCTCATCTGCATGCCATCTAAGATTTTTAGCATCTTTGGGATTCGCAAACAAACGCTTAAGTCTGGGCACTATTGGAAGGTACCAAACTACTTTCAAAGCAGATCCATTTTTTTCTATCCGACCATTATCTTCACTATTGTTTTTTGACTTGTATCGTGATAAGCCACATTTTGGACACTTTGTCAAAAATTCAAACTCTTTCCTATACAAAATGCAGTCATTGGGACAAGCATGTATCCTTTTATACTCCATACCCATTGGACAAAGAATTTTCTTCGCATCATAATTACGAGTGGGCAGTGTATTTCCATCTGGCAACATTTCATTCAACAACGTCAACAGTTCTGTAAAACTCTTATCAGTCCATCCATTGCTCGCCTTCAAATTCATGAGCCTTAACACCGCTGATAAACGTGTGAACTTAGTTGAACCGACATACAAAGGTGTTTCTGCATCAGTCGACATCGTCTCATACACATGAGCTTTGGCAAAATTTTCTGCTCCAACATCGCGGATCATGTCCTCCAATTTGTCTTCATCCGGTCGATCTTCTTCCATGGTGGAATCAGTAACATTTACACTTTGAGAGTCAGTGGGAAAATCCATTTCTTCGCCGTGCCAGATCCATGTTGTATAGCATCTTAGAAAACCATCACATATAAGATGTTCTCTAATTTGAGTTGCGTTCAACTTTCTCCCATTCAAACAGTTCACACAAGGACATCTAAACTTCACTTCATCATCAGTTCTCCCCTCATTACGTTGCGCAAATTGTATAAATTCCTCTACACCTCTCTCGTACTCAGCACTAATACGTGGTAAATTAATCCAATTTCGATCCATATTCCTAAATATTACATAAATAATATTTTAAGGTTTATAAATAATACAAGAACTACAACACACATTACCAAAACTATAGCAAAAACCATACCATACATTACCAAAACTATAACAATTTCATGCATTATCAAAATTAAAGCAAAAATTATACCATACATTACCAAAACTATAGAAACTTCATACATTACCAAAACTATAGCATTATGCCAAAACTAATGAAGAAATCACGTCAAGAATGCAAAAGGACATAAATACCTGGAAGAGGAACGGCGGCGGAGAGGGTGAAAAACGCAACACAACGGCGGCGGAGAGGGTGAAAAACGCAACGAAATCCCGATTTTGATCGGCTAAAACTCGTTTTTATCGTCAAAAATGAATAATGACCGAACAATTTTGAGTTTAAACGGTGAAAAACGCAAAATCTGAGATGATGGGTGGTTCGGAGGAAGAAGAAACGCGAAAACAGTGAGAACGCGCGAGGAAGACGACACTGTTCCAAGTTTTGTTTTTTAACTCTGAACGGGGGAATCTACCGCGGTTCACTACTTAACCGCGGTATAATATAGGTATATGCCGCGGTTTCACGCCCAACCGCGGCATATACTGATTAAATAAATAATCCTAAATGGCATTTTTGAAATTATATTCAAACTATATGCCGCGGTTCAGCGGGCAACCGCGGTATATACCTCGAAATATTTCAAATACATATTAAATTAATTTCAGATAGGAGAATATGCCGCGGTTGCTCGTAGAACCGCGGCATATACCCCTGTAACGTCCTCAACACAACTGTCTCCCCAACTGCCTTATGGGGAATTTCAGAAGTTACAGGGGGTATATGTCGCGGTTCTCTGGGCAACCGCGGCATATACCCCCTGTAACTTCTGAAATTCTCTGACTGGCAGAGAAGTTGAGACGTTACAGGGGGTATATGCCGCGGTTGCCCAGAGAACCGCGGCATATACCCCCTGTAACTTTTCAAATTCTCTGACCCAGTCAGCACCTGCAATAAATTGGCAGGGTATAGGCCGCGGTTGTGCAGAGAACCGCGGCATATACTCTGTTATTTAATTTTTTATTCATACGTGGCGTCAAAGGCAATGGTTGACTGGAGTATATGCCGCGGTTTGGAGCAGAACCGCGGCATATATGTTCGATTTATTTACAAAACTGCCACCGCGCACCATTATGCTGCGGTTTTCGTTGAACCGTGGCATAATGTGCGCTGTAAAAACCCAATTTTTTACTAGTGGAAATTGCCTTTCAATATTTGAATTTTATGAATGCAATGCAATGCTCAAGAATAAAAGTGATGTTTGGAGAATGTTTAAAGAACAAATAAGAAACCTAAAAACAATTATGAGGAAATAGGGTAATTCTACTACTTTTCCAAGATAGATTCATCGTCGGTTATTCACAGATCATTGTTCAATTGATTATTGTTCAAGTTTCAAATTAATTAAAGTACATTCTTAATTAATTTGAGGGTGATCATGCAATTACCCAAAGTAAATTCTCAATCAATTGTAAAACATTTCTAGATTATTCACAATAAATTCAAGCAAAGTACATTCTCAATCAAATTCTATTGTGTTTAATCATGTCTATTCTTAAATCTCCTAACAAAATTAAAAGCCAATTAATCAAAGTAAATTCTCAATTAATTATAGTTAAAATTGTTACCACCAATCAAAGTACATTCTCAATTGATAGCAAAAACCAGTTTAATCATATGAAAGTTCCTAAATCTAATCAAAGTAGATTCTCAACCAAACCTAGAAACCCTTAAACTCATATGATCAATATGCATGTAGATTTAAACACCTTATGATGCAAAAACCATTGCTTTTAATATGATAGAGAGATGAAAGACATAGAAAGAGAATAACTTAAATCAATAATCAAAAGAAACAATTGCATTAATTCCACTTAACCTCAGAATCCATAATGAAATTACACTGGAATACCCTAGGACCTTAGCCCTCCATGAATGGAGTGAACCACGTGACGAAATAAAAGTGAGAGGTGTGGTGGATGCTGGCTTCCAGTGGAGGAGTATGAGAGAATGAATGAAGTCCCTTTCTGCCTCCCCTGGGTCTCTTTATATAGGACTTGTTTGGGCGTGGACTCCGAATAGTTTGTTTATAAGATATTTTCTGTTGATATATTATATATTTCAAATATTCATTAGATTAAATTTGTTTTAAAGAACATTTGATAGATATTAACTTAATTATCTTATATCATATATTTTCCAAATAACTAAAAGATTTAGATAATTATAATATTATTTGGAAGATATTTTATGTTGATATTCCCAAATTAATTCAATAATTGAATTTTCTCTTTTAGCTTTTCTGATTATTCAAAATTGTAGAACAACCCCTGATAATTTTAATATTCACACTTCAGCCCCTTTGTTTCTTTTCAAAATTGCAAAAAAGCCCCTCGGTTGACCAACCTTGATTAGATTCAACCAGCATTGACCATCATTGACCAGCTTTGACTCAAAAATGACTCACCAATGGAATCTTGACACGTGTAAGCCCCTTCCCCACCCAAAATTAAGGTTTCAGATTGGGGGGACAGGGGAAAAATTCTCGCTCCTACGTTGTGAAGGGATTTTTTGTGGTGAAGAATGGAGGATCCTGCGCGATTGGGTTCCGATTTTGGCTTTTTCTGGTAGTAGTTGTGTGCAAGTTGCGGGTAGAAGCGAATAGCAGCGCGACGGCGTGAAGAACTCGCGTCTGGTCTCACGATGGTGGCAGCTTCATAACGGCATGGTGGCCTAACGAGAAAGGAAGACTCGCGTTGTGGTGGCAGCATGGTGTGATTCTCGCGATGTAGCAGAGGTATGATGCGGCGGCCATGGAGGTTTCCCGGTTAGCGGCGAGATTGGTTGCAATCGCGGCGGCTTGTGTTGTGGAGATAGTGAGAACAGTGCAGCAAGGCGGCAAGGCAGCTTGCGAGAAAGAAGATGTTGGCCGGCGGTAAGGATGGTTGCGGCAAGGTGGAGACGATTATGCTGACGTGTTAGGGCTGAGGTGGCATGTTCTGATTGGTTAACTAGTGAGTGAAAGGATCAGTGATGTGTCATCATCTAAGTGGTTCAATCTGTTAGTGGTGGTCTGCCACGTGGCATGATCTGGTGAAGTCTGACTAGTTAGTGGTAGGAGGGGTATGGGTAGGAAAATTTAGGGGAGTAGGAGAAAAGGCTTAGTGTTTTGGCTTGGTTAAGAAAAGAGGGGTGCAGGAAGGGAAATTTGGGAGCTGCAAGGGTAAAGACTGCCTCTTTGGCCCATCTGTACATTATTTTCCAAACAAAATCTGATTTTGGGCCTTAATTTGCAATATGGACCAATAAAGCTTTAATTTCAACTGGACAAATAAACATTAGAATATCCAAGAATAATTTATGCGCTAAAACTTCCCTTTTACATCTCTTTAACTCTCAAACCCAACAAATCCAATCCTCACAAATTCACTTTAAATTAATCATTTAAGCACATGAATCTCATCAAAAAATTAAATTTTAAAGCACAAATGTGGGCTTAAATATGCACTTATCACACCCACACACTTATCCTTTTGAACTCTGGGCAAAAGTGATTAATTTCAAAACTTTGTTCTGGGTTATTTTATTCTATATTTGCATTTGGAACAAAAGAATGAATACTCACCCACACACTTATTCATCACTTATTTTTAACAAAATCCATTACTCCTTCTTTTTTCCTAAGGTAGGAACATATGATTTTTCTTTCTGTTCTCATTTGACAATGACTAAAAATAAGAAAAAATAGTCTTAAAGCTTAAAGGAGTTTCCAATGGATTAATGTTAGAACAAGTTTATTTGGCCAAGTAGCTAAAACAGGAAATGCCTCAATCATATCAAATCATGCATATTCACCTCAATTGCACAACACATAATCAAGCTAAATATTAGAGTATCAACAAAACATGGACAAATCTCACAAGAAAAATAGGTATGGTACATGGTGGCTCATCCTTAACATTAAGCCCAAAACTCACATGGTTCAAATTTCTTTCACAAAAGATTTAATCATGAAATTCTCAAGTCAACTCAATCAGCAAATCATAAAAGCAATCCACTCATATCAACATGACTCATTTTTTCTCTTGAATTCATGTTCATTCCAGTTACTGATTCAAACTCTCAAATCCAATGCAAATATTTTTTTTAAAAACAAACAAAATAGGTAACAAAATTAATTATTTCCCCACAACCCCACACTTAAACTATACATTGTCCTCATTGTATGCCTTATATGTAGAATGCAAAGAAAAAAAAGTATGAGGGTAATTACCTCCTTCATGGTGGAAGAAATGTTGGAGTGGTCAAATTCACTCCATCCATCGTCTTGTTCAGCTTTTCTTGATTTTCATTAAATGTCCGCAGACGATAGCCATTAACCTTGAAGATTCTATCAAAAGATTCTTCCTTGATCTCCACTGCTCCATAGGGAAATACTTGTGTTACAATGAATGGGCCTTCCCATTTGGAGCGTAATTTACCACTCATAGGCCCTACCCTGGACTTGTACAATAACACCTTTTGACTTATGTTGAAATCCTTTTTGGTCACAAGCTTTTGGTCATGGAATTTCTTGGTTTTCTCTTTGTAAAACTTGGAGCTTTCATAGGCTGTGAGCCTAATCTCCTCTAGTTCTTGTAGTTGGAGCTTTCGCTCTTTCCCTGCTTCTTCCATGTCCAAGTTACAAGCTTTCACAGCCCAATATGCCCGGTGTTAAATCTCCACAGGTAAATGGCAAGCCTTTCCAAATACAACCCTGAAAGGTGACATACATATTGGTGCTTTGTAGGCCATCCGATGTGCCCAAAGTGCATTATCCAATCTTGCGGCCCAATCCTTCCTATTTGGCTTCACTAGCTATTGCAATATCTTCTTGATCTCTTTGTTAGAGACCTCAGCTTGTCCATTACTTTGGGGGTGATATGGTGTAGCAATGCGATGCGTCACCCCATACTTTTTCAACATATTATCTAACAGCTTATTGCAAAAGTGGGTCCCTTGATCACTAACGATGGCTTGTGGTATTTCAAACCTAAAGAAAATGTTAGACCTAACAAAACTCATAACAACTCGAGCATCATTAGTCCTTGTGGCTATGGCTTCCACCCATTTGAAAATATAGTCTATAGCAAGCAAAATATAAGAAAACCCAGAAGAAGATGGAAAAGGACCCATGAAGTCAATACCCCAAATATCTAATAGCTCACAACATAGCATGGCTTGTTGAGGCATCTCTTCCCTCTTGGTGATGGATTTGGATGCCCTCTGACATTGTTCACAATTTTCATATATCCTCTGTGCATCTTTAAAGATGGTAGGCTAATATAATCCACAATCCAACACCTTCCTACCTGTCCTTTGCGTGCCATAGTGTCCTCCAAAAGGTGATGAATGACAAAATTCAAGCACATAAGGTATCTCTATGTCAGGAACACACCTCCTTACAACTTGGTCACTACCAATGCGCCATAAGAATGGTTCATCCCATACATAGTACTTCACCTCACTTTTCAGTTTGGCTTTCTCAGATTTGGAGAAAGATGGAGGAATAGTTGAAACAACCAAATAGTTAACAATGTCAGCAAACCAAGGTTCAGGATACATACCTTTTACAGAAGTCAATGCTAGTAGGACTTCATCAGGAAAGTCATCCTGAATAGGAATTTCATCTTCTTCTTTTTCAATCCTACTAAGATGGTCTGCTACTAGATTATGGGTTCCACTGTTGTCCTGAATCTCAATGTCAAACTCTTGGAGCAGTAGCATCTATCTGATCAACCTTGGTTTGGAATATGCTTTCTTTAGAAGGAATTTTAATGCAACATGATTTGTATAAACAATTACCTTGGATCCAAGTATGTTTGATCTAAATTTACCCAAGGCAAATACAACATCTAGTAATTCCTTCTCAATTGTGGTATAATTTGCCTGTGCAATGTCCAATATTCGGGAAGCATAGTATATCACATGTGGTAGCTTCCCATTTCTTTGTGCAAGTACCGCTCCTACTGCAAAGTTTGATGCATCACACATAAACTCGAATGGCAATGTCCAATCAGGTGGTTGGATGATGGAAGTGGTAGTGAGTGCCTCTTTCAAGAATCAAAAGCGGCTTTGTACTTCTCTCCAAAGTTAAATGGTACATCCTTCTGAAGTAAGTTGGAGAGAGGATTAGTTGTCTTGCAAAAGTCTTGTATAAACCTCCTGTAAAACCATGCATGACCAAGAAAAGATCGAACCTCTCGTACAGAAGAGGGGTAAGACAATTGTGAAATAACATCAATTTTAGCAGGATCTACAGATATACCATTCCTGGAAACAATATGACCCAAAACTATACCTTCTTCCACCATAAAATGACACTTTTCAAAATTCAAGACAAGGTTAGTTTCCTCACATCACGGCAAAACTCTTGCATGGTTAGCTAAAAAATTATCAAAAGATGAACCATACACACTGAAATCATCCATAAAAACCTCAATACAATGCTCCAATAAGTCTGTACATATACTCAGCATACATCGTTGAAATGTACTAGGAGCATTGCATAGACCAAATGACATTTTTCGATAAGCATATTTACCAAAAGGACAAGTGAAGGTAGTCTTATGTTGGTCCTCCAGGGCTATACAGATTTGAAAATACCTGGAGAATCCATCTAGAAAACAATAATGTGACTTACTTGTCAAACAGTCTAGCATCTGATCCATGAATGGCAAAGGAAAGTGGTCCTTTCGAGTGACTTGTTTCAATCTCCTATAGTTAATACAAACCCTCCAACTATTCTGAATACGAGTAGGAATTAACTCATCCTTCTCATTCTTCACCACTGTGATTCCAGATTTCTTGGGAACCACATGTACAGGGCTCACCCAAGTGCTGTTAGAAATGGGATATATGATACATGCTTGTAGCAACTTGGTTACCTCTTTCTTGACAACCTCCATTAGTTGAGGATTCAGTCTTCTCTGAGGTTGTCTCATAGGTTTAGCATCCTCCTCCAAAAGTATTCTATGCATACAAAATGAAGGGCTAATACCAGGAATATCTGCCAAAGTCCAGCCTATTGCTTTCTTGTGATCTCTCATAACCTGTAATAGTTTTTTTTCCTGCTCATCAGTAAGCAATGCAGATATAATAACAGGGAGTTTCCCATCTCTCTCAAGATAAGCATATTTCAAATGGGATGGTAAAGGTTTCAACTCCAAAACGGGTGGTTGTACCACAGATGGAAGGATTTTACTGCCTAAGGTAATCTCAGCCACCACAACATCGCACTCGGACGCCACAGAGGTATCATCTATTGACACCGCATCCTCAATATCCACTGTTTTACAATTTTCTTTGTCATCCAAAATCAGGCACGACATGTTTGAAAAAGAAAAGTCTAAAGATGGAGCAAAAGTTGAAAAAATGTCCAGAAAACTAATAGAAAAATTATTTACAATTTCACTTAATAAATCAATACAAAACAGAGAATGTTATTCAATTGGGTGCTTCATGGCTTCCAATACATTAAAATGCACCTTCTCATCTCCTATCTCTATAGTCAATTTTCCTGCATGCACATCTATCTTGGTTCGTGTTGTCATCATGAAAGGTCTTCCCAAGATAATAATTGATGACTTGATTCCATCTTCATCCTTCATATCCAAGATGTAGAAATCTGCAGGAAAAATTAGTTTGTCTACTCGGACAAAGACATCCTCAAGCACACCTGCAAGGTTAATTGTGCTACAGTTGGCCAGTTGAATGACCACACCAGTAGTCTTAAGAGGTCCCAGAGATAGAGAAGTAAACATTGATAAATGCATTACATTAATGGAAGCCCCTAAATCTAGCATGGCATTGTCAAACTTTGAATTTCCAATAACACAAGGAGCAGAAAACATACCTGGATCTTTGCATTTTCGCGATATTTCAATATGATTCTTAACCAAGCTTGACACATTTCTTCCCAAATTCACAACCTCATTATCCCTAATGTGCCTTTTATTTGTTCAAAGTTCTTTCAAAAACTTGGCGTACTTAGGGATTTGTTTAACAACATCAAGCAAAGGAATGTTGATCTCCACCTTCTTGAAAGTATTTAAAATCTCTTGGTCTAATTCCTCCATTTTTTTGTTTCTTAGCTTCAACCGATTTGGATATGGAGGAGGTGGAGATGAAGAAGAATTTTTAGAAGAAGAGTTAAAAGATACTAACCTGAATTTTTCAGTGGTAGTCTAAGGTGATGGCTCACTTGATCCTCCATTGTCATCAATTTGTGCTTCTTCTTTCTCTTTATCTTCATCCTCTTGAGCTCCTTCAGGGCCTTCTACTTGCTTACCCCTTCTCAACGTAATAGCATTTACATTTCTCGGGTTGATCACTGTTTGTGCAGGTAGTTTGTTTGATTCCTTAGCCTCTAACTTATCCACCCTCTGAGTCAACTCTGCAATTGATTTCTTTATTTCTGAATTTTTCTCAACTATTGTCTTCATGAAATCTTGCATTGACATTTCAGGTTGAGATTGTTGCCTTTGTTGAGGTGGAACATAAGGTTGCATGTTCTACTGATACCTATTGGAGAATGAATCATGATAATTCTGGTATGGTCTATTTCCTCCAAACAAGTTTGCAGCAAAAGCTTGAGATGGGTTTTCCATAGTGGTTTCCACCAACCTAGGACATTCATCAGTATAATGGTCAGTTGAAATGCAAATTCCACACTTCTTAGCAATTTGTGGAGTTGAGGTTTTAAACAAACTTACAATCTCGTCAAGTTTGCTTTCTAGCTTATTCAATCTTTCATCTATCCTTTTTCCATCCGCTGTACCATTATCAATTTCATGCCCTCCCTCAACAAAGTCATTGAATTTTCTCTTGTGCCATACTGTTGATTGTCTACTGCCTTCTGTTATATTAGATCTATACCATCTTCTGGTGACCTGTCTAAGAAAGATCCTCCGCTTGCAGCATCTTCCCATGACATATTAGTAGGATGCTGGCTTCCAGTGGAGGAGTATGAGAGAATGAATGAAGTCCCTTTCTGCCTTCCCTAGGTCTCTTTATATACGACTTGTTTGGGCTTGGACTCCGAATAGTTTGTTTATAACATATTTTTTGTTGATATATTATATATTTCAAATATTCATTAGATTAAATATGTTTTAAAGAATATTTGATAGATATTAACTTAATTATCTTATATCATATATCTTCCAAATAACTAAAAGATTTAGATAATTATAATATAATTCGGAAGATATTTTTTGTAATTATACCCAAATTAATTCAACAATTGAATTTTATCGTTTAGCCTTTTTGATTATTCAAAATTGTAGAACAACCCTTGATAATTTCAATATTCACACTTCAGCCCCTTTGTTTCTTTACAAAATTGCAAAAAAGCCCCTCGGTTGACCAACCTTGATCAGATTCAACCAGCATTGACCAGCTTTGACTCAAAAATGACGCACCAATGGAATCTTGACACGTGTAAGCCCCTTCCCCATCCAAAATTAGGGTTTTAGATTAGGGTGAAAGGGGAAAAATTCTCGCTACTACGCCGTGAAGGGATTTTTGGTGGTGAAGAATGGAGGATCCTATGAGAACCTAGTGGCGCGATTGGGTTCTGTTTTTGGCTTTTTGTGGTAGCAGGTGTGGTGAAGGTTGCGGGTAGAAGCGAGTAGTGGTGCGACGGCATGAAGAACTCGCGACTGGTCTCGCGATGGTGGCGGCTTCATAGCGGCATGGTGGCCTGACGAGAAAGGAAGACTCGCGCTGTGATGGCAGCATGGTGTGATTCTCGCGACGTAACGGAGGTGTGATGTGGCAACCATGGAGGTTTCGCGGTTGGCGGCGAGACTGGTTGCAATCGCGACGGCTTATGCTATGTAGATGGTGAGAACAATGCAGCAAGGCGGCAAGGGAGCTTGCGAGAAAGAAGATGTTGGCTAGCGGTGAGGATGGTTGCGGCAAGGTGGACACGATTATGCTGACGTGTTAGGGCTGAGGTGGCGTGTTCTAATTGGTTAACTAGTGAGGGCAAGGATTAGTGATGTGGCACCATCTAAGTGGTTCAATCTGTTAGTGGTGACTGCTACGTGGCATTATCTAGTGAAGTATGACTAGTTAGTTATAGAGGGGTATGGGTAGGAAAATTTAGGGGTGTAGGAGAAAAGGCTTAGTGTTTGGGCTTGGTTAAGAAAAGAGGAGTGCATGTAGGAAAATTTGGGAGCTGCAAGGGTAAAGACTACCTCTTTGGCCCATCTGTACATTATTTTCCAAACAAAATCTAATTTTGGGCCTTAATTTGCAATGTGGACCAATAAAGTTTTAATTTCAGCTGCACAAATAAACATTAGAATATCCAAAAATAATTTATGCGCTAAAACTTCCCTTTTACGTCTCTTTAACTCTCAAACCCAACAATTCCAATCATCACAAATTCACTTTAAATCAATCATTTAAGCACATGAATCTCATCAGAAAATTTAATTTTAAATCATAAATGTTGGCATAAATATGCACTCATCACACCCTCACACTTACCCTTTTGAACTCCTGGGCAAAATTCATTAATTCAAAAACTTTGTTCTGGGTCATTTTATTCTATATCTGCATTTGGATCAAAAGAATGAACAAAACCAAACATAGATCAATCATTTAGACATTACTTTGTCATGGACATGCAAATGAAATCACTTTATTCTTCACACATGAGTTGACCTTTTTGAATTCCCACAAAAATCAAATATGAAAGATAACACTCAAGTCAAAATGTATTTATTTCTCCCCAACTCTCTTAAGTGTTTTTTGCTTGTGTTTACACTCAAAATACCCATGTAAGTAGAAACCCTTGGTATTTAATGTACAGATTCTTATTGCAATATAATGTTAGCTTTCATGGACTGCCCAAACATGACTTCGCAGCCTCTACCCACACTTAAACACTAAAAATAAGTTTCAACCATTGGATAAATGTCAACAAATTAAAAATATTGACTATGGTGAGTCAGGTTACCATAACTGGCTCATGTAGTAAAGTTTATGTACAAAACCCCATTTTTGTTCGCATAATCGTTTACGAGCTAGTTGTAATTGATTACTAGTGTGATTTTGGCCTATACAAGTTTCATGACTTCCCCTAACTTGCTCATCTCACAAACATTGTTTCTTTCCTCCATCATGAATTGCCCAAACATGACTTCCTAGCCTCTACTCACAGTTAATCACTAAAAACAAGTGTCAACTATTGGATAAATGTAAAAAAATTAAAAATATTGAGTATGGTTAGAGGTGGAAGGAATGTATAAAACGTTAACTTTAAGGAATTAATTGCACCTACTCAGATGTCCAAAAATCAGAAATTAGTAGTCATTGGAAAGAGTTTTGAGTATATTTTCTAATAAAAAAAGAATCACATCATTTGGAGGTCTGTGGAAAAGTTATGATTAAAATAGTCAGCAAAGGTCAAAGTTGACAACATGTTATCTCACTCAAATTGTCTTTGGGGAGTGACGTTCTCACAGTTGGGTTAAGGACTTAGCTAACATGATCGTCACACCAACATTAGGTCTTTCTTCCACCATGGGTTGCCCGAACCTTAGTTTTTAGGCTCTACTCACACTTAAACACTAAAAAGAAGCTCATCCATTTAAGAAATATGAAAAAATTACGTAAAATGTCTTTAGCTACTTATGTGCCCACACAGTTGGGTCCTACAGCACAAGTTTTTGTACGAAACCAGATTTTTTTTGTGTAATCATTTACAGGGTCCTTGTAATCGATTACAAGTGACAGACACTAGTGCACTTTAAGGTCACCCCATAGATGTCGGACCACAAAATAACCAACGTAAATTATTGACCGGTGGCATTTTCGTAAATAAGTTGGACACTTAGACGTCTGTTAAAGGGCGGCATCAACATCTATAACACTATAGCCGCTGGTGCCCCTCCTAACAGACATGTATATGTTTGACAAGTAGATGAAAAGTTTTTTTTGTTCACCATAGAGACGTCTGATACCGCCACCCCGATGTCTATATACAATTATAGACGTCGCCCCCCCTGTCACCGACGTCTATATGCCTAACAGGTAGGTGAAAAGTTGTTTTTTCCTCCATATAGATGTCAGATCCAGCCTTCTAACGTCTAAATGACCTGAGAGGGTAGTTGAAAAGTTGTTTTGGATGTCATATTAGTGAGGGCCCCGACGTCTAGGCGAGAATAGACGTCGGTGCCCTTTGTGTTCGACGTCTTGGTTCCTGTTAAATCAAAAATCGAACCCGCGGTTACGTGCACTTCATCGTCTTCCTTCTCGCCTTTTCTCTCCGCGGCATTGCCTTTTCAGGTGCATTTTGTCTCTTTTGAACCGTTTAAACTTACTTTTACTCCGATTAAATTAATCTTTGATGGATTATCTTCCATTTGAACCGATTAAAATTTGTTTTCGTTGTGTTTTGGTGCAGTTTTTCTCGTGTCTTTGGATAGCGTAGTAGCACATTCTCCCTTTGCTAGTTTTCTCGTAAGGAAAGCTTTCGTCTTTTGGATGTCTTATAGCATTTCAACCCAAAACTGATCCTGGGTCCTCTCCTAGTTCTCATGTCACCGTATTCGTTTTCATTGTCGGTTGGAATGGAACTAGGCAAGGACCTACATTCGGTTTTCGGTTGAAATGCCATAAGAGGTCCAAAAGACGCAATCTTTTCTTATGACGAAACTAGCAAAGGAAGAAGGTTATCTACGATACCCAAAGACACGAGATGTAGTAGACGTCGGTTAATGCCATATCCGACGTCTATAGAGTCCTTAGACGTCGGTTAATGCCATGTCCGATGCTATAAAGACGTCGAACCTGTAGAGTCCGATGTCCCATTAACGTCACCCATAAAGATGCCGGATCGGGATCAGACGTTAAAAGCCCAAACTAACAGACGTCTAAAGCCCTCTCTGCACTAGTGAGAATACCTTGCAAATGCTTGAAATGCAATAAAATTTTGTCAATTCCTCATTATGAATGGATGATACTCAATCACATTGGACACTTTGTTTTTAACATTCCAAACAACACTCTCTTGACAATGCCAATAGGGAAAGGAATAACATTTCAAATAACATTCACAATAATGAATGCAAATCTAGATCCATGTTCATTAACGTTAAAAAAAAATGTTACAATATATTATTTTGTTCATCTATGTACAATGATCTCTTACTTTCTATAATAACTAAATACCCAAATTACTCATGTTTCGTCCTATTTCCAGTGTAGGAAGTCCTAAGGGCTCTACTCTTGTATCACTTTCGTGATCCGACCCTCACAAACCTCTCTGCAATGGTTGGTGTAAATGTCTCTCAGGCTTACTATAAGAAAAATCGCAGTTACATACAACCAAAATCCGTATATAACATCCAAAATCCGTATATAAATTGATGTTACATACAGATTACATAAGACAAAAATCTGTATATAAAAGAGGTGTAGATAAGTTATATACGGATATATCCATATATAATTACATACAGAAAAATCTTTATATAATTACATACAGAAAAATCTGTATATAATTACATACAGAAAAATCCGTATATAATTATATACGGAAAAATCTGTATATAAAATATGTATGTAATTACATAGAAAAAATTCATATAATTACATACAAAAAAATCCTTATGTAATTTATTGTTTTATAAAAAAAATTGGTGATTTCACATCTATTTGATAGTTGATAAAAGTCAACATAACAGTCAAATTGTCGAAAACCATAGATGAAACATTTACAACTATTTAATAGAAGATTAGTTCACTGAAACCTTTCAACATTTATCAAAAATAAGACAGGTTTCAAGCTAAATGGTTTCTATATCCAAGAAAAGACTATGCTAAAGTAAAAAAATTGTACAAGAAAATATACAAGGATTCTATACTTGAATTGATAAATAAAATATCTATCTATATACAAGGATCCTATACTTGAATGGATAAATAAAATATCTGTCTAGAATGGTAAAATATCTAAGTCTAAAGGTAGAGAAAGTTGTTTACAACAACTACAATATCTTTTGTGGAATGAGAAAGATGTCAACTAGATATATGTTGCGCTATTCTTTTCAAAAACAAGATGTGTAGCCCATTTCTCAGTTTCCCATAGTGTGAAATGTTATAGGGCAAGAAGCTATCACCATGTCAATAGTTGTCAAACAGCAACATGCAATTGTTCATATACTAGGAGTCTTGTTAAAGCAACAAAAGCAATTACCCCAACCTGGAGTAATAAGGAAAAAAAAATACAATTAATAGTTTTAAGAAATTAATTGAAAGATTCTACACTTAACTCATTAAATTAATTGAAATTTATTATATGTCACTTTTTGTATGAGTCTATACATCAGTTTATAATTTTACAAAATTTCTCTCTTTACTTATATATTAACTCGCCAAATAAGTAAGTTGATTTCTATTTGCGAGGAAGACTTTTTTTCTTATTTTCTTTTCTTGAGAGTTTTTATCTAAAATTTTATAAAATGGAATTCAACTAATTAATAACAAATGAATCCAAATCTGCAACATGATTATACTAAAATCACAAGGTACATTCACACGTTCATACATCGAAATATAATTAATTTTGCAGCAATCCAGTTAATAACTTTTAATATAATATACTAATAATTCCAAAGAAAAAAGTTTATTTCAAACTATCTAATATATATATATATATATATATATATATATATATATATATATATATATATATATATATATTCTATTATAATATTTTATACCCAAAATGTCAAATGAAAATTTATCTTAGCTTGCTATATAATATATAACGTAATAAATGTAATATATATATATAACAATATATCAATCATGTCTAACATCCCATACAATAAATATATATGCCCTACATCCACACTATACAAATATATATTAAACAAGATTTTAACCAACTAATACAATAAAATATTTCTGTAGCATTTGAATCAAAACAACAAACAATTTTTTTGCAGGATTTTGATATCCAAACAGCAAATAATTTCCTGCAACATTTTTATCAAAACAGCAAAAAATTTTCAGCAGCATTTTTATACCCAATCAGCAAATAATTTTCTACAGCATTTGAATCTAAACAGCAAATAATTTTCTGCAGCATTTGAATCAAAACAACAATAGTTTTCAGCAGATTTTTATAATGAAACAACAATAGTTTATGCAGAATTCTGAGAGATGAATAAAATAGAATTAAGGGGGAAAATAGAATTAAGGGGAAAAACTGAAGCTGTACAAAAATAATATTTTACAATATACAAACCTGGTAGAAGGCTAGGCACTGAAGCACAAACTTATCCATTGAGTCCAATTCCAAATCCAGAGCAGCATCATAATCCTTGACCTGAGATCATAAATGAAGTTGCTGAGTGACAAATGTGAATCAGTATTTCTCCCAAAAAGTTAACATAAAATGAAAGGCCAAAATCTGTGTCCCATAGTTAATAGATAAATTTATAAATCACACATTGAAAGATCCTGATCAACTACCAAAATCACACATTCAGAACAGAGTTAGTAACAAAGTCATCAAACAGAAAAGCCACCTTTAAAAGGCATGAAGACGAAACCTATTTTGTAGAGTTAAACTTAAAACTATAAGTTACTAAAGGAAAAATGCAAATGTAAACTAAGTTACTTAGCTGACATTAAATGGAAACTTTAATTCAAGTAGAATGAGTTAGTAGTATACGAGACAGAAATGTTATGAATGAAAAAAGTGAGGAAAGATACTATTAGAGAACAGAGAGCATCCATTGATGCAATAGATTACATTTCAAACCATAAAATAATATGCACACAGATGACTCAGGATTTTCAGAAAAAGCTTTCAGCTAAGTTAATAACTAAATGTTCCAACAATCTATCAGTACAATAAGGTTGATAGATACCTGAGTGAGGTGTGCCCATGCTTCAAGAAAATTTCTATCAATTTGAAGTGATTTTAGATGTGCATCCACAACTTTCTTATATTCACTAATTAAAGATAATGCTAAACCCTGTAAAAGAAAGCATTTACTCAGAAAAATAATAAAGATATATTTTCATGTGACGTGAGAAACCCAACATAAAGGGCTCATAATCAATGAGGACTAAAATGCAAAGACTTGGGACCCACCAAATATGTGTAGACAGACTTATTATCCCTGTCTAGTTGCACACAGGCTGAAAGGTCTTCAACGACAACATTAAACTCTTTAAATTTGAAAAACTCAACAAGCAGATACGCAAAAATCAAAACAGAGAACAATCAATTTCCTTTTTAATAATTCTAAATCTTATCTTTCTCTTTCTTTTCTCCATCAGTTCTCTGAGGATATCGGTGCATTGCCAGTCTGGGTGTTTAAAGATTGTGAATTTTGTAACAGGAAGCTCTGGATGGACTTGAGTTTGCAAAGGGTTCGGCAAAGTCAAAATGGGGATCTCTAAGGGCTTCCATGGGACATCTCGACCCATTCGATCTCAGAATTGTTGCCATTGGAAACGAAGAGTGCGCCATGTCTAAGTATCGAGGAAATAAACCATGCAGGAGATGTTGCCACGTTCTTGGCGGACTTGCGGATGGTCTCTCCAAGCGTGGTGGTTTTGGTGGATAGCGAGGGGTGGGCGGATATGGCTACAGCAACAGCCTCGTCGTTCCTACGCTGCGTCGTTAGCAGTTTGGAGTACTACCCGATTATTTTGGAGTTGCTGGATGTGTCGACGGCTAGGGGAGGAGGGGAGAGGGTGAGGAGAATCGGAATGATGCATCTGCGACCGAAGGTTGGGTGGAAGATGAAAGGAAGAGACAAGGGAGAGAGGGAGAAAAGCTTAGAAACACTGAGTCATTATAAGAAAAAGAATAGTGTCCGTTAACCACGTCAGTTGATGGTGTGAGCTTTTGAGGACTAAAATCAAAGTTTCTTAAAGAAAAAAACTAAGAGAGACTAAAACTAAAATCGCTTGATAATATAGGAACTAAAACATATTTAACCCTAAATTATTTAATTGAAATTATTTTATAAGAAATTTAATTTAATTACAAAAATAATTAAAATCATGAAATTTATTTATTTAATAATATTTAAAAACTTTAATTATTAATTAGATATAATTTTAATTATTTTAAATACATTTAAAAACATTTTTTAAAAATTATAAATGATTTTAATTAATAAAAAATTTAAAATTAAAAAAAAGTAAAGATGTGGGGGGTGCATGACTTCTCTTATTGAAGTCGTCGAACCCCCTACGATTTCAATTTTTTTATATTTTTTTTATTAAAAAAGACGTGGTAATCGATTACAAAACCTGGTAATCAATTACTATACCTTAAAATCGTTTTTGGGGTGCACGACTTCAACTCTGGTCAAATGAACAGGGTGAAGTCGTGCAGGGGGACACGACTTCTTCATTAGAAGTCGTATGCCCCCTACGACTTGCCTATTTTCGTATTTTGAAAAGTTTTTGCCTACTTTCGTAATATCTTACGCAAATTTGCCTAGTTTGGTAACTTTGCCATGCGCAAGAGATAGTGGTTACTTTGTGTTTACTACTCTCACCTCCCGGTGCGTGGGTGCTTGGTCTTGGAGGTCGCTTTTAATTATTTGATAAATGATTGTATTGGTTTGGGGTTTTGATTAATTCCATTGGTAGTAGTCTTGCCATTTTAAACCTGTTGATTTATGAAGTTGTAACTATAAAACTATGTTATTTTCTTGCATTGTTGATGATCGTGGGTGAGTTTTTCATATTGCATTACGATAAGATTGTTGGAGTCTCGTGTAAAAACTGATATTCGAATGTCACTTTCTTTTGCATGAGGAGGTGGATTTCTCGCCCAAAAGACTTCGGCTCGTGTTAAGTATAGTGCACTAGTCTGCGTAGTGTCAGTGTTTTTACTCGTTAGTCCTTGAGAAGTTTGGGAGATAGGTCTGAAGTCGCAATGGAAGATGACTCGAATCCCCCTATTAGTGAGAACTGGTTATTACGACATTTCAGTGTATGAAAGTGACATTGGTTAATGGACATTTTGGTTGTGTTGGCTGAATCTGTGATGAAATATGATGTATCTGTTATTTTATTTTGTATTTAATTTGAATATGCTATGTTATGATATATTTGGTTACTCATACTTGCCTGTTTGTGGTTGTGGTTTCCACTTGCGATAATCATACTTGTACGGAGTAGATGGTGTTGTAGATAAGGCTGGCATGAAGTAGCTGACGAGAGTTGGGGAGTCTAAGTTTGGGCTTTATTATTAGTTTGCTTATTTACTTTGAAGTTTTAAACTTGGTGTTTTATGTAAAAGTGAAGTTTCCAGACTTCCGCTTTATTTTGACCTACGTTTATAATTGTATGTTTTGCTTCCGCGATTTACTTAATGAAGTTATTAGATAAGAAGAAGACGTTTAGTAAATTGTGATTTTTTGAAAGTTTTTATATACTCGTGACACTCCGTTAGGAGTGTTACAATGGTATACTAGATTTAGTACATCATGGTCAAAGGAAACATAAAAACTATGTTGAGGGAAAAAAGAGACCTGGTGATACTTCGTTGAAGCTATCAAATTAATACTACTTTTTAAGGCAACTTCAGTATTGCCAAGTACTATTCAAGAAAGTAGATAGGGTTAAAGAAACCTTGAGTCGTCTCCCAACGAATAGGGAGTTGTGTTTCAATATTTGAATCTGATGAATATAATGCAATGCTCAAGAATAAAAGTAAGAAACTATGCTAATAGAACTAATGTTTGAAGAACAAAGAGGAAACTTAGAAACAATTATGATGAGATCGGCTAACTCCACTGCTTTTCCAAGATAGATTCATCATCGATTATCAACAGATCATTGTTCAATTGATTATTGTTCAAGTTTCAAATTAATTAAAGTACACTCTTAATTAATTTGAGGGCGATCATGCAGTTAACCAAGATAGATTCTCAATCAAATGCAAGACCTTTCTAGATTATTCACAATGAATTCAACCAAAGTACATTCTCAATCAAATTTTATTGTGTTTAATCATGTCTATTCTTAAATCTCCTAACCAAATTAAAAGCTAATTAATCAAATTAAATTCTCAATTAATTATAGTTGAAATTATTACCATCAATCAAAGTACATTCTAAATTGATAGCAAAAACTCGTTTAATCATATGAAAGTTCTTAAATTTAATCAAAGTAGATTCTCAACCAAACCTAGAAACCCTTGAACTCATATGGTTAATATGCATGTAGATTCAAACACCTTATGATGCAAAAATCATTATTTTTAATATGATTGAGAGATGAAAGACATAGAAAGAGAGAAACTCAAATCAATAATCAAAAGAAAAAATTACATTAATTCAACTTAACCTCAGAATCCATAATGAAATTATAGTGGAATAGCTTTAGGAGCTTAACCTCTAGGGATGGAGTAGAATACATGGCAAAATAAAAGTGAGAGGAGTGGTGGATGAATGAGTTATGTTTCGTGCCTCCCCTGGGTCTCTTTATATGGGCTTGATTGGACTTTGACTCTGAATCTTTTGTTGGTAAGATCTTTTATCTTCTATCTAATATCTTCCAAATATTCAACATATTTAATCGATTTTTGAGAATATTTGATAATATCTTTTAAGATATATTTTCTCCAAATTATCTTTTAAAATATCTAACAGATTTGAACTTGCTCAAAATTACAATTCAACCCTTTCTATTTTATTCAAAATTGCACAGAAGTCTAGAAATTTCCTCTAATTGCACTTTAGTCTTTTCTTTCTTTTCAAAATTGAAATTCAAACTTTAATTCTAGCTGGATCAACAAACATTAGACTCTCCAAAATAATTTATGCAACTAAAATCACATTTTAAGGCTCTTTAATTCCTAAACCCGATAAAGCCAATCATGCAAAATGTTATTCAAATCAATCATTTAAGCACAATTATTCCACTAAAATTTTGAAATTAAATCTAAAATGTGGGTATAAATATGCAATCATCACACCCCCACACTTACCCTTTTGCACTCCTGGGAAAAATTGATTAACTCCAAGACTTTGTTCTCGGTCATTTTATTCCATATTAGCATTTTGATTAAAAGAATGAACAACACCATATATAGATCAATAATCTATAAATCAATTTGTCATGGACATGCAAATGAAATCACTCTATTGTTCACACATGAGTTAACCTTTTTGAATTCACAAGAAAATCAAATATGAAAGATAACACTCAAGTCAAAATGTATCTATTTCTCTCCAACTCTCTCAAGTGTTTTTGGCTTGTGTTTACGCTCACAATACCCATGTAAGTAGACACCCTTGATATTTAGCAAGACTCTAACATTCACGTACTTTAGAAAAACATGCAATTATTGATCATGAGGGCTTTTTAAATATCTATTGAGGCCAATGCAAAGGTAGGAAATTTTTTTGGAATTTCTGAGTTTTTGAAATTGATATAAAAAGAGTAATGACACTTGACTTCAAAAACACATGTATTATTTGATGCTCTTTTAAGAAAGATTTTTTCTTTTCTTTTTTCCTTTTTTTTTCTTTCTTTTTCTCAAAATTATGACTTTTCATCTTCCTTTTTGCCAATCTTATTATATTGTAGGTGAGGCACTCACCCACACCACTTACTTCTAACACAATCCATTACTCCTTCTTTCCTAAGGTTTAAGGAAAATATGATATTTCTTCTTTTCTCATTTGACAATGACTGAAAAACAAGGAAAATAGTCTTAAGGCTCAAAGGGTTTCCAATGAATTAATGTTAGGACAAGTTTATTTGGCCAAGTAGCTAAAACAAGAAATGTCTCAATCATATCAAATCATGCATATTCACCTCAGTTGCACAACACAGAATCAAGCTAAATATTAGAGTATCATCAAAACATGGGCAAATCACTCAAGAAAAATAGGTATGGCATAAGGTGGTCCATCCTTAACATTAGGCCGAAAACTCACACGGTTCAAATTCCTTTCACAAAAGATTTAATCAAGAAATTCTCAATTCAACTCAATTAGCAAATCATAGAAGCAATCCACTCATATCAACATGACTCTTTTTTTACTCTTGATTTCATTATCATCCCAGTTACCACTAGTATAAAAACAGCGTATAACATCACACGTTCAACGTCCAACCACTAAATAGCCAACGTTAAAAATGACCGGTGACATTTTTGTAAGTAAATGCAATTATTAAACGTCATTTAGAATTGTAATTTGACGTAAAAGGATATAAAACGTCAAATGTCCCCAGCGTTCGACGTCAAAAGGATAGTGAATTCAATAAAAATTTGAGCGGGAGATTGAAATTTGTGTTTCAATTACATTGTGCTATAAATCCTTTTTTGCCAATGCCCAAAGAGGGAGAAATAATTGAACATTAAATAAGATAGTTGAATGTGTATGACATATATGTATTTGTATGTCTCTGTTTGAATCTATGTGAAACAATTTCTGATTGTGCATTATACATCATGGTTATTGTTTTATTGATCATGGTTGTGCATCATCAAAAAAGTGAGAGATTATTGATAGGGGGAGCCATGTGAGTGCTGAACCCAAATCTTGTGTTTGTTTTTTATGATGACAATACATATGTTGGACATACTGTTGTTTTTGCATACTACTGTGGTTTTGATGTGATTATATCTTTGTATGCATACTGTATGTTTCTGAGTAATGAAAACCACAAGCACAAAAGATTAAGTTTTGAACTGTGGCAAAACAACAAGTTTGAATCGATTATATTAGTTGATGAATCGATTAAAACTCGTGTTTTTGCATATATCATCTTCAAATTTGTTGTGATGAGTTTTTGAAGAGAAAAAATTTTCAAAATCCGTTTAAGTGTTAAGCTTAATCGATTACACATTTTATGTAATCAATTAAGTATGTTATCTTTTGAAAATTGTTTTCAGCTTTGTCAAAAATGCTCTAACAATCATATTTTTTAGGGTTAAATATGTTTTTCGTCCCTTAAGTAAGTATCACACAATTTTGGTTTTAGTCCCTACTCGAAACTTTGATGGTTTTTAGTCCTCATAGTTTTGAAACTCTTACTATTAGTCCTTAAAATTGGACGGCGTTAACTTTTAGTAGATGTGGCAAACGGCGAGGCCACGTTTTATGCTAGTTGCCCTCTTCACTCTCTGCCACGTGAACAAGTGTGATTACACAGTGTGGCCAGGGATTTTAGGCACGTCGGAACTCGCAAGCACAGGCTTTGAACTCGCCAAAGGGGGTTCCAGAAGCTTCCAGGCTCCGACCGGTTGGTCCAGTAGACTTTGGGGTAGAACTGGTTGCCAGTTCGACTATTCCGGCAGCGAGACGTGCACCACCGCCAATTGCGATTCCGGAGAGGTCAACTGCAATGGCGCCGAAGCCTCCCCGCCGGCAACTCTTGTCGAGTTCACTCTCGGCACTGCTTCCATGGACTACTACGACGTGAGCCTCGTCGACGGCTATAATTTGTCGATGATGGTGGCAGCGAGAGGCGAGTCGGGGTCCTGCACCACCACAGGGTGCGACGAGGATCTCAATCGGCATTGCCCATCGGAACTGAGGGTGGAGGGCGGCGACGCGTGTCAAAGTGCGTGTGGCGCATTTGGGAAACCGGAGTATTGTTGCAACAGCGTGTTTGGTAACCCTTCAATTTGCAAACCTTCTACTTACTTTGAAATTTTCAAGTCCATATGTCCCAAAGCCTATAGTTATGCATAGGATGATGCCACTAGCACGTTCACTTGTTCCGGCACCGACTACACAATAACATTTTGCCCCTCTTCTCCTAGGTAAACAAAGTAACAAAAATAACCTTAGTTTCGTTTAGTCCTACGTTTTATGCTTCTTACTTGTTGATTTGAATTCATGTAAGAGCAAGATGGATGGTGATTGAGATTCGTTTTGTTCTTTTTGCAGTTTGAAGTCTTCAACAGATTCAAGTCCAAAGGGAATGGATTCTGGGTCTGGGAGTGTGACGGGGACAGGTTCATCGGTGGAACAATTTGAATTGGCTACTTCGTGGTTAGCCGACATGGCAACGGCGACAAGGGCCTCGACGCAAGCATGGCCTTTTGTGACTTTGCCCAATTAAGAACCCTAATTGTTAATCTGATTTCAATCAACAACACGTGCCAATCACTTAATCTCATGAATAAAAAGAAAACCAACGTGGCAGAGAGTGAAGAGGGCAGCCGGCATAAAACGTGGCATCGCCGTTTGCCACATCTACTAAAAGTTAACGCCGTCCAATTTTAAGGACTAATAGTAAGAGTTTCAAAACTATGAGGACTAAAAACCATCAAAGTTTCGAGTAGGGACTAAAACCAAAATCGTGTGATACTTAAGGGACGAAAAACATATTTAACCCTATTTTTTAAATATGTTTGACTAGCATTAAATGAGAATCGATTACATTAATTGTGCATTCAATTAAGAGTTGAGTTAGTTGTAATTCTGTTACATATGGTTTTTTATTATGTAACCAATTACATTACTAATATAATCAATTACTTTGCGTCTGTTATGAGAGAAACTATAAATTGACGCATTGCTTGTATTTTTGTAACACTTGATCATTTGTACATTTTCATATCTGACAATTTTGATCTAAGAAAGTTTTACAAATTACATTGACGCTCCAAGAATCAAGAAGCAAAGATCTTGAAGAAACTTGAAGGATTCTTGAGAGGAAATTTGAGAGCTTGACTGACTGATCTTATCCGCACTGCTGAGGTGGATTTGTTGTGATCAAAAAAGGTTTATGCACTTGTTGATTGTGTTGTGTCCTTGTTTGTGTGCAACAGGAAGAAGAGTGAGGAGCTCTTGGACTTTGAGAGGGGATTCTCAAAGGGATTTTGCAGCAAGAACGTGTGGTTTTGTGTGTGCAGGTGTATTCGTTTCTATATTTAATTGTTTGAGTGGAAAAGGTGTTTACATTGTGAGAGTGTGTTCACTATAAAACTTTTGGTGTAATTCTCCAATTATTATAGTGAAATATCCTTCAATCAATGGTTGATCGAAAGGGTGATGAGATGTAGGCATTAAGGCCAAACCAGGATAAAAATTGTGTTTGATCTTCTTTCTCTATCTCTTTACATTTCATTGCATACACATTTTACTTACATCGCAAAAAAGTTTCAAAAATCATTCTAATTCTGCAGAAAGAATTGAAAAGTACACGTTTTTATAAATCACCAATTTATCCCCTCTTGGTATCGAGAAACAAGCTTTTTTTTAGTTCTAACAACATAAATAGTAAATGTCTTCTCTCCTTAACTTGATAATTATTAAAAGATGTTGATTTTTTTTAATCTTTTTCTAACCTTCTTTTACCCAAAATCTCTCGTTAGCCTTTCTCTTTCTTCTCACATTCTATAACCCCTCAATTTTTATTCAAGTTTAACTAATATATTATTATTTACTGAAGTAATTAAATGCTGAATTTTATTGGATGAACTTATCTTTTAACAGATCAGTTTTTTATCATATTTATTTTTTATTCAAGTCTATTCTTATCATGTTATGATGTCACGCTACTTGATAAAAAAAACATGTTTTTCACAATTTACCTACGTATTATTAATATTTATTGACTACAATTTATTGACTCATAACTTATTAACTGATACTATCACTTATTATTATAATTGTTCACACTTCATGAATAATATTATATAATTTATAAAGAGTATATTTGTAAGAACTTGGAAATTAATTGGAAAACTTAATGGGTATTAAGTTAATGAAACCAGAAATTTTTCCTTTAAAAGCTATTTTAGACACATTATGGTTCATTAATCCAACTCCATTCTCTCTCTAGAACTCAGTCTTTTTCTCTCTGTCTTCTCTCTACCATTTCCTCACATTCAGCCATTGCATGTTTGATTTGGTAGTACTAAAGTGACCGCGGCGCAGAGAGCTTCGCAACCCTCCGATTAGATTCTCATTCTTTAGCGGGTAAGTCGTTTCCCCTTTCTCCTCCGTGATTTTGGAACCTTGGGCATGCATCTCTGGTGGTTGCATGTAGCTAGAAATATTCTTTTCCATTTCCTCTGTTTATTCTAGCTCTAAGAGCTGTTTTCTATCACCAATTTGGTGGATGTAGGGTATTGTGCTTTTGCTGTGATGTGAAGTTCCTGTTGTGAGTTGTACTGTGAGAACCTTAGGTAAAGGGAGCTAATTATTTTTCTTTGAATTTATTTCTTGAATCTGCTTTGTAAATGAATGCATGTTGAATTTTGGATTGTCGTGTAGTTTTGTATGGTACTTTGGATTTTAAGTATATAGGATGGTTTGAATTGAATGGTGTAATTGATGGAACTGTGATTGATTGCTTTATAGTGAGTTTGATGAACTTAATTATTGTATTGGATCATGTTAGAAGTGATTTGGAGTGTGAAATCTGTTGTAACTTTAGCTAGGTAGAAAACTTGGTCACTTGGTAGTGTTTTAGGTCATTTTGGAGGAAGTGAGGTAGTGAATTTGAGAGTTAGGGGCTCTCGGTATAATTGAGCTATTGGGACAGTCTTAGCAAGTGGATTGTGACTTGTTTGAGTCACCAAATTGGTCAGAATAGGTACAAAGTGTTAGAATTGGGTTTGGGGTCCTCTAGTTATTGAGTTTGATGTTTTGGAGTAGAAATTGAGTTGGTTTAGTACATCTAATTCCTATCCAAATGACCAATGCAATACTTTGCTTTCATCTATAAACATATTTCATATCAATATTAGTGTTACAGACTTTAAATTGATCAATTGGATATGTCTAAGATGCACCAAAACTAGAAAAATCATGTTGCTGTCAAAAACTGATAAGAATAATCGATTATCTCACTTGATAATCAATTATTCTAATCAAAGAGTTGTATCTTCTTCAAAGCTCTCGCAAATAGATAATCGATTATTGTCGTCGGAAAATCATCCAGTACAGTTTTTGGTGGTTTTCAGGGTTCTAGATGTGCATTTTGGATGTTCTTTAGGTCGTTTTGGGGGGTTTTGGACCTTTCCGGAATTGTTGGTGATGGTTTCAAAGTTGTTTTCCTTGTCTAAGTATGAGTTTAAGGGGTTTTGTGTTGTTTAGTGGTTCTTCTTGGATTGTTATTGCCTGTTAATGTACATGGAATGGTTTCATGTGATTTTTGATGACTTATTAAGTTGTTTGTGGTCTTTTGAAATATAATTAGTATTATATCTATGTTTGTATGCAATGTAAAAGTGAAAGTATGTGATTTTCAAAGTATGTTTGATGGACATAATTTCATGGACCTCACAGAGGGGTTACATGGTGGTGCCTCATGTTGTGATCCACAGTGAATTCTCTTGTTGAGATTCAAGTATGTTTAGAATGAATGTAGGAGCTCAGTCTTGGGGGTCATCCTGAAACTCCAATGGTCTTTCTTCTCACGTAGAGAGGATTGAACCATGTGGTGAGGAGTAGTAGGAGGTCTTAGTCTTGGGGGCTTCCAGTACGTCTCAAGGCCCGGAGCAGGCTAACCTCGTGAGTGTGATAGGGTGGGGAACCCAGATATCATAAGCCACCATGAGTGCAAGATCCGCCATAGCTCGACTATCATTCTAAAGTCCGGACAAGTCAAGTCTAGAATATCACATGTTAGGATGCGTGTTTATCTTGCTTGATTGAAGTTAACTCTTGCATGCACATATCGTTATATTGTATGTTTTTTTATATAATTAGCTCACTCTTGCTTGTTTGTGTTCGTGCAATGTTTGTGTGTGTTTCCTCTTGCGATGATCATCTACTTGGATGGGAGCAGATGTCGAGGAGGTGCCCTTGAAGCAGGCATTGGAGGAAGCTGATGCTGAATCCTAGTTTCATTAGGATCTCCTTATTTTAACTTATGTATTTTGAAAAACTTTAATATGTAGAACCCTTGATATGTTGGAAAACCCTAATACTTCAAGCTTTAACTTCCAAATATTTTAAGAATGACTGTAATCTCAATATTCTGTTATTTGTCTCTAACTGTTTTTCAATATTATAACTTGATGACGTCTTTATTATATATACATGTCGTATATTTTGGGATGTCACAATATTAATATATATATATATATATATATATATATATATATATATATATATATATATATATATATATTTTGAAATAAAAATTATATATAATATAACTAATATATTATATACTATAAGTATAATATTATAAAATTTTAGGTATTACAATTACCTAGGTATAAAATTAAAGATCAAATAAAAAATTAAACATATCCCAATAATCATAAATAATCAGCACATTTAACTTTCACGTAATTCAAAAAACCAAAACAACCTTAAAAAAGTGAACCTGTAAATTTTGTTATTATGATTGATCTTATCCTTTCTTTATCTTAAAAAAATTAAAAAATGTGTTTAGAAATATAGAAAAAAAACTTGAAGAGAAATTTGAAAAAAAAAACTAGAGATATGGTAATCTTATAAAATAAAATTCGATTAATAAAATGATTATTTATAACTTTAACATTTTTATTGTTAAAAGTCATCAATACTCCCAAATCATTATTTTATAATTAATCCATGCAGATTTTAATAAATGACACACGTCTTCTATACAAAATAACCTATTTTGCTTTTTTTTTAAATATTGTTGACTAAAACTGAAAAAACTTATAAATATTGAAAATTAAATTTTTAAAATATAAAAAATTAAAAAGCAAAATAGAACTGAAAAATTACAAAATGGAATTTTATAAATAAAATAAAGCAAAAAGGTTATATATATATATATATATATATATATATATATATATATATATATATCTGTTTAGAAAATTTAGAAAATATGTTATTTTATTAAAATCACAATGAAAAGTAAAATTTTATTTTATTTTTTCTTGAGTAACTTAACTAATAAGACAATAAATTCTATTGAAATGTCTGAAATGGGAAAAATACCCAAACCAACGGTTTATTTTGCTTTGTTTTCCGGTGAAATTGAAGAGCGCTCTCTCGGAGAAACTTCAGAAAACAACCATTACCATCTCCGTCGCCGCCATGGAAGGAGGTGGAGGAACGTTATCGGAGATTCACCAATCCGCAAAGAAACTTCTGCTTAGGTCTCGTGACGGTCTTGAACGTCTCGAACGCCTCGAGTACTCTGCCACCGCCGGCACCGGCGCCGAAACGGAGCTTTCGTTCGCTGTGAAGAAGGACATCACACAGATCCAATCCCTCTGCGTGGAGATGGAGCGCCTCTGGCGATCCGTCACAGCAAAACCTCAACGCGATCTCTGGAAAAGGTGAACGATTTCGATCCCGATCTCAGTTGAATCAATTGTTTTCATGAGGATATTTGTGTGTTTTTGAGGAAATTGCTTCGATGATTTGGGCATGTTGTTTCGCGCGGTGGTTGTTGGAGTTCGGAATTGCATATTTGATTGTGGAAGAATGCAGACAATTTCGTATCTTTTTCTGATGATATTGCTACTGTGATTTTTCTCCATATTATATGAGTTCAGAGTTGCGCCTCTTGAAAATTTGAAGAATGATGCCAATATTTTGTTTGGAATTAATCGGAAGAGTAATTAAAATTCAATGCGAAATGTTGTTATTTGGGATGGTATGGAAAAGTGCTAGGGATTAGATGGTTGGTGATTCGAAATGTAGGAGTGATGTTGTAATGGTCCTGTCTGTTTGATTTCTGTTTGTTATTGCAATTTGTTATGTATGTTAATGTAAATTCCCAAAATTGTTCTCAAAGCTAGAAGTTGCAAACGTTGTTATTGATAAAAAGATCGAAGTACTAAATGCTTAGGTCACTCGAGAGAGCCCTACGGAACATTACGAAATAAAAAGCTCCTAGGCTGTGGGTGATCCGTCAATGCATGTTTTTCTTAATTCTGTATTGGCTGTCTCAAAATCAAGTAAAAAGCTTCATTTATTTGTGGTTTACAAGGATGAGTACAGTTTTGGGAAGAGAAACAATTAATCTGCAAATTTACTCAGACATATGCTACCAATTAGGATTTGTCAATCTGCTGGTGTTAGAAATAACAAGAACTTAAGTATCTGCAATGTTTCTTAGCGTTTACCCCAATTTCTTCATTCTGTTCCAACAGTGCTCAATGAGCAATAACATCTATATAAATTTGCTTTTATCTTTGCTGCATTTCTTAACACCGCATTCGTTTTGTCAAAGTAAATGTGACAGACATACTGTATAATATTTGTTTATTTTCCCTCTCCCTCTGCTTGAAAACTAAACTATCTCCTGCTTTAATCCACTTCTATTTTTACATACCCTATATCATTGTTGAAATCTCAATCTTTTGGACTATAACTTATTTCACAATAATTATGCTTGACCTTAGTAATGCTCTTCTGTTCTGGTTAAGATCTATAGTAGCTTCAGAATTTTGGAGTCACAAAACTTTAATGGCAGGTTCTCTTTATTGTCTCACTTATCTAGGCTAGTCATTTTGTGCAACATGATTACACGCGTAACTAAATGCTAATTGTCATATCATAATACAAAAAACAAATTCTCTGTATCTTCTGCTTATATCTATGCTATAATGGGTTCTGCTGCTGGAATTGCAGTATTCTAGTTGAGGATTTTCATTAAAGGTATTATGTTTCTTATTCAGAAAAGTGGAACAAATAGCTGAGGAGGCTGAATCACTAAGAGCAAGTTTGGATAAATATAACTTACGGCATCAGAAACGGATGAGAGAAGCTAATGAGAGAGCAGAACTGTTGGGACGAGCTGTATGTTGTTACCATCATGCTCTAGTTTAGTGGCTTATTTTAATCGTCATTTGCTGATAACAACTTCATTTGAAATTGCTAGAATGGGGATTCTGCTCATGTTCTGAGAATTTTTGATGAGGAGGCACAAGCATTACATTCAGTCCGCGCTTCTGCCCGGGAACTAGAAAATGCAAATGCAATTGGGGAAGCCATCCTTTCTTCAATACATGGTCAAAGAGAACGCTTGAAGGTAATTTCATTTCATTTCTGTTGTGACAACATTTATATTCTACAGTTTAGGTTTAGCTAGAATAATATCTTTTTGATTATTGGTGACAAATTAAATATTATGTTTGTTTATAAGCTACAATTGTAGTGTTTCTATGGAAGAAATTTAGATTGTAATTGCGTAAAATATCAATTTCCTATCTCTATTTATTGTTCTTTTCGTGCTGTTTCAGTTTCAGATGTTCACCTCTTAAACATATCCACTAAGTCATTAGTTACGTTAAATATAATTATGCTTTTTATCTCTATTTCTCATTAATGCTATTTTATGGTTCAGGGTTTAAACATAACACTTTTTTGTCCCCTTTTCCCTTTAAATTTGAACCATTACTTCTACTTCCATTTACACTGAGAACATCTCTCTTGAAGAGAATCCATTTCGCGGAATACCAAGAAAGTGTGTTCTTGTAATTCTTTCTTCTTTTTTGGGCTTCACTCATTGAAAATTGGAATCAAACTTAGTTTGTTTGATGGTTTTCATTATCGTATTCTCTTGTTGAAAAAGTGTAGCTTTTATCCTTTTCATGTTGTTTTCTATATTATTAACCTTCATCAACATCCAGTTTTTTAGGGTTTTAATTTCTTAGTGATAATTAATGGAGCATTATTAATCCATTATATTGTTGTTGATATACCTTTTCATTTGGTCATATATCCGGGATGCAGAGTGCACATAGAAAAGCATTGGACATCCTCAATACAGTTGGGATATCTAACTCCGTTTTGAGGCTAATTGAGAGAAGAAACCGTGTCGACCAATGGATCAAATATGCAGGAATGCTATTGACTGTCATTTTCTTGTTCGCATTTGTTTACTGGAGACATTGACCATTCTCAGATGTTGAAAATCTGGAAATTTGTTTGGGAGAGCATATAAAAGTGAGATACGAAGTATATTTGGCAGAAATAAGCGAAACTTCAACAGCTTGTGTGTCATGAGGTAATAATAGACACGAGGCTTAAATCTTGTAACTTCTTACACCATAGTCATTTGACAATATATTTTAGCCTACTTTAGATGTACAGTTTCATCTTAGAACAGTTCCATCTTAGATTTCTATTCCCAAACTTGATACGGATTTTGAATTTACTGTCACTTCCTATGCCGAATCCCTCTAAAAAATATTCTACTTAAATGGTTACTTCAAAGTTGTTACAAATGTCCATCGGTACTTTTCAGATAAGTGAACATGGAACTTTTTTCTTTCTTTATTGTACAGTTGTGTATCATGAATTTGTAATTCAGCTTCAACAATATTCATAAAGAAAATAGTGAATTTTTTTAGCTTAATTCATTTCGAGCTTGTTCAACGCTACGTATTTATTTTTGTCAATAAAAAATGTTCTTATACACGAGTAATTAATTATAATAATTTTGAATACATCTTTTTATAGAAATCAGTCTCATTCCATTCCTTTTTTCTTCACAGCATTTTTGGTAGCCGGAACGTGTAGCCGTAGGTGGTGGAACTACTTTTTTTTTAAGTTTTCATATTTCTTTTTCAGATATTAGAAAAGGCTTATTTTCAAAAATTCATTGACAAAAGGATCTACAATAATTTAAGAATGTCATGAGGTTCAAACTCACTTGGATCAATCAGCCAAATATAAATTTTGGAGTTGCTTATATAATGTTAATTAGCTAATAATATAAATTTATAAGCATTGTTTTAGAACGGGCAAAAAACAACTTCAATACAACTATCAAATAGAAAACAAGGTCATCTCGTGTCAAATGAGAATAACTTATAATACAATGAAAAATTCATGTAATGAAACCGATCATGTAAATGATTTTGACTTTTTTTTACTAGTGATCAAAACAAAATAAATGAGAATAATGATAAAAACCATTTATTAATATGTAGCAATTTGCCAAAAATAACTTTCAATAAACAAATTAATATAATGAAAGTTTTAATAAAAGCATTTTATTGTAAACACAATTATATTTAACTTTAAAAATAACAATCACGTATCACAAAAGGCAAAAGAATATTAAATAAATAAATACATCATTTTCAAATATATATATATATATATATATATATATATATATATAATATTTTATCAAATGAAACAATAAATACATAGGCGAAGGCTAAACCCATACACACATCTCTTAAACATAATATACATAAGAATAAGGATTCAATTTTGAAACTTAGTATAATAGAAGATATACCGAGAGATGAATTTAGCATATATATAAGAAAAAAGGCATTTGTTGGCAATGAATACCGAGTTTTCACATAAGGTTAGACCTAAGAAATGTGGTATAACATGAATAGTGAATAGTGAATAGTAATTTAAATTGAAAGTAATACCCGTAATTTAGGTCATCTTGCAGTGAGACGTACATATCGTTGTTTAGAGAATCCAGAATAGTCCCGAATTAATAGTTTTTTTACCCCTTTGGGAGGGGCATCGTACACTCGGAGACCTATCTCCTTACTATGCCCATATTTTGACAACCAGTCAGCCACTTGGTTTCCTTCACGATAACTATGAGAGATTCGAACCTTCCAATTTCCCTCAATCAACTCAAGTATCGATTGAACAAGAGGAGTATAAAGATCATGTTTTTCCGCCCGTTTATTCAGAACACAGTCCACTGCATCAACACTATCAGACTCAATCCACAGCTGCGAAATCTTTTTCTCCTTAGCAAGCTTCAGGGCAGTCAGGACACCCCACAGTTCAGATTGCACACTAAAGTCATTAGACGTTGGATCTGATGATCTGACAGAAAAATAAGAGATTGCAGTGTCACACTTAAAATACACATGAAAATCAAAGTTACACTACAAACCCAAACACAATTTTTAAATTAACTTCATTTAAGAGTTACCCGAAACAGAATGTTCCAAGATTTAACGTGAAGCCAAAACACCAAGAACCTGTGTGATCACGGAAAACTCCACCACAGCTAGTAAGATGTTCTTCAAGCTTATAAGACCCATCTACATTAGCTTTAATCCATCCCACCTCAGGAAAGGACCACCCAACCCAGATCTTTTCATAGCAAGCCCCTGTTAATTGTCCAAAATGGTAAGCAATATCGCAAGAAATTGTGAAAACAATGTGGCTAGAATAGCCACAACTGCAATTATGGAGACTTCAACATTCAGAAAATTGCAATAGCAGAATTACAAATTTAACCATGAGCAATAAATATCGTAAGAAATAGTGGACAAATGTGGAGACTTCAAAAATTCAGTGTGGTTACGTCAACAGCTTGCAGATCAAAACTTTATACCATGCCAGTAATAATACTTTTTTGGTTGATATGGTTGTCTAGAAGCTCTCACATCAGTCATGGTTACGTCATCATTTAAATGTGCTGTCTGGATTGAACGAGCTGAACCTGTTTCAGTGTTCCTTCTTGTGGGATCCCTAGGCTTTTCTGCACCTGTGGATTTGCTAGCTCTAGAAGGCACATCATTGTGATTTATAAGCCCTGTACAGAATCCTTCAAGAGTCATGACGGTTTTCTTTGTTGGATTCGAACAAGCCAAACCTATTCGAGCATTTTTACTTGTCTGGTTAATTGAATTTTCAATGGCCTCAGGTTCAGATGCCTTAACTTGAGATGGACTGGTCTGGTGTGCATCTTGATTTATAAGCTGTGTTTGGAATTTTTTTGTATTAGTAGCATTTGTTGTAGTCTGTTTCATAGCACAATCTGAGATGAGTGATATGCAAGAACGCCCATGACAAGAAAGAATGCAAGCTAGGGAATCCACTGCGGCTTGTAGAACAGGAGAAAGAACATCCGTTGAATATGTCACCTGAAAAGAAACAAACACATCATGCAGATTAAAAACAGGAACAGGCATTTACAAGATATAAATCTCTAAGTAAAGAAATACTGTCATACTTTGTATATAATTGCTGCTGTTAATAGCTCTCTCAAGTAGTTCATGTGAAAAGCATCGAATGCTGTTGACTCAAAATAAAGCCATCCATCTATGATTACTGTGATTATATTATCAGTACAATCCTTTGCATGATCAACATCAATCTCTTTGGAAAGCAAAAATAATGGAAATAGTCCAACAATGGTACTGTCCCCTATGCACAAGCCCCGGTCGACGCTAGTAATCTCATCATATACAACAAAAGAGCAATCAAGAATTTTCTGTGAAGACAACTTATAATTCAAAGTATGACTATTCAAGCAAACACTATCGATACTTTTAGTGTTAACAAGAATCTTCTTTCCACTTCCGTAAGGAAAGAACAATTTCCCAACCATCGGGTACATCCCTGCTACCAAAACAGCTTGAAGTATACCAGGATCATAGGCATTAGAGCAATAATTTCTACTACTCCTATTAATAAGCCCATTCCTATATAGTTCCGCAGCTAAATTCTTCCGCATGACATCTAACTTGCTCATTGCACTTTGAGAAACAAAGTACTGAGAACAAAACCGTGATTCTAGACCCATTTTCTTTGAATTAACCCAGCATTGATATGCTGCTATTATAGAAAACTGATCACCACAACCCCCATACAACGAAGCAAGCTCAGATCTAGCAGCTGCAGCTCTCTTCTTTTCATCAGGTAAAATAGGAAGCACAAATAGATCTTTACACTTAGATGCACATGCAAGTGTTAAAGCTGGATCAAGGCAATTCATTAATATGGAAAAAATAAGCATCCTGCTCGTATATGGATGAACAGGAAGATAGCCAAACTTCTGCCCTAGCTCTGTCAGGTGTTCATCAACTGACAATGCCCCAATCTCCTGAAGAACTCTAGCAGCACTTCGAATAGACTCAAAACCAGGAGGATCTAATGTCTGACTCAAAAATTCTTCTATTTTACAGGTTGGATCAAACAACTTAACCTGTGAAAAAAAAAATAATGAGACGAATTTTTAATCGTGTTACTATGTCTTAATTCATTCACATATATATTCTCTATTGCATATAATATGAAACTGTAAATATAACTGGGGAAAAAACATCATAAAAAATGTACGAAGCACAAAAAAGATGTAGACAAAACAAGAAAGTAAAAAACTTAACCATCTTGGTTCTTATTAAAGAGAGATTATTGAACAAATCCCTCCCCAAAAAGCACTAATAGAAACCATCAACAACCCATCGAGAGGACAAAGAAAAAAGTTGTACTCAAAAGGTTTGGATGACAGGTAAGGAGAAGGAGAATAATATTTGGGCATTCAATAATAGAATGGCACTGGAAGATACTCAAAGAGAAATCTTTCCCCTTAGCTCTCAAATGCCATAATTTTTCCACCAAAAAACAGAAATCTGTCTGAGGTTGGTTAGAAATCGATCATAACAATTCTAACAGGAGTCAGAGAACTATTAATAAAAAAAATGGGCAGAGTTATGATACGCTGCTCATTCTACCAGAAGTTTAATAAATAATAACTAAATGTAACTCCTTCAGATAAAATAACTCAGCTGATTGGGATCACCTATACCATAGAATCATTGTGAATTCTCTGACGTAACATAAAAAGCTTTTATTTTCTTATTTTATATCTCAGTATCTTCGAGAGATTATAAAAAGCTTTATCCTCGTGGGATATAAGAATCACAAACTTTGACTTATCAATTAAGGAAGATGAAAACCTGCAAACACAGCTCCTCAATAGGCATTCTCTTAATTTCAGGATCCTGAAAATCTAACAAAGAATCTGCTTGAACTTTTGAATATAGATGATAACAAGCTCCAGGATGACAGCGACTGGCACATCCCTCTCTTTTCTTAGCACTAGCTTTTGAAATCCAAGATGATTGGAGAGTAAATAAATTTTTGCAAGGATCATAACTTTTTTCTTTGATAAGCCCAGTGTCGATAACATACACTAAATCATCCAGAGGGACAGCAGTTTCAGCAATATTGGTAGACAGAACAATTTTGCGACAACCATGGGGTGCGGGCATAAAAGCCTCATTCATCTCAGAGGCTAGAACCATTGAATGAAGAGATACCACCTTAAACTTTGATCTTTTATTGAAAAATGAGGATGAAAGCAATCTTTCACGTGTTCTAACTATCTCATCCCAGCCTGGAAGGAAAACAATGATGCTTCCATCTTTTGAATCAACACATATTTTTCTTAAAAGTTGTTCTATCAGAACAACATCAACATCTTTAAGGTTGGCTGTTGTAAGATATTTATCTAGTAAATTTTTCTCTTCTTTGACAGAAAAATCATTATTCATGTGCTTCTTCAGCAATTCAACAGCTACTGGCTGGTGTTCTTTCTCAGCTATCTCTAAAGCAGTTGTTCCATCTTTGGCCTTTAAATGGCAGTTAGCCCCTAATGATAAGAGCATGCACATATCACCCACTTTACCTTTTCCAGCAAACACCATTAATGGATTGAGGCCAGTTAATGAATGCTGATAATCAAAGACCTTTGGCCTAGCTTTACTATAAACAAGCTCTAATAGTGAGCACCAGGCATCATTAGACCAAGCCAAATGTATTGCTTCATCTAGAGACAGCTTTTCTACTTGACTAAGTCCATGGTTATCTGCACCTGATTTTACAATAGAAAGTACATCCTCCAAGTAGTAATTTTTTACCTAAAAACAGAGCAAGAGGATGTTAAAGTCAAATGTGATAACTTAGGAGTTATTTAACAAAAGAATACTGTACACACACCGGATACGTGAGCCCTGGAACATAGATAATTGGGCAGGCACCAAAATATTGAGAAAATCTTGTAGCATCAAAACTACCACTCATCAGTATCTGTAATACGATGCGGATGGAACACAAACGTTACAATGATTGATAAAAACGGTGAAAAAGAAACAGAATATATATACATATATGTGAACATACCAGACGTAGGTGGGGATTTGAAGGCAGGATTTCTCTGCATACAAGTTAAAAAAAATAAAAAACGTCAAAAGCCATTGTAAATTTATACACAGCATATCAAGGTTACTATAACAATATATTAGAGACTGTGGAACATAGGTAACAGGATAATTATCCAGAATCTGTACTATCACAGGGTCAACTAACTCATCCGGTAAAACCACAGTACGAGGCTGATTTCTCAAGGAGAGCCACCAGGCCAGTTCACACTCTTGCCAAAGCGCAAATTTTGACACATGATGTAAAAACTACAGGACACAAATATAAAAACAGAAGAAGATTCAAACAATAATCAATATTTGTGTATTCTTGAGTATTCACAATATAAGTGGACTACTTTTGATGAACCTGAAAACATACTGAAAATTGGTTATAGTCTGATTGATGATGGACCAAGGTGAAATTTTTCCAGTTCGAGAGAGACATAGGAAACTAGTGGGAAAACTCAATTAAAAAAGACCAAACATTTCTTTTGCAATCGAAGTTCTTAGTGAATTCATCCAATATCTTCATACTAACCATCAGAACGTTGTAATTTGCATTTGCAGATATCTCATATAAGCTCAAAGGAAAGGATTGTTGTATGAGTACTAAGATACTAAAAGTATAAGACCTTTGAAGATTGGGCTCATTGTAAGATTGAAAAGAGATCCACCAAAAGATAGTGTATTCATTGGAGGGAATATTGTCTCCTGGATGAGCAAGAAACAAAAATATTGTGCCCAATCCAATGTAGAAGTTGAATATAGATCTATGGCCTTGATCACATATATATATATATATATATATATATATATATATATATATATATATATATATATATATATATATATATTAAAAAACTACTTCAGTAATTAAAATTTTGACAGAACTCTCAAGGTTTGTTAGGAAAAAGGGCAACAATAGAAGTTAAGAGTCAATTAGGAGGGGGTTGGACAGTTAACCGGGGTTAAAAGGGGTTATATTAGAAGTTAGGAGGTGGTTATAATGCCTACTGTGGGTTATCTCTTAAGGGGGAAAACATGTCTGAGGAGGGGGTTGAGTATTTTGTCCTGTCTAAAAGGAATTTCTTCCCATGGAAGTTGTTGAACGTTTCTGTACCGACTTTTCAAATAAAAACACCATCTTACGAAGTTGGTATAACATTCGTGTGCATTTTTCTTAATATGAAAGAGGATTTTGGTTTCTTGCCAGTGAAGTTGAGTAGATGAAGTTCTATTGTGATAATCAGCCCTTCATATTACCTCCAATCATGTTTTTCATGAAAAGACCAAACATAGAAATTGATGGTCATTCTGTCAGTACAAGATTTATCAGCTACAATGACCAGCTTGCAGACATTTTAAATAAGATAACTAGAAGGATGATGACAATGTTTTTAAGTTGCAAAATAACCAGAAAAAACTGCTACGTATTTTATGGCTAAACATGATCTTAATAGCATGAAATCAAGAACTCAAATGAATCTTAGACTCTCAGGCTCAGAAGAGCAACTAAATATTAAATCAATAAGTATTATCAACTTTTGGAAGTCCCATATCCACTATTGGTAAGGTCGGTTTAGAGTTTATAAGTGCGCAAACCTTACCTTATAAGTTGATTTTGTTGATTTAGTGGGATTGAATTAGACTTAAAGTTCACTCCTTAACATAGTATCATAGTCATGGTTTAGAGTCTATCCTAGCAAAATTTGTTGTTTGTTGGACATATTGTTTCATCCGTTATCAAGCCGTTATCGTATCACCCATTAATATCTAGTCTCACACACAAGATGTATATACCTCAAGATGAGGAGGATGTATTGAAAGTCTCACACCAACTAGTAATAAAGCAAGTTTAGAGTATATAAGGGGGTGCAATGCTCACCTTACAAACTAATTTTGTGGGGTTGAATTAAGTTTAAAATTCATTTCTTAACATCAATGTTGGTAAGTTTCAAGGAACGAACACTGAAGAAAGAAAATAGAACAAGGCTAAAATCACAATGAGTATACTTGAAAAAAAACCTAAAAACTAGTCGGAAATGAGATTGGTCTACATTGGATACAAATATGCAAAACAGAACCTGGACAGAAACAGCTGGAAAACAACAGACTGACCCAAGGAGCTGGGCCTTCACCAGAGATGATCAGGCTAAGGTTTCTGGTTGAGGGCATGAAAATGGTGAGAACAGTACATGAAAAAGGAGGGGGTGCTAGAGGGAGCCGAAGATTACCACTAGAAAAATCTTTAAATATATTCAGGGACAAAATAAGTTTTATGCCCACTGAATCCATAGTGGCACAGATGGCCCTTAAATCACACAAACAACACCTTAGTGCTCAGAGATCAGAAAAGTGGCAGAGTGCCACAACAGTGCTCAACTCAACTATTACACATTATTAAATACTATTACTCTTATACAACGTTTGAAAATGTTCATAAATCTAGAGCAAACACCCCTTATGCAAATCATAATCCAAACTAATTAGACAATCAAATCGTGGAGATAATCTAAATTAATTTTGCAGTTCCAACACATCGTTAATGAAGGCAGACATGCTAATTTATTTTAGAAGTTAGTTAGCCATAAAACTATTGTGGAAATCCCCGTTATAATTATAGAAATAAGCATATAATCATGATTAAGATTATGTATATGTATGTATTAACAGGAATGCTTTTATATATTCCCACATCATATCTATATATTGTTCAACTCTTGGAAGTTGTTAATTGTTATAATTAGAGAAGATATCTATTTTCCTAATTAGAGAAAATAGATGTATAATCTTCTATTTTATTTTGTTTCCATTAGTTTCCCTATTTTCCTTTTTAAGAGAATTAGATTGTTACAAATCGAGGATATGAGAATGTATTTTTCATCATTTAGAATAATAAAATCAGTCCTATTTTCTACTTGGTATCAGAGCTCCCAATCTTGGGGCTTCGCTCCGCTGTGCAGTCATGCTGCCGCCGCTGTCTGGCCGTCGCCGTTGTCGCTGGTTGGGGTCGTTGAAAGGGCAGAGAGGTGCACCCAACACCGACGACCACAATACTAGAAGTCGATGCAGGAGAGAAGCTCCCACGAGCCGCCACCGTCGTCGACGCATGTAGCCTACGCGCCCACCTCCAGCGAGACCCACTTACCGATGTCGCCACAGACAGAGTCGCTGGAGCCTCTTGAGTCTATTCCTAGGGTCGGTAACGACCTGTTTGGCCTATATTTGAGTAGATCTAAGTTTTAAGTTTTGCTCCTTTTCTTGGTGTGACCCACACATTGTCGTCGTCTTGGAAAAGGTCAACAGATACTCCTGATTGCGTTCTATGGGATGTCTGAAGTAAAAATTATTTCTTTGGGTCCTAATGACCTACCAAATATAGGGGATACCTGTTGATTGGATGGTCGAAATTTCTTACAATGGAGCCAGTTTATTCGAACGATTCTCAAGGGTCGTTCAAGACTTGATCACATAGATGGAGGAGAATCAGAACCAGAGGACACTCATTTTTCAATTTGGGACAATGAAGATTCATTAATTATGACTTGGATGTGGCAATCCATCATTCCTGAGATAAGTAGAAATTATATGTTTCATTCTTCTACAAAAGAAATATGGGATGATTTACAGAGTACTTTTTCATTAAAAAAGGATCTTGTTGCTTACTATGACATTGAAAGCAGGATATTTAATACAAAACGAGGCTCCCTTTCTGTATCAGAATATCACAGAATTGTGAATGGTCTTTGGATGAAATTCGATCAGAACCAAACAATAAAGATCTGTAAAATAGATGCTGCCGCACTTGCTGAATTCATTGAAAAGGGAAGAATCTTTAAATTTCTCCATGGCCGGAATCATGAGTACGACCCAATCTGGGTACAGATTTTTGGAAGATAAAAATTGTCATCCCTATGATAAGTTTTTTTTTTTATGGTAAGAGGAGAAGAAACTCGGAGAACTGTCATGACAACTGGAAAGGGAGTCCATAACAGAACAAATGTTGGGGGAAAGTCGTTTGAAAAAGGTACTCATGGGGACTATTGTTCATACTGTAAAAGATTTGGACATACCAAGGAAACATGCTTCAAACTCCATGGAAGAAAGAATGTTCTCGAACGCATGGAAAACAACAAAGGGTCTACTCAAAGATAGGTAAATCATACTACCTCATAATAGGAAGCCACCAATCAATCTAGTCCTTCACCACCACTAAATCTTGATATGAAAGCTTATAAGGAGTAACTCGAGTGCTTGAAAGCAATGGTTGAATCAATGAGTAAGCCCCCTAGATCATGTACTTTGTCCATAAAAGGTAAGATTTGTCCGAATAGTGTTGGTCATGTGTCTCAAGGTATTTGGATCCTTGATTCGGGTGCAACTGATCATATAACACATTTTACTGTGTCCTTCGACTCATGGTAAAAGAAATAAAGAACAATTTATTATAGTTGTGAATGGTCAGGGTATACCTATATGCAGCTCTGGAAATATAATTTTAGACTCATCTATTGTATTGAAGGATGTTTTACATGTTTCTCAATTAGCTAATAGTCTTATCTCTGTGCAAAAACTCACAAAGGATTGAAATTGTTCAGTAACATTTTTTCCAACTTATTGTGTTTTCCACAGGACCTTGCCACGGGAAAGACGATTTTAACTACTAAGGAGCAGAGTGGGTTGTATTTTTTAGAGTTTGATAACCAAAGCTACACAAAAATCATCAATCAACACGCTACATCTGAGACGTGGGCAAATTCCCAAATATGATTACATTATCAAAAGCGGGCATCCTTCATTTAGTCTTATCAAGTTCTTATTTCCTGATTTGTTTACCAAGGAGTCTATTGAGTCTTTTAATTGTGATATTTGTCAATTGTCAAAACACCATTGTGCATCTTATCCTATTAGTAATAAAAAGAGTATTTCTCCATTTGATTTAATTCACTCTGATGTTTGAGGTCTTGTCATAGATTCTATTTTTGAAGCCAAATGGTTTGTTACCTTTATTAACGATTGTACCCGTGTCACGTAGACATACCTTGTGAAAAATAAATCCGAAGTTTTTCAAATTTTTGTTAATTTTTCCAGTCTTGTCAAAAATCAATTTGGAAAAAATATCAAAAGAATCAGGTCTGATAATGGTACTGAATATGTGAATCATGAATTTCTCAATTTTTTGTCTCATAATGGTATTGTTCATGAACTAATTTGTGTTAACACCCCTCAACAAAATGGGATTGCAAAAAGAAAGAAATATCATCATCTTGAAGTAACTAGAGCTCTTCTTTTTCAAATGTTTGTTCCAAAAAATTATTGGGGAGAAGTTGTGTTAACTGTCACATATCTCATTAACAGGTTATCCACTCATATCTTAAATGGCATTAGTCCTATAAAGTCTCTATTGTCTTTTGTTCCTTCTTCTTCCCTAATAACGAGTCTACCTAGTCGAGTCTTTGGATGTGTTGTTTTTGATAAATTAGATCCCAGAGCTCTTAAATGTGTCTTTATTGGGTATCCTTCTAATAAAAAAGGGTACAAATGCTATTATCCTCAGAGTCGTCGCGTCTTTATCACCATGGATGTCACCTTTCATGAAACACAATCCTTTTATGTCACTCCACCACTTCAGGGGGAGAAAGCACTTGAAGTGGATGAACTCTCCTTCTTGTCATTACCATGTTTGTCTTTGCAGGATGCCCAAGACCTGAGCAATGAAGGTACCATAGTCCACAGTGAGGAAGAAGAGAAAGACATATTATTTGGCAAAAAATATGAAAGAAGAAAACAACCCACTTCGACTCTCGAGCAAGAAAAAATGTCTAATCTGAAGGTGAGGATCCCTAAAGATATCAATGACGAGGAGGTATGTATTACTGAGGATTTATCCATTGCATTGAGAAAGGAAAGAAGATCATGTTCTAAATATCCTATTTCTCAGTGTGTTTGCACTAACAATCTCTCTTAAGCACAGAAGTTTTATTGTTGCCATTGATGCCACAAAAATTCCTACCTCAATCCAAGAGGCCATGAAACTTGAACATTGGAATCAAGCCATGAAAGAAGAGATGAATGCATTAGAAAGAAATTCAACTTGGGAGATTGTTGATAAGCCAAGAGACAAGAAGGCAGTAGGGTGTAGATGGATATCCACAGTGAAACATAAGGTAGATGGAACAAAGATATAAAGCTAAATTGGTGGCAAAAGAATATACCCAAACATATGGGATTGACTATGAGGAGACATTTGCCCTAGTAGCAAAGATGAATATAGTTCGAGTTATTCTCGCTTTAGCTGCTCATTTTGGATGGGACTTACACCAGCTGAATGTGAAGAATGCCTTTCTTCATGGAAATCTAGAAGAGGAAGTGTACATGGAGATTCCCCTAGGTTTTGAAGTGAAAAATGAAAGAAACAAGGTATGCCTCCTGAAGAAAGCATTGTATGGTCTAAAGCAATCCCCTAGAGCATGGTTTGGAAGATTTACAAAAGCAATGGTTTCCTTGGGTTACAGACAAAGCCAAGGAGATCATACTCTATTCATAAAGCACTCTTCTACAGGTAAAATCACTCTATTGCTTGTCTATGCGGATGATATGATTATTGCATGAGATGATGAAACAGAAAAATTGGCATTAAAAGATAAATTGACTGCCCAATTTGAAATGAAAGACTTACAAAAACTCAAAAATTTTCTTAGAATAGAGGTTGCTTACTCAACGGAATTTTGTGTGTTTCTTGGAGATAGTCTGGTAACATGGAGAAGCAAAAAGCAAGATAGAGTATCCTATTCTAGTGCAGAAGCTGAATTTCGAGCTCTTGCTCAAGGAATGTGTGAAGGACTCTCGATGAAAATCATTTTAGATGATCTTAAAGTCAAAGTGGATAACCTAATGCAACTACATTGTGACAATAAGTCTGCCATGAGCATAGCCCATAATCCAGTACAGCATGACAGAACCAAACACATTGAGATTGACAGACATTTCATCATAAATGATCTTGACAAAGGCTTTGTGATTACAACTCATGTCCTACAAAACTTCAAATAGCAAATATTTATACAAAAAGGCTTCCTCCGAGTAGATTTCAAGATCTTGTAGGCAAGAAGGGAATGATTGATATTCATTTACCAACTTGAGGGAGAGTGTTGTAATTAGAGAAGATATCCTTAGAATCTTCCTAATTAGAAAAAATAGATGTATTATCTTCTATTTTATTTTGTTTTCCTAGTTTCCCTATTTCCCTTTTTAGGAGAATTAGATTGTTACACATAGAGGATATGAGAATGTATTTTTCATCATTCAAAATAATAAAATCAGTCCTATTTTTAACTTTAATTTTTCTTTAGATGATTATCCACTAGATGGTGTCTTTCTAATGATGGTTATCTAAAAGGGGTTAAATGCCTTATATGAATTAGTTTCGTTTTTTACTTTTTTATTTTAGATTAAAGGATTAGATCCATTTTTGTATGAGGCAACTATAAGTTCATATTATTATATTTGATTTAACTTTTTTATAGATGATTTTAAATATAAATCTTGATTGTCAATTTAAATAATTCATAATGACGTTGAATATGTATGTCATCACGTCCCACATTTTTGGAGATTATGTGCTTTGTGTCCATGCTTCTGATCAGTATGAAGAAGTGTCAATAGCATTATTATCTACAGCAAATATCATTCTTGGATGAAGGAACAACCAGACGACTGTAATTTGAAGATTAATATGACATTGATTGTTATTTGTACTCAGTTTTAACAAAATGATTAGTTAAGAAAATGTTGAATAAGCAAGTCCTACAAACATTGATTTTATTTAGGAAGACAAGGGTACTTGACATTATTTTATAAGGTGATTTTATTACACGAAAGGATACAGAGTGAAAATGCTAAGAATAACTTGTGATGAACAAAACAATGAAAGGAAACAAGATCACAGCAACAAAAATTAATAGAATTTTTCAATAAATCAGAAATTAAGCATAAAGTGAAATTTTAAACAAAATTAGTAAGGAAAGGAAAGGAGATTTTCAATGAAATGCAGTAGAAGAAAGCATCAGCATCCGTGAACAGCATAAACTTTAATTGATTGCCATCTAGGATCTCCACATAATATGAACAGCTACAGCCTAATTTTACAACCAATTATATGCTGCAGGAATTATACTTTGATATTTAATGGAAAAACACTACAAAGTTATATGATAATAAGTCCCTTTCACCTGAGGATTGCCAACATGAGGTCTGAGTAGCTTTCCCTTTCGTGAATCTCATCCTGTACACCAAATGAAGGTCAAATAACATACCAATTTATTGCTAAAAAGGAAGACACGGCATATGGACAATTTATGCATGACTAATGAAGACTGGATAAATGAAGACAATTGAACTTCACATCACAAGTTTTTTAAGAGAACCTTCAACCTTTTCTTTATACATAACAATGTCATAATTTACATCTTCTTTTGATTTTGACTATCATTATAGCTGTGTAGTGGGCATCCGAAGGCATAAAATATAGGACAGCACTAGAATTTGTTTTCCACCCAGATAATAGTTAGAAGTAATGACATTTAGATTCCAATTGCTTTAAAGGCCTACCTATGTTTATAATTATTTCGGATTTAGCATAGATAGAAGCATAAACATTAATTATCTATTGAAGATTAAGCACCGTGTTGGAGCTCTAACAAATAATAATAAAGGTATAATCGATAAATTACCATAATTATGTGAGTAATATTAGAAATGCCACCCTGCACATGCTGTCTCTTCGAAAAATGGGAACTCGTAGAAGCCAAAGCCTTCAATAGAACTCCAGGAGTACAGAGCACAATTGATGAGTGCCTTCCACCTTCACTTTCAAACTGTACCTGGATGGTAGTTTAAAATGAGATGTGAAGTGTAAACATGAATATGGGAATCAATACTAAGAAAGAAGGTAATCAGTTCACTTGAAAAGAGAATGAATTTTATTATTATCATTCATATCTATTAGATTCTCCTTACCTCTATTTGTTACAATTTAATCTTCTCAGAAAGAAAAATAAGGAAATAATTTATTGAAAAATAATCTAGAAGAACCTACAAATATTTTCTCTAATTAGAAAGATTCTATGGATATTTCTCTAATTAAGAAGATTTTCCTCTAATTACAACACTCCCTCTCAAGTTGGTAAATGAATATCAATCATTCCCAACTTGCCTACTCCCAACTTGCCAACAAGATTTTGAAATCTATCCAGAGGGAGCCCTTTTGTAAAAATATCTACTATATGAAGTTTAGTAGGAACATGAGTTGTAATCACAAAGAAGTCAAGTAACTAAGTAGTCCATTGATGGGAGTTGATCACTAGCTAAAACTTGATCATGAACATGATCAAAATATGAGTGTAGATGTTAGGGATTGAGAGTATATGAAAGGAGAAGAAAGCGTTAGTTAGCCTAACTGCCCTGACATTTAGGAAAGGCTGGAATGAGTCTGTATAAATAGATAGGCTTTGTTAGTTGTTGGGGGACTATTAGACTGGGGGTAATCGGTACAGGAATTGTTAATCCTGTAGGGGGAGGTTAGGCTCTCAGAGTGGCCTTATACTTGTATTTTTTCTGTTGATAATAAAAAGAGAGGTTATACAGTGTTCTGTTAGTGCATTTGCGGTAATAGTTTGGGTTTCTTGATCAGAAACCTATCAGTAGACTTCTCAAAATTAGGACCATGTAAAACATATCATGCTTTATTGTTGCTATCTTCTAAAGAATCAAGACCAAAGAAATTATTTAACTCTCCTACTACGGCACGAGCTTTTCCTATGTGAACAACCATGTCGTGATTGGCTTGTTAGAGTACCATTTGAGTTGCATCAAAGAGACGTTGCACATCATTAGCAAAGATATCTTGTGCCATTTTTCAAAAAGAGGAGCACGTCTTGTAAGGTCTCAAAATTTTTAAGACCTCTGACAGATTGCCATAAGTCAGCCCATAATTGAAAATCAAGCTTTTGCCAGTGAGATTTCTCTTCATCGGGTATAATAGAAACACCTTGTTCAAGATGATTTTGGTATCCTTGACCAAGAAACCATAACTCCACAAAAGAAGACCAAGATAAATAGTTTTTCCAGTTGAGTTTTGTAGAAATAATGTAGGAGTGGCAGATAGAGTGTTCCAAAAAAAAAGCCATTCCAAAGAAAACTGATGAAGGAAAAAAATGGCTTGAGAGAGAGTAAAAACCCTAGATATGAGCAACGGCCAACGAACCAGAAAAACAAGGACCACAACACACTCAGAAGACTGTGACAAGACGACCGGCAGTAGTGTAGTGAGATTCTAGCACCGAGAAGGCAACGCATGAGGAACATGCACCCGAGGCTAGTCAGAGAAAGGTGGCGCGTCACGAAGCATGTGGAGGCAATTGAGGCGTTGACCACCAAGAATGAGTTGCACTTCTCGAGATGCACCTAACCTTGACTTCAAAAATAAAATGCAGCCGCGAACAGCAACGACGACAGCAACAAACAAAAACGACGACGACAGCGCACAGCGGCAACAGATTGCAGAAGGACAGCAATGCCAATGACAGACAGTGAAAACACAGTGGTCTAGCTCTGATACCAACTTGAAAAGCTTATAATAGCTAAAAAAGTTTTATTTTTCTTAAACCACTGAAACAACTTACTACTATATTTACAGAGTACAATAATGCAAAATACAAAAGGTTAGGAAACCTCTAAAACCTAACAGTTGAGTTTACCTACATAAGTATTAATAAATAATAAAGAACATTACATTTCAACACTATTCTTGAGCAATTAAATGCATTTTCCAATGATAATCCCATCCTCATAAAGGATATAAATGTTACTCTTCAAATATCAAAAGGTGTTATGCAGGTGTCAATTGATGTTGCCTCTTTTAAGAAGACTCACTTTATCCCACCCTCTATACAAGAACTACCTCAATCCAACAAGTCTTACTTGCCTTTTTTTTTTTCTTTTGCAGTTATCCCCTCGAGGAAAATCAACCTCACTCTCTGACAAATGGTCCAACTAAAGTTGTTTCATCTATTCTAGTTACATATGGACATTGAGCACAAGAAATTGATCCCTAAGTATTTTAATTGTTACATGGCATGACCTTCAAACACTTATACTACAAAGCCTAATAATGATAATCCATTTCATAATAGCATTTCTTCTACTTGAAACTATCATCATTATACGACATTTTGAGTTATTATGGTCTAGCTTCATATTTCCCCTTTGTTTCTCTATATTCCAAAAAGTTTTCACAAAGCAATTCATCATCCTAGATGGCAACAAGCCATGATTGTTGAAATGAAACCTCTAGATCATAATGATACATACATTGGAGTTTATTCTTCTTCATTCTGGCAAGAAACCAATTGGTTAAGATTAGTTTATGCCATTAAAGTTGGGTCCAAAGATGAAGTTCATTGTTTAAAAGCCATATTGGTGGCTAAGGAATACACTCAAATGCCTTATCTCATATGCCAAAACCACTACTTCTTTCTATTCCTTGTGATGGCTGACACTGGAACTTGCACCAACTAGATATAAATAGTCTTTCTTCACAGCAAGCTACACAAGGAGATTTTCATAGAGCAAATTTTTAAGCTCGTTACTCAATTCAATAATGCTCATAGGGGTGAATTTTGCCCAAAACCTTTAATTAACTGCATTAAGAAAAACCTGCTCTATTCAAAAATTCATTCCAAAATGTAGAATATTTTTTCCTAAAGGTTAGATTAGAAAACAATCTTTTTCAAAACCAGGAATCAAGTTTAACCTGTAAATCACAGTTATAGTCTATGACAACCATAAAACAATCAGGAATGTGTAGAGAAAGGTTATACTTCTTTAATTTATTAATGACAAACTCTCAATACACTTCATTGAAAAGATTCAATAAAAATTATGCGTGCATCATCTGAGCTCAAAAACACTGGCCTAATAATAACAATGTCCACAGATCAAACAAAAACTCAAATCCAAAACAGAAAAGTAAACCATATACTAATACTAACAAAGATAAAATAAATAGAAGTACCTTGTATCCCACATCGTTTCCAATAACCTCTCCTCTCTCACTGGAGATTCTCTTAGAAACTAGAGAGACAAACACAGGACACCTTATAATTATAATAGAACAGGGAAACTGTGAAAATTATGGGTGCAAAATTTACACACCTGAAATTGCTGATACAGATTGCAGCTGAGTGCAAATTATTTTGCAGACCTCACCCTTACCCCACATGTGATCCAATATATATTGCGGGACCTGAATTATTTTTCATTATAAATTAAGCGGGTCATTTCAAAAAGAAAAATATTATACAAAGCATAGAATGTTTATTGAAATATCATTTATCCTCTCTCTCTATTTTAAATACATACGCACACACACACATATATATAAATATGTACATATATTAGTAATACAATCTTGAATGATATGATTTATCCTCTCTCTCTTTCAAATATATATATATAGACACACATACACACATACATACACATATACATGTGTGTGTATATATATATATGTATTAATATGTATGTATAAATATGTATTTATATATGTGTGTGTGTATATACATATACACATATATGTATATACACACATATATGTAGATATGTATATATATATATATATATATATATATATATATATATATATATATGTATATATATATATGTATATGTATGTATATATGTATATGTATGTATATATATATATATATTAGTAATACAATCTTGAATGAATTCACTTTTAGGAGTAATTCTTCATCAAGAGATTCGTGGAAATTTTTCTCGAACGAGAACATTTTTTCATATCTATCTTCACCTGTTACCTATTTTAGAAAGAATATTCAACAATTAAAAATAACATTAATATAAATTGTATATCATAAATCTAACATAATTTATACATTTAAAATTATTCACTAATAACAAATTTTAAATATAAGATAATTTATATATTCATGAGTATTTATTTATCATATGAAGAACAAATACAACACACAAAGTGCAAATAATATGACATAAACAAAGGAATATGGCATTTAAAAATTATAGGACCCGAAACAGCTATAATATGAAATATTCAAACGTTAATGTCAAAATTATGCTGCTTATGATGTGTTTTAGGATTTTTGTAACCTTAATATAATTTTAGTCGTTATTTACAGGTGTATTTGGCTACTAAAACTAGGATTATATATTTATAAACAATCCCATAATTACACCGATTTGATTCCTTAGAATTAATTAACTTTATATTTCCAAAAAGAAACAGACCCATGTATGTATTGGTCCAATCGCCTCATTATTAAAATTCAGGCGAAATATATTATTCTTTCTAAACTTGAGATGGTACTGAGCTCCTGATCTTTGGACGTCTCTAACCCGTGTCTATCAACCCTAAAACGCAGCCTCCATTAACGCACCCCCTTGAACATATTGCAGCCTTCATTATTCTATCACTCTAATCACTATGCCAGCCTTTATTGCTGGAAAACCCACTTATATGGCTGAGATCATGAATTCTGGAACGGAATTTGGGAACAAATCCCAAACTGCTGGAGAATTGGGAACCCACCTATATGTCCAACTCAGGAACGTGCTCTCTAACATATTCTGATAAGTTTCCATTTTCTTTTGGTCTTAATGCTTCAGATACATCTTTTTTCTCACCATTGGATACTAGACTTTGGAGTCACTGACCATATGACCCCACTACCCAAATACCTCATATTCTCCATGTTCTAGCAACAAGAAAACTTCAACAGAAAATGGAAGTCTTATAATAACAGCAGGACAAGGAATCATCCAAATAAGCCCATCCATAACCTTAAAAAGTCTCCTTCATGTCCCTAAATTGTCCACTAGTCTGATTTATGTACAAAAACTCAAAAGATCTTTCATGTAATGTTTTTCATAGCAATTCTTTTATTTTACAAGAGAAGAACTCAAGGAGGACGACTGGACATACAAGAGAATGGAAAGACTAGAAAATGGAAAGACCTTTAGTACATGGAGGACCCCAATCAGCCTATCTATAGACACTCCCTCGTATCTGAATCCACCACGACCAGTAAAGAGAAAGCTTAACTATACCATTGCTGGCTGAAACATCCTAAACACAAGTGCATTAATTTGTCCATTAGTAACAAGAGGTGTCTTGTCCCTTTTTATCGTATTATCTTATTCATATTGATGGGGTCCCTCCAATATCTATAATATCATAGGTGCTAAATGTTTTATAACCATTATAGAAGATTGTACCCGGGTGACTTGGGTTTTCCTATTGAAACACAAATTTAAGGTTAGTTCTACTTTTATTCAAAGTCACAGTGTATATCATTTGTGCATGTTCATAGTAGTTGAAAGGGAAAACTGGATCCTAGGGCTGTCAAATGTGTTTCTTTAGGATACTCAACCACACAAGGGATACAAATGCTATCACCCATCATCCAAAAAATTATTTCTGAAGAGACGTCACCTTCAATGAAGATAAAGAGGGATAAACCTATGAGGTCATATCATGATAATTAAAATATGATTAGAATAGCTCATAACCCAATGCCACGTGATGGAACTAAACATAGTGTGGTGAACCAACATTTTATCAAAGAAAAACTTGACAATGGTGTAGCATCCCATATGTATCCACTCAAAATCAACTTGCAGACATACTGGCCAAAGGGTTGAACAGCATTAACTTAGAAAGAATTATATTTAAGCTGGAAATGGAAAAGACTTACCCATTTGAGTGGTAGTGTCAAAACCGCATTGCTCATTATGTATTTTAGGATTTTTTTTTATTTTATCCTTGCTATAACTTTAATTTTTCTTACAAGTGTATCTGGCGATTAAAACTAGCTTTATGTATTTAAAAACAATCCCATAATTACACGGATTTGTTTCCTTAGAATTAGCTCTTTATATTTCCTAAAATAAAGAGCAGGCCCATGTATTGATAGGCCCAATGGCCTCATTATTGAAATATAGAAAAATAATCTTCTTTCTAAATTTGAGAGTAAAATTGAACAAAATTTTCAAACAATAGGAATCTCTCGTTTTTTTATTAGCAAAATCATTATAATGATAATAAAATACAAATTTGATCAAACTATTGTTGTATTTTTATCAATACAAGTATTAAAAGTTAAAAATTAGCATTATAAGCATGCAACTTAGCAGATTTTACATTCAATCAACAAATTAGATTTCACGTTGAGGATAATAAGGTCATATAGGCTATTGATTATTAATTCAACATTGAATGAGATACTTTAGAATAGTGTTGTTAAGATCATGAGAAGACTCGCTCGACCCTACACATATGAGGAATGTTGCAAGCTGACACAAATGCCAAATTGAGGGAGGCATGGGCTGTTGTGAACTCACAATGATGCACATCAAATCAAGGAATCACATGTTGCGTCAATCCTTCTCATCTTTTGAAGCTAGGGTTCAACGACCCATTGTTGGCCACAAAACAACCTAATTGGACCCAACAACACTCGTGACCCTTTTGTTTCACCATGGTTCCCATTGTAGACTAGAAACGAAGGAGATAAACAAAGTCGATGGCGCTAGCACCACTAGACTTGCTTAATGTGTGGTTTGACTGCTATTGTAAGATACATATACATGTGAATGAATCAGTAAAGAAATCACTGAATTCTCTTAGACTTTCCTTCATACTTTCAAGTGTCAAGTATAATTATTTATTGATATATCACCTGTTAGGCTAGTATGACGTGTTAATTTATAAATATTTAAGTCCACACCAAGAAAAAAAAAACTCCATAACAAAAGACCATGAATAATGTGGTATTTGTGATGGTTAATTCAAGATTGAACAAGAAGGATATTAGAAAACCAAATGAATATATCATTGATGATCTTGCTTCTGATGATGAATGGATTGTGGAAGAGAATGAAGCAAATCCAACATTCGACAGTTTGGACAAAGACATCTTAGCTGAAATTGGAGAAGATGCTAATGGTGTAGTTGCTACACCTTTAGATGATTTGGAGATTCCACCAATTGCTAATAATAATGATCATGGAGGGGATGGCATTAATGAATATAAAGATAGTACGGAGGAGTATGAACCGCTTATAATATTAACAATTTCCTGTGATAGTTTTATTAAGTGTTCCAACAAGCCCAATAGAGATTAACACAAAAAGGTCTATTTTAGTTTTCTTTGATATTTACTCCTAAGGCGATTTAAGACTATTAGATGTATCAAAACAAGTAATGTTCTGATCTCAAGTTCGTTAAGATAACATCATTAGGATCAATCACTAGATCCAATTTATTGTTTGCTTTCGAACCACTTTTCCGATAATCTCAAGAGCATAGGTTTGCCTTTGAAACTCACTTTCGTTCTCACGGGGATGATTTAACATCATTAGGATCAATCACTAGATCCAATTTATTGTTTGCTTTCGAACCACTTTCTTCCGTTAATCTCGAGAACTTAGGTTTGTCTTTGAAACCTCATTTTTGTTCTCACGGGACGATGGGTAATCGAAGCATTAAGAATCCATGAATTTCTTAGTTATTTTATTTAAGAGTAACGTTATGAACTGTGGACCTATTTTTAGTTGTGTTATATGTTATATCTTACCACATATATTAATTTTAATGCATGCTCATGTCTATAAATATAATTTTTCATATATTTGTAACTCTTATGAGTCAACTTATGATCCTCCAATTACGATTTTTTATCCCTCTCCCATTCAAGTTTAACATTACTTTAAAATAGCAAACTCCTTAGTACAATACAAAAATTGTGACTTTCGAATTTTGCTGAAACCCTCCCCCCTCTCGTGAATATAATTGTTAGGATATTTATCCTATTTTATCATCATTATAGTGTGTCAAGGGTTACCCTATTTATCATGATTATACAGTGTCTAGGATTACCCTATTTATCATGATTATATTGTGTCTAGGGTTACCTATTTATCATGTACTTGTGTATCAATTTATTCTTATAAATAGAAGATTGTGAGAGGGATCAATCAAGCCCTCTAGAATTATTTTACAATTTCAATCTTAAGTTGGTATCAGAGCGGGAGACCCGCTCTGGTTTCTGTCTCGTAATATATATCTGTCTGGCGCCACAGTTCTTCGTCGTCCGCCACTGTCCGCCGCTGCCCGCCGCCGGCCACCGTCAACCGTCGACCACCGTCGTCCGTCGCCGGCCACCGTCGCTCGTCGCCGGCCACCGGCCAACGTCGCCCGTCGCCGGCCACCGTCGTCCGTCGCCGGCCACCGTCGCTGCCGGCCACCGTCGTCCATCACTGTCACAGTTTCCTTCGTCTAAACCCTTAGGGTTTTCTTGTTCCTCGCTAGTACTATTCGTCTTCTTCAGAAATGGCGTCTGGCAGTAGTCTTTCCTTCTCTGGAAGTCCATCAATTACCTCCGAGAAGCTAAATGGAAAAAATTATCTATCATGGTCTGCTGCCGTTGAAATGTGGTTCCTTGGCCAAGGGCATTATGACCACCTTGAGCGAGATGGAAGCCATGTGCCTACTGAAAAAGCTGATCAGTGGAAACAAGCAGATTTTCAGTTGTGTGCCCTGTTATGGCAATCAGTGGAACCCAAACTTCTTGTATCTTTGAGGGCTTTCAAAACTTGTCACTCCTTTTGGAAGAAAGCCCAAAGCATTTATGCCAACAATATTCAACGTCTCTATGACACTACGAACAAGCTTGCATCTCTTAAAATGGCAGACCATGATATGGTGTCCTTCATGGCTGAAGCCCAATCTGTTGTCGAAGAACTTAGGATGTTTTTGGAAGTAGATCCATTAGAGGATATCAAAAAGAAACTAGACAAATTTTACATGATGTTGATCCTTCGTGCCCTACATCCCGATTTTGATCATCTCAGAGATCAACTTCTAACTAGTCATGAGGTCCCCTCTATGGAAACATTGACCACTCGCCTTCTGTGTGTCCCGGTATCTCAAACTCAAGAAGCGCATGAACTAGTGGAACCATCTGTCATGGTTGCCACACGAGGAAGAGGAGGACGTGGCACTAGAGGAGGAGGACGAGGAGGTCGGGGACGTACTCAATGCACATATTGTAAAAGGATGGGTCATACTCAAGAGAATTGTTACTCCTTACATGGTTTCCCTTCCAAAACTGCCAATATTTCGAAGACTGAAACTTCCACTTCAAAAACTGAAACCTCCACTTCTATGTTTTCTGAGGATGAATATCAAGAGTATTTAAGGTTAAAGTCTAAGAGCTTGGCACAACCATCTCAATCTCCCAATACATCAACAGTCTGCATTTCTCAATCTATGGAATGTCAAAATTCATGGGTAATTGACTCAGGTGCTTCTGATCACATTTCTGGTAATACCTCTTTGTTCTCATCTATTTCCTTTCGAGAAAAACCTCATTTCATAACCCTTGCAAATGGATCTAAAACTTCTTCCAAAGGAGTCGATCATGTTTCTTTGTCTCCCTCCCTCAATCTCAACTCAGTCCTTTTTGTCCCTAATTGTCCTTTTAATTTAATTTCCTTAAGCCAGTTGACTAAAATGTTAAATTGTTCAATAACCTTTGATCATAAATCTTTTGTTATACAGGAGCGTGGTTCGGGGAGACAGATTGGAGAAGGATATGAAGCTGGCGGATTATACCATTTTGGATCTCGTCCAAGGGTGTCTTGTGTTGCTGCTCCTAATTCTAAAGTGCTACATGATCGACTTGGCCATCCTCATTTGTCCAAATTAAAAAAGATGTGTCCTGAACTTAGTGGTCTCCAAACCTTAGAATGTGAGTCATGTCAATTAGGAAAACATGTTAGATCTTCCTTTCCTAAAAGGTCTCAATCAATATGTAATTCTAGTTTTTCCATCATCCATTCTGATATATGGGGACCTAGTCGTATCTCCTCCTTTGGTTTTAGATATTTTGTTACCTTTATTGATGAATATTCAAGATGTACTTGGGTTTATCTTATGAAAAATCATTCTGAATTGTTAGCTATCTTTACATCCTTTTTGAATGAAATCAAGAATCAATTTGGTCAAGTAATCAAAATATTAAGAAGTGATAATGCAAACGAGTATTTCTCATCCTCCTTTTCTGCCATCTTGAGTTCCCATGGTATCTTACATCAGTCTACTTGTCCTCATACACCACAGGAAAATGGTATAGCAGAACGAAAAAATAGACACTTGGTTGAAACTGCTCGTACCCTTTTGCTTGGTGTCCATATACTTGTCCATCACTGGGGGATGCCATCTTAACTGCATGTTATCTTATTAATAGGATGTCCTCCTCCTCTCTTGATAATAAAGTCCCGTTCTCCATTTTATTTCCTAATGATCCTCTCTTTCATACATCTCCCCGAGTGTTTGGCTGTGTATGTTTTGTTCATGACATGTCTCCAGGTCTAGACAAACTCTCCGCTTGCGCTCTCAAATGTGTGTCTTCTTAGGCTATTCGAGACTTCAAAAAGGATATCGGTGTTACTCTCCTGAAACTAAGAAGTATTACATGTCTGCCAATGTCACATTCTTTGAACAGACTCCTTACTTCTCTCCATCTGTTCAGGATGTTTCTATCCTCCAGCAGGTCCTTCCTATTCCAATGGCTGAGTCAAATAGCTCCACTGTCTCTGTCATTCCAAGTCTTGATCACAATCCTTCTACACCTATTTCTCCACATACTAAGATCATCCCACACAGGGCCCCAATGGATAGTCCACCTCCCCAAGACAATGGTGAATCTCTTACTTCAGATTCTTCTCCCTCGTCACCTCCTCCCACGCCTCCTGGTGCAAATGATTCAGCATGGCCTATTGCCCTCAGAAAAGGTACTCGTTCCACTCGGAACCCTCATCCCATTTATAATTTTCTAAGCTATCATCGATTGTCGCCCTCCTATTTTTCTCTTTTATCCTCAGTGTCCTCTGTTGTTATACCCAAGAATGTGAAAGAAGCACTTGATCATCCTGGATGGCGACAAGCTATGATTGCAGAAATGCAGGCCCTTGACCACAGTAATACTTGGGAGCTGGTGCCCCTTCCCCCAGGAAAAAAGGCGGTTGGTTGTCGATGGGTGATAGGATTTAATATGATAGGTTATAATGGGTATTAGGTGTGCAGGAGAGAGAAAACAGTTGAAGAATTAATTGTTCAATTTAGGAATTAATTGTTGTTGGGTAGTTAGAAGTGGGCTGCCTTTATAAGAAGGCAAGGGAGGGTCTGGTAGAGAGGGAGTTTTTGATATCAATTGTATAGACAGGAACCTTGATCCTGGAGGGGGATTATGCTCCCAGTTACTGGTTGTACATGACATTGGTTGATGTGAATACATATTTTCATTCTTTTCTTACCATTTGGGTGCTATTGGTGAGTGTGTGCTGTGAGACAGTTAGGTTTCATACCCAGAAACCTAACAATTTGGTCCGACCTGCCGGATCAAGAAGCTGCCGGAACAAGAAGCTGCCGGATCCTTTGGAGAGGAGAACGTGATGGAAGGAAGAATCGATAATGTGGAAAGGTGGGCCAGCGGACAGAAACTAGTGCTAGCAGAATGGAGAAGAAATATCCAAGAAATAAAAGAAATGATGCAGAATATCAAGATTCAGATAAAGGGCTCAACAAGAAGTGATGAATCTGCCATGAAAGGAAAGAAAGATGGTTCAGAGGAAGAGCTAGAGGAAGACGAGGGCAAAGGGCAGCAGAAGTGGAGGAAGCAGATAGAATTGCCTACTTTTGAGGGGATTGATCCAGAGGGATGGATATCCAAAGCAGAGAAAGTTTTTGAGATCCAAAACGTGGCAGCGGGGGAAAAATTAAGATTGGCCTATGCTAGCATGGAGGGAGGTGCAATCTATTGGTTCAGGGCCTGGGAAAATAAAACCAAGAACCATTCTTGGAAAGGGCTGAAAGAGGCATTGATAAGGGGGTTCGGAGGAAGAGTTAGAGGTTCTGTTTTTGAGAAGAAAAGAGAAACGAAAGCTGCAGTTTTGAGTGTTGATGGTTTTGCAAGAATTAAAGGACAGAATAGGAGAGAAGAAAATATATGTGGAGAGGAAGGCAATGATGAAAACTGTGATGGAAACATTGGTGTGACTGCTGCTGGAAAAGTTGCAAAAGCTGTTGTTTTTACTACTATTGGGAAAGTAGCAAAAGTTGTTGGTGTTGCTGCCCAGGAAGTGGCAGAAGCTGCTGTTTCTGGGAAGGAAAGAGAAAGAGATATCAGTGTAGAAGACAAAAAATGTGATGGAGGCATTGCTGCCCAGGAAGTGGCAAAAGCTGCTGTTTCTGGGAAGGAAAGAGAAAGAGATATCAGTACAGAAGACAAAAAATGTGATGGAGGCATTGTTTGTGTTGCTGCCCAGGAAGTGGCAGAAGCTGTCGTTTCTAGGAGAGATAGTGGGGTAGGTTGTGATGTGTATGATAAAACAGAGAAGAAGGGTGAAGACAGAGGAAAGAAAGCAGAATATGGTGGGAACAGGGTGACTATGATGGCTGGAAATAAAGTAGAAGATGCAGCTGTCTTGAGTGGGGAAAAAATATGGTTGTCACAAACATACAAAACACTAGAAGACCAATGGCAGAGATATTTCTTTGCAGGGCTGCAATTTAACATTCAGAGGAAACAGTTAGCTCAACATGATGATGATGAAGGAATTGGATGGTCAGATCAACAAGTTATTTCCTTTTTAACTTCTAGGATGAACAAATTTGGGCAAGGAGAGGGCTTCGCCATTACTGCTGCTATAAAAATACAAAAAAGGTTTTGGGGGTGGAAGAAGAGAAAAGAATTCTTGATCATTCATCAGAAAAGAGTTAAAATCCAGGCCCATGTAAGTGGTCACCAGGTCAGAAGGCAATATAGAAGAATCATAGGGTCCATGGGAATTCTGGAAAAAAAGCAACTCTTAAAGGAGTCAACAATTCTTTCATATAGACCACCACCCAAGCCTCCAGACCTGAATTGGAGGCAGCAGCCAGTGGGTTCCCTTCCTATGATGAAGATGAGCCATGGGAACAAGCATTATTGTACCAACCTTGAGCACAAGGTTGTTTTGCAGCAGGGTGTAATGATAGGATTTAATATGATAGGTTATAATGGGTATTAGGTGTGCAGGAGAGAGAAAACAGTTGAAGAATTAATTGTTCAATTTAGGAATTAATTGTTGTTGGGTAGTTAGAAGTGGGCTGCCTTTATAAGAAGGCAAGGGAGGGTCTGGTAGAGAGGGAGTTTTTGATATCAATTGTATAGACAGGAACCTTGATCCTGGAGGGGGATTATGCTCCCAGTTACTGGTTGTACATGACATTGGTTGATGTGAATACATATTTTCATTCTTTTCTTACCATTTGGGTGCTATTGGTGAGTGTGTGCTGTGAGACAGTTAGGTTTCATACCCAGAAACCTAACAATGGGTGTATGCAGTTAAAGTTGGCCCTGATGGTGAAATTGATCGGCTCAAAGCTCGGCTTGTTGCAAAAGGTTACACTCAGGTTTATGGTCTTGATTATTGTGACACTTTCTCTCCTGTAGCCAAGATGACTACTATTCATCTCTTCTTTGCCATGGCAGCCATTCGTCACTGGCCACTTCATCAATTGGATATCAAGAATGCCTTCCTACATGGTGATCTTGAGGAAGAAGTTTATATGGAGCAACCTCCTGGGTTTGTTGCTCAGGGGGAGTCTGGTATGGTATGCAAATTGCATCAATCTCTATATGGCCTCAAGCAATCCCCACGTGCTTGGTTTGGATAGTTTAGCTCCATTGTTCAAAAATTTGGGCTAAAACGCAGTGAAGCAGACCATTCAGTTTTTTATTGTCATTTTTCTCTCGGGAAATGTGTTTACTTAATAGTATATGTTGATGATATTGTCATTACAGGAAATGATGTTATTGGAATATCTCAACTAAAAGAGTACTTGTGTAGACATTTTCAAACCAAGGATCTTGGAAGTCTCAAATACTTCTTAGGCATTGAAGTAGCGCAATCAAAAGATGGAGTTGTAATCTCCCAAAGGAAGTATGCTCTTGATATATTACAAGAAATAGGCATGATTGATTGTAGACCGGTAGACAGTCCCATGGACCCAAACCAGAAATTAAGGACAGAAGAAGGTGAATTATTCTCCGATCCAGAGAGGTATAGGAGGCTGGTTGGCAAACTGATTTATCTCACTATTACAAGGCCAGATCTATCCTTTGCAGTTGGAGTGGTTAGTCAGTTCATGCAGGCTCCATGTGTTGACCATTGGAATGCTCTCATGCGCATTCTAAGGTATGTAAAGAAGGCTCCCGGGCAAGGATTGTTATATGAAGATAAAGGAAGCATTCATGTCTCTGGGTATTGTGATGCAGATTGGGCAGGTTCACCTATTGATAGACGGTCTACAACAAGATATTGTGTTTTTCTGGGAGGAAACATTATTTCATGGAAAAGTAAGAAACAGAATGTAGTAGCTCGATCAACCGCGGAAGCCGAGTATAGGGCAATGGCATCATTAACATGTGAAATTATATGGGTGAAACAATTCCTTCAAGAGGTTAAATTTTGTGACATCCATACTATGAAGATGTATTGCGACAATCAAGCTGCTCTCCACATTGCATCAAATCCAGTGTTTCACGAGAGGACTAAACATATAGAAATTGATTGTCATTTTGTTCGTGAAAAGTTGTTGACCAAAGAAATATGTAGTGAGTTTATTGGGTCAAACGATCAACTCGCAGATGTATTGACCAAGTCATTAAGGGGTCCTCGGATTGAGTTTATTTGTTCCAAGCTTGGTACATACAATTTGTATGCTCCAGCTTGAGGGGGAGTGTTAGGATATTTATCCTATTTTATCATCATTATAGTGTGTCAAGGGTTACCCTATTTATCATGATTATATTGTGTCTAGGATTACCCTATTTATCATGATTATATTGTGTCTAGGGTTACCCTATTTATCATGTACTTGTGTATCAATTTATTCTTATAAATAGAAGATTGTGAGAGGGATCAATCAAGTCCTCTAGAATTATTTTACAGTTTCAATCTTAAGTTATTCATATACTCGTTACTCTTATGAGTCAAGTTACAATTTTTTATTCCCCTCTCATTCCTCATAGGATCCTTGAGTTTGAGAAAATTGCTCTAGAATAGCAAACTCCTTAGTACAAAACAAAAATGATGATTTATGTATTTTATGGCCCCCTTCCCCTCAAACCAAAAAACGAAATGCAATGCCATCATGAATGCCCCAAGAGGAGGAATGCTAGTTAGGAACTGTTTTAGCTAGTTCAAGGGAATCAAATTAATATTAGGAGGGGAATGACTTAACAGTTTGAAAGAAAGGGAAAACATCAAGGACAAGCATTATTCTTCCTTCTTGCATTTCAAGCTCATCCAACCAATAAAAAACATTTTTCTTTTCTCTTTTCATCTTGGGCTCAAGCCAGTGTTCAGATTTTTTTTCATTTATAAAAAGAGCATGTTATAATATATATATATATATATATATATATATATATGTGTGTGTGTGTGTGTGTGTGAGAAACTGAGGGTTCATATAATAAGGTAACTGAAGTGCACCAATCAAAAAAATAAAAAGTAAAAGCATTATATAGAATCATTCACAAACTTCTATAAATGTAGTTGTACAACATACAGAGCATAATAAGCACAAGGCAAATACCTGAGTAGTCTTTCCACAACCAGTCTCACCACATATCATAACTACCTGCTTTGAAAAATGTTAAAAAAAGATAGAAAAACCAAAAGATATGCAAGCATGAGAGTTGTGTTGACAAGAAGTTGCGTGTTCAAAAATATTATTACATCACCAAGGAATTAAATTAACCTGGTGAGATTCAACAGTTGATGTAATCATGTCCTTGAAAGAATGGATTGGAAGCTTAGATCTCTTTTCGTTGATCTACATCAATAGAAAGTACCCTACTCATTCAGTATGATGGCATGTAAAGCCTACATATGATAGCAAATAATATGATTGAAGCCGACAAACAAAATACATATATAAGGTCTATGCAATGCAAAGACAGGAAAAAAATGAACCAGTTTCAATTTAAAGGAATCCTTCGTTCCTTCAGAAAGAATCTCCAGTCTCTTAATAATTTCAACTTTGCTCATACAAGGCCTCCTGAAAACATCATCTTCCTTTTCTTCTGTTCTATCAGTAGTGTCACCAAATGCTTCAATCATCGTTCGCCAGAGTTCCCCATCGCCAGGAGGATATTGCTCAAGTAAATCTGCTAATACACGCTTTGACTGTCCAGAAAATGTGAAAAAAGGAAGATTCTCTAACATAGCAGTGGTGTAAATATTCTTTTCAGTTTCCTGCACAGATGTTTTCTGCCTCATCCCACTCCTACACATGCATTAGTAAAAATCTAATTTCTAACATGATCAAAAAGGAAATTTCATATGCAGTTTTATGAGTGCAGTTAGAAATTACCCTGAATTTTCCACTCTAAATCCCATTTCCTGGGATAATTGCACTGCAAAACATTTTTCAGAAGACAAGTTGGCTTCAAATTTGTTTACTGCAGACAAAGTTAATATTCGGTGAATGTATAACAAGTACAATCGGCCTATTCCAAACAAACTTATATAGCTGTTAGGCCTAAAACTCACATTTGCAAAAGAGGGAAAACAACAAAAGGCTTATTTTGCACAAAATGTGCGGTGGGTGATTGTGCAGTGGGGCCAAAAGGAAGAGAGAGGAAATGGGTATATAAAGGGGGTACTCAATAGAAGCGGGTAATTATTCTAGGATTTTAGGTGGTAATTTTGAGAAGAGGATGGTTTTTCTCGTCATCTAGATGTTTTTACTATCTTATTACGCCATATTTCTAAGGCAGCTTTCGCCTATTCATAGAACTGTTTCCTTGTTTGATTCCTCTAATTTCCTTATATAGATGAATGTTACTCTGATAAGTGATACATATCAGTACCAGGTTAGCTATTTTCTCTTGTTTCATACCTTGGAATCCTATCATCAGCTATATAATCATCCTCTAAACATTTCACAAGTGAACAAGCGAGAAAGATTTAAATTTAACAGTAAACAAAAATGCATGCTTAATTCACCAAGCATGTTAAGAAACAGACCACTGAAACATACTAACTGCTTTTCTCAAAAAAACAAATGCTGCCCACACAATATTTTTATGTGAAACCTTTCACCTTTTGATGTTGAAAATTTTTCCGATGTCTGGGAAATCCGAATCCTTGTTGATTCATCAATAATGGGATTTTGGTGTCGTGATGCCACTGTCTCCTTTCTATTCTGCATTTACACCGGCCTAATCATATTAATCAAAAATGAAGTGGACATAGATGAAATAGGCCTAAACACAATACTCAGTCTGAGCACAAATGTCCCAGTACCGGAGTTGACTGTTCAGGAAATGTGATGCAAGGATGACAACCCGACACCCTGGTGGTAGCAACCTCCTTTTTGGAAATCGGATCCATCCGAACCCCTTTGGGTTCAATAACAATGAAATTCTGATGTTGAGCTGACTCTGGCTCTCGCTCAACTTTCTTTTCAGATTGTTTCAGCTTATCAATCTGAATCAAAAACAGGGCAGAAGTATTTTCTCACACAATCAACCAAGTAAAAGTGATAATTGAAGTCTTAAAACTGAAAGAGCTGTTCCCCAATACCTGATCTGATTCATCTGAACAAGTGACATGAGAAAGATTCTCTACCAAGGTAGTATTGTCAACTTCCTCTCTGGTCTTACGCACACATACTCTCTGTTTAATCCCATTCCTAAACAAAATGAGAAGAAAATTTTCGAAACCAAATAAAACACATTTATTTGAAACTAATTCCATTTCACACATGAATCAAAGAAACTAATAGAAATTAATTTTATAATGCACAACTTCATTTAGCACTCACCAAGAAAGAGTATATATAAAACCTCTTTCTCTGCAAAAGTTATACACTAAATCATCTTCTTGACCAGTCAATTTATTTTCAAAAGTGTACACTGCAAAAAAAAAGTCCCAATCATTTTAAATGTCCATGAGTCCTATTAAGTAGACAAAAACACTTTTTATCCAAATCAACAACATAGAGCATTAGACAAACACACTTCACAAAGGAAGTTTGACAACAGAAAACTAAATGATCTGCCTCACTTCATTTCAATCAAAAAACTACATGATGATTAAATTCACCAGACCAAGCTCTAGATGGTTACTTGGGTCAGAGAGAGACAAACGTAATTTACAAACTAGACCATACTCCCCTACCAGGATAATGAAATGGCCAACAATGAATAGTAGTGATAGTAAGGAAGAATCAAACCATACTAATCTTTGCCATGGGTAAAGTGTCATTGTAATCAAGGCCAAAAATTTCAATACCCATCCCTTGGCCACTAACCAAGTTTTAAGTAGATCAATTTCAATACCATGTTTATACCACTTCATTCCCACTAATGAGAGAGACAACTATATTTCTTCCCATGACAATGATTGAAGTCTTAACAAAATTGGTAGTGAGTTCTTAAAGTGGGTGGTGGGAGTAAGACAGTATGAGCAAAATGAAAAAAATATATTTGTTGGGACATTTGTGTTCTATAGTTACATAACCCTAGGAATAAGTTCTAAATGATAACAAACAAGAACATATTTTTTTCAAAAGATCATTAACAGTTATCTTATTTTGTAACACAATTATCATTTCATTTCCCTCTCCCTATAAGTCTTACCATCTGAATCTCAAAAATTATAAACATATTAAATTCAAACAAATCGTCAATGTAAATTTAGCCAGAAACAATTTTCCATCTCATTAATGTAAACCTACTCAAAGAAAACAGTTTTGAAAAAAAAAATCCATTAACTACAAAACGACCTCTCCAGAAGAAAAGCACAGATTACATAATCAGATTTGCTTAATGAGACAGAAAATCCACACAAACAATTCAAGGGGATTCCACATTATTATCACCTTCATCGTTTGAAGCTGCAAATTTTTCTAATGTTTGGGAAATCCAGATTTTATTCAATTCACAAATATCTGCATTCTCACCACACGCCTCTGACTCCTCTCTGTTCTTCCTTTTCCTGGACAGGACGGCCTGAATCTAAACAAGATGGATGCAGAGCCTCAGAGACAATGAGAAAACTATATACAAATACAACAAAAATATAATAAAGAAAGCAAATCCAAAAAAGCCATGTCCCAATACATGATTTGAGGCTTCGTTATTCACTTTGAAAGCAATTATTTTCTGCTCACCTGCAGTCCTACACAAGCAAAGACCCAAAGTAATAAACAGCAAAAACGTAAAACAGAACAAAACACATTAAACTATAACCTACTCCTTTCCAGACCTGATAGTATAAATAATTCATACATAATGAGAAAGGAAATTTCATGAGCTGCATTTAGTACTCACCCACAGAATCTTACACCTAACTCCATGAGGTGGCATAACCGGTCCACTACCTTGCGCTCTTCACTAGAGAAGTTACCATGAAACACATAAGCTGCATACAAAATGCTGACTGTAAATGACAACATACAACATAATATAATATATGTATATATATAATCCATACATGCAAAATAGAAAAATCATCGTACAAACACTACTCTCAGATAAAATACATACACTGCAAGCAATATTATAACCCTTGAAAAGAATAGTACTACAAACTCACCACACAACTAACAAAAATAGAGTAATACATGCGTACGCGCGCACACCATATACACACACAAATAAGTCAAACAAACGCACAAAACTAAGAATAACAATATATACACAACGCAAGCAATCTCGTCACCCTTGAGAATAATGGTACAACACACAAAAAAATGCAAGCAATTTAAGGTCCTCCAAAAGAATATAGGACAACACCCTTAAAACTAAGATTGATACTAATTAAATTTCTTACAAACTTGAGTCAAGTGATGGAGTAAAGACGAGATTGAAATAAATTAAAATAAAATAAAAACATAGTTGACCTTGATCGTTGGAGGCTATAAATTCTTTCAGAATTTTCAAATACTTTTCCCGGAGAACTTCGGAGTTTTCGTCGATGAAGGATTCGGGAATGTCAAATTGGCATGACGGCTCGGCCTCATCGGTGTTTGCCATATCAAAAACCCTAATCCACACGAAAAAGAAGGCACGTGAAGCAGAGACAATAGCAGAAAGAATGAACACACTCAATGCACGCACACTATGCAGCAGAGGAAGTAAGAGTCATCTTATAAAACTACCAAAAAATACAACAAAGAAAATATAAGACTAATTATATGTGAGAAAAGGAAATGTAAGACCGACCTCAACTTGTCCCGGTGGTAGTTGTGGCTGCGTCTCGCTGACGCGGTGGCGGCAACCTGAACTGGTCGCGGTGGTTATGGATGGTAGCTACTGCGCGGTAGCGGCAATGCGTGAAGTGGGAGGACGCGTGGCGGCGTCGTGGTGGCCCCGTAATAATGGTCGTGGTCTGCGTCGAAGCAACAGCGAAGATTATTTTCTAGGGTTAGGTTTACGTCAGCGGTTACACTTGCCAGAAGCAGCGAGCTCACATAATAAATATGATAAATCCGATGGAAGTCTTTCATCATTTGTTTGGTTGGGTTTTAGGGAGGGAACTATGAATTTAGAGAGTAATAAATGAATTAAAATAATGTGATTTGTACTGATAGAATAATAATAAATTTGAATAAAGAAATATATTTTAACACTGATTTAATTGAATTAATAAAAAATATTGGTAATATTAGAAGCGTCCTAGATATATTTTTTTTAAATATAAATATTTTTTATTGATAAAACATTAGTTAAAAAGAAATACTTCTTAATAGGATTTATAATGTGAAGTTGTGTGCATGCGTCCTAAAATAAATGTTTGTTTATTTAAGATTGTTAATATATTTTCAAATAGTTAATTTCAATTTTGTGTATATGTACTTCAAATTAGAAGCGTGACGTGATCAATTATTTCAAAAATTAGTTTGTCTCGATCAGTTTGAGATTATTTATGGTTATTTGTTTATAACTATATAGAATTTGATTTTTACGTGTCAATGTTGATAAAATAGGATACATTATTTTAGTCAAATTGCTTCATGTTATAATTATTTTGAACTAAATGCGTTACTTTTTAAGTGTGGATCGAGTTGGTTGATATTATATATTTATTGAAATTTTAAAAAGTTCAATCATTTTCGAGGTCTTTATTTTTTTAGTTTGAAATTGGTTTCTTAATTATTATTTTTTTTTTAATTAAATCTTTAGTTTTGACAAATTGATGTAATTGGACTCCTGTCCTTAAATAGGCTAAATGCCGTTACAAAAAAAAGTTAACGTGACATGTTAATATTGTTTTTTAAAATAACGTGACAAGTTGTTAAACACATGGATTTTGGTAATTTTAAAATTAAAGAAATTGGGAAAATTCAATTAAATACATTTGTTCTAAGAATTAGAGAGAGTTTAGAGTTCATTCACATAGGGATTCAAGCACTGAAATTTGGGATTCATTAAAAACATAGGGTTCATTATAATTTCAAATTGAGAGCTTAGGGATTTGGTAATTGTCATCATCTCTAGGACCTTTTTTGGAATCCCGAGGTCAAATCACGAGGTCATTGGAGTTGAATAGGTTAATAAATGTTCTGATTCACGATGATTTTTTTTTCCAAAAAATTTCCATAAAATATTTATTTAAGATAATCAAACTTTATTCGATTAAAATGCGGAAGCAAATCATAACTTTAGACATCGTCTGTCCAAAACAAAAATCTCAAATTATTTCATTTACAAATAAAAATATCGATTTTGAAAAACTTGTAAATACTGAATAAAAATAGTCAACCCCGAAATAAAAGATCTCAACTTTTGCTAGCTACTTCTATCCGGTCTCATCTATAACGTCATCTACTCTCGTACAAGTACGATCATCATAGGTGGAAACCATAACTACAACATGCAAGGGTGAGCAACCAGAACTTTCATAACACACAATATACAATAATTATATTAATTACAAAGTAAAATATCATAGAACCATATCTCGTCATAACATTTCAATACAGTTAAACCATTCATGAACCAATGGTCTTTCCTGTGTTGTCATAACATGCTCTCACTAACAGGGCTTTCATAAATTGTACTCACTAACAGGGTTATTTGAATCGTCTTCCATCACAACTTCAGATCTATATCTCTAACTTCTCAATGGACTAACGAGTAAAAACATCAATATTACGTGCACCGGTGCACTATACTTAACACGAGCCGAAGCCTTTTGGGCGAGACATCCAACTCTCTCATGTCCTCGCACAGAAGGAAGGGTACACTTGAATCTTTGTCTCTACTCGAGACCCAACATCCTTAACGTAGCGCAATACGAAAAGCTCACACATGATCGACCATAGTACAAGGAAATAACAGTTTCATAAGTGAGAGAAAATACAAAAGTGAAGGGTGTGGAAATTTGTGAAACATTTAGTAGAAAATTGAACATTGGTATATCTAGGAGTATGGCTTTTAAGGCCAAAGCAATTGCTTCAAACCAGATTGATAGATCCTTCAAAGAACAATCGTTTAGATGTGTATTTGTTGAACATAAAAAATGGGGAGATTGTTAAGACAAAATCGTGTATAAGACTTATATGTCTAAACGCTCTCATGCCACTAGTACAAAAACAACGTACAACGTCGATTATTTTGGGCTTTTAACGGCGAATTCGTGATCGACGTCATATCGAGAGACGTAACTTTGATGTCGAATACTATAGGCCGGCGTTACTTGTTTATATACACGTCGAGTAGTACGGAAAATGACATCTAATATGTGAATAAATAGTTATATTTAAAGGAAGATTTGGCGTCCACTCTAAGGGGACAAAACTTAAAGTTGACGTCCAATAGAAAAAGGTTAGATGTAAAGTTGACATTGAATTATGAAGAACGACATTACTTGTTGTTTATAGACATGTCGAGTGATAAAAAGTGGGACGTCTAATATGTGAATAAATAGTTATATTTAAAGGAATATTTGGCGTCCTTTGTTTGGGGATTAGACGTAAAGTTGACGTCGAATTGTGTGGGCGTCAACGTTACCCTCGTTGAGCTAGAGAGAGCTCGCTCAGCATTGGATTGCGTATGGTAATCTACTGTAAATGGCTTAACGTTAATCAGTGTACGGGTTGATGATAATATATGTATATTAACATCGAGCAATGTATAGTTGGACGTCAAATCCAATGTTTTTTTTTTAAATTTGGTTTGTTTCTACTTTTTTAACCAGACCTGAAATATAGTAACCAGTTTTCCAATTCATATATTCACAGAATTCATCAATTCATAATTTAAACCATGTTATCATCAATTCATCATGTCCAATTCAAAAGTAAAACTAAAAGACTAAAGCAAATGCTACATCAAAACAAAAAGAACCCAGTTTTCCAATTCATATATATTCACATAATTCATCAACCATTGTTTATTTAAAACATGTTATTATCAATTCATAAGTAAAACTAAAAGCTAAACATATGTTATCATCAAAACAAAAAACACCTAAAGCTAGAATTATTTAAAATGTTGATTCAAATATTTTGCCCATTCCCCTCTTATCTTCCTTATTACGGCCTCTAGCAATAAAGTGGTATTGTTGAACCGCTGCAAAATCAAGGAAACTTTACTATTAAATTCATTCAAATGTGAAAAGTTTATTGGTATTTGTAAGATTTCAAATGTAAATTTTTACCTCAGTCCATTTTGTTGCGAGTCGTGCTCAGATGATTGTCTTCATCCATGACATGATGTAGTAGCCACATGCCCACGAATTTGTCTTCTTGTTACATTAAACATGTGAAAGAACTTAGTCAATGTGAAACAACTTCAAGAGTTTCTAAAAGAAATCCATTTTTACAGAAAGTATGTTCGTAAATGAAAACAAAAACAAAAGAAAAGAATAATAACACTAAACATAGGACAAAAATGAAAATCGAACTACGAAAAGATCCACGGGATAGTTAAAATGTAGAAGGATTTTGAAAGGGTGCGAAATCCAAATCTCTTAACCTTTTTCTTTGGATTTCTATCACTTCTTCAAGCTTTTCACCATGCACAAAGAATCAAATCACAAGGAAATGACTCGCTTTTGTGACCTTGAAGGAGCTAATAGAAAAACAAAAGAAAAAGTTAACAAATTGTTACGAGAAATTTTATGAATGGAAGTTGTAGCGTTTTGAAAGGGTGTGAAATCAAAATCTATCAACCTTTTTCTTTGTGGAGTGACCCTTGGCTTCATGCACATAATAAAATGTTGAAGCCGCCAGTAACTAGACGTTTTATTGGTTGGTTTAAAAGAAAAAATAAAAAGAATAATTGTTGGCAAATAAAAACGTCGAAGTCCCCAAAAGAGTTTGTCGTTTTGTGGTTGGTTTAAAAGAAAAAAGAAAAATATAATGAAAAATGGATTGAATTTACGTCCATCTAATTCTGGTCGTGACGTTAATTCATTTTAGACGGCGAGTTGGATTCCAAAACGACGTGGAGCGATTGAATTTATTTACAACAATACCATCGGTCATTGTTAACGTTGGTTGTTTTGTTATGGGACGTTATACACGATTTTGTACTAGTGTGTTTTGAAGTTTAATCAAATAACATTAAACGAGATATGAATCTGAAAATGCTTAACTAGAAGAATAGGATAGGCAGAAACATAAGTATTGGGCTCAAAATCCCCTATCATCTAGCAACATAGAAAAACCTTAGGAAATATGAAATGCAAAACAATTAAGTTAAAGCTTCCAAACACAACGCTAAACTACTTACAACTCAAAGCGTTTATGATAGTTATGCTAAATGCATAAGCTATACTATACCCATCGGTAATCAACTGAATTCTCAAGAAGTTAAAAGTTGTTGAGATAATGTCTTTGATTAAAACCTTTAGAAGTTTCAAACACATGTAGAAAACAAAACTTGCTAAACGTTCTAGCTCTAAAATTGCAATATCCCAAAAAGCGTTTACAATAGACTAGACGATACCATGTGCTAAAACCTTTACTTCATCCGACGATGAAATTCTTACTCAACATTTGATATCTTAAAGAAAAACTTAAATGATAAACGTTACCTCAATGGTAGAAAATGTAAAAAACACTTTGTTACTCTGAATATTCATTAAAAGTCATTAAATGTTCAACGCTCAAAAACAACATAAGTGATAAGAGATAAGACATATCTATTGCATGCACAATCTACTCTATTCTATGCGGATAACCTACAACATGCATCCATATGCTTTATTTGAAATATATAAAAAATGGACATTGGAGACAAAAAAGACATTCGTAGAATGTTCTCTTCATAAGAAGTTATGCCTGAAAGATAGTAGAACCTACTTCGAACAAACTACTAAAAAAGTAAGTTGCTCTGAAAAGTTAACTTTAACCAACTGTTGTTTCACGTGCAAGACAAAAAAGACAAAAGATTTAAGGTTAAAAGCTTAGTCTAACTGATATCTTTTGAAGAGCCTTTAAATAGAAGATCTTTTAAAGAAAGAATAAAAGAAGATACCTTCCAAAGAAAATATCAATCATACAAAAACATTTAGAAGAAAAGCATATAATATCTCATGCTCAAAGAGAATATCTGAGAAGAGAAAAAGAAAAGTTAAGCAATACTCTCAAGTTGTATTGTAATATTTGTTTACTATTGTAAGAAAAGATAAAAAAGAAAAGACAAAAACACCCAACGAGTCTATAAATTGTATTATATTGAAAACATATCCTCTCTATGAGAGCAATCGTCTAAACGACTTTTAAGCAATTGATTTTTCGCAATTCTGAAGAGAATTAAAACACTTGTTGTATTACTCAAGCGAGTTAAGGAAACCTAGGCAACGTATCAGAGGATACTAGGATTGTTCAGTGCCAAGAGTGGTGAAACTCAACCAGTCTAGGGTAACTGGAGTTATATGGTAACTAGCGATAACAAGAGTGATGAAGAATACTGCAATACCAGGAGTGGGTGAAACTAAACTAGGCAACGTATCGGGGAATACCAAGAGTGCCCAAGGATACCGGTAGTGGTGAGAATACTCAGTTGTAATCTTGTTGAAGATTATAGTGGAACTCTCTAAAGATAGAGGAGACTAGACGTAGCTTAGTTGGAGTGAACCAATATAAAAATAGGTTTAAACCCTCATATCATCCTCGTATTTGTTGGGGAATCTCAAGTGGGTCCTCGTATTTTCAACTGTCTCAATTGGGTCCAAATATTTGAAAAATTGAGCCAATTAACCCCTGTCCATTATGTTTTCCCAAACGGCGTTAACAGATGTTGAGCTATATATTTTTTAGATGGTTTTGCATTGTGTATTAGTTTGTATGGGTGATGTGTTGTAGAATCAACAATTCCACGTGGAAAAGTAAAATTTTTAATGTTGGTAACCCTAACATTTAAAGGGATCCCCTAACAAACAAAGTGTTATGCATCTTTGTCTTGAGGAAGAAGAGGTTGTGGAAGCACTACTCAACTCAGGAATGTCTCGTTCATCTTCGTCTTGCAAATGCAGAGGTTAGTGCGTTTAACACAATAGTGGCATTGATAGCAGGTTGGGCGTAAAACCCACTTGCTTCTATGGTCACAATGTAGTGTTTCGCATTACGAGAACACCTAAAAACAAGGGCAAAAAATTATGGGGTTGCTCTAACTTCAAGGTAAGTTTAATGGAAGCGGAAATGCTAGTTTTATTTTTTGCGTTTTGACAAGGGAGTGTGTTTTCTTCTTCAATAGGGTGGGAGTGAAGATTTCATTGGATGCAACAAGGAATTCATGAAGGAAATGTGCTGAATGTAAAAGAAAGGAGTAGAAGTGCAAGAAGTGAATAAGTGGGTGGAAGTTTCATGAAGATGGAACAAAGTCTGATGAAGATGGAAGAAACAAATGTTGAAAAGATAAAAATAGCTTGTTTAGAGAAAAGTGTTGTTATGTTGGAAAAGGAATTGTAATATCAATGTTGATGAAACTTGGTTGATTTGTTAGTACAAGTTTATGTATTGTAATTCTGTATTTGTAATGTTAATGTGTGTTTTATTTATAAAGGTGACTGATTAGTGTTTAATACTGTCCGATTTTATTTCTTTAATTATAATGGTCATTAAATACAGGAATGATCACTTGTAGTCTATAAGGTAAAGAAAGTGCAAAAGAATCATCATAAAGCAATGGTCAATAAACATCATACAGGAATGATCACCTAATCAATAAGCAATGGTCAATAAACATCATAAAACATTGTCTTATAAGCAAAAGAAACCTGATAACAGTATTGTCTTACATTATCAAAATACACCAAAAGAAAACTGATAAAACATTGTTCCTTGATCATTAAACATTACATCATATTTAAAAGATTGTCTTCAAAATGAAAGTGCAAACATTTTCTACAAATTAAACATGAGTTCATTGATCAAAAGGAAGCACAGTAGATTCCTGAGTAATAGGCCCATCTGTTGGTGGAGCTATTGTGACTTGTGTTTGTTGAGTAAATTGGTTAGTAGGAAGCACAAATGTTGGAGGTCTTTGTGGACAAGATTTTTTGTTGCGTCCAAGTTGTTTGCAGAGAGCACATCTTTTTCTGTTCCCACCCTTTCTTAATTCACTGTCATTCTTCTTCAACTCTCAAGCCTCTAGTCTTCGTTTCTTCGTAGGCCTCACTAGTACAAAAACAACCAACGTTAAAAATGATCGGTGTCATTTTTGTAAATAAATACAATTATTACACGTTGTTTAAACCGTAATTCGACGCCAATTAATATTTGACGTCCTATTGGATAAATTTTGCAAAAATGTTTGGCCTGAAGGTGAAAATATACTTACGTATGATGTCGAATGCCCTAGCGTTATACGTCAAAATGTTAGTGAATTGAATAAAAATATGAGTGGGAGATTGAAAATTCATTCACTTTATCTTAGTGTGTGAGCCCTTTTTCTCTACTCAAACATTTCTCGAACGAAGTTTGACGACTATCACATGTAATCTTTCCTTCATTTTATACAAACGCGGGTTAATTAACTACTTTAAGTATATTTTCGTTTGTTTTGATCGATTATTTTCGTGTTCTTGTCCTTCATAGGCGCATTCTACTTTCTCTCTCACAGGTGGCAACACTTTATTCCAACGAACCCACCTTTTGAAGGTTAGTTTTTGTTTTCATTTTGAAGAACTTATTTGTTAAACTTGTTTCTTGTTGTTGTTTGATTGAACTTGTTTGTTGTGGTTTTTGGTTGAACTTGTTTGTTATTATTTGGTTGAACTTGTTTGTTCTTAATACTACACTACACGTTCATAGTTCGTACTTTATAAAATACTAAAACCTGAAATTTGTTGTTTTTTGTGTTTCAGGTCTTCGTAGAGTTGTAAAAAAGTATCACAAAGGATCATAATTAATTAAAAAAATAAAAAAAATTGATTAACGTCGTATATTAACATAATTCGACGTTAAATAAGGTAACGTCGAATTTTTTAAATTCGACGTCAATTTAACGTCTCCTGATATGATGTCGGCTTAATTTCAACGTGAAACGCCAAAAAACACCAATGTTATACAATGTTTTGGTACTAGTGCCTTCTTGGCATTATCCTCTTCTTTGGGGGTAATACATCTAGATATGATGTAATTTCCAGACATGTTGACCATTGATAGGATAAATGATTGTGTTGTAGGTCTCTTTATAAGTAAACTTCCTAAACCAATGCCGAATGTAGTCTTGTGAATTTAAATTCAAGAATTTCATTGTAGTAATGGCGTGAGTGCAAGGAATGTCAATAATTATCCATTTCCTACAACTACAGTCCTCATTGTCAACATTGACAACAGATTGCTCCCCAAATTGAGAAATGTTTCTAACTTCAAATAATTTATTTCTATGACCACCTGTCATGAATATAAATTGACAACACAGTTAGCATCAAAGTAGTGATAATGTGAAAACACGTTAATTGTGTTACCAACAAGGAGCATTGGTATCTTGAAGATAATGATTATGATGATGTTACAAAGCGAACAATAAGAAGACTTCTGTTGTATGAGTTTAAAAGCATTTTTGTATAAGAGAACACACTAGGACCGAGCATTGACCGAACGGTAAAAGGCATGAATGAAGACCGAGTGGTTGGAAGGTGAAGTGGTGGAAGAAAGAATTGAACCTAGCAACCGAGCAGAGGCATGACTAAGGCCGAACGATCACAATCAGTCAAAGATCGAACGGTATGTAATAGTTGAAGGTTGGACGATGTATAGCAGTTCATGGCCGAACACTGTTCAAGACCGAACGGACACTCAGAGGACCAAACAGAGTTGAACATTGGCCAAACTCAGTTGAATACCAAACGGTCACTAACAATAAAGGTCGAACAACGTACAACAGTTAACGGGTGAACACTATTCAAGACCGAATGGTCATCATTAGTTAAAGACCGAACAGTCGTATCAAATAAACGCTGAACAACATATAGCAGATTAAGGCCGAACACAGTTGAAGGCTGAACAAAGCTAAAAGACCGAACGGTCACTAACAGGTGGAGGTCGAATAGTTAATGACTGAATGATGTCGAACACAAGCCGAACATAGTTACGGACTGAACGACTTTGTAAAGAAGTTGAAAGATATTGAGTCCAACAAACACTAGAATAAAAAGTTAAGTGTTGGAAGGTATAAAGAAATAAGCTGAGCGGTGGAAAGCTATGGGAAAGACCAAGCCAGGTATGACCAATACCGAGCACTTAGCACCGAACGTTGGAAAGCTGTAAGGAACCTAGCTGAACGACATGAGGATGTGTCGAATTAAACTGAGCGGTAGAAGGTGAAGAACTGGAGCCGAACAGTCGAAGAGTTAAATATCTTAACTATTCCAAGTCTCGCATATAATCAATTAGCACTTACAGTAATCGATTATCATTGGCAGTTGTAATGCGTCTTTTCATTTTCAGAGCAATAGGTTATAAATACCTTTGCCAAACCTTTAAAATATAACTTTGCAAGTTTGAGAATACAGTGAAATCTGAGGAAGTTCTCAAGTGCTAGTTTTTGCTCTTATCAAGTCTTGTGAATATGAGAAGCTCGCTCTTTGTGTGTCAAAGGTCGGAGCGGTTCTCTTCAAGTTGGCAGAGCTGTTGCTTCCGGTTCGTTTGTCGAAGGAACTCTTCTGGTTCGTTTGTCGAAGGAAGGTTTTTGCTGCATTCTTCCGGTTCGTTTGTCGAAGAAAGGTGTTTTTGTTTTTTTTATTTTTTATTCACTTTCATTGTAACTGTGAAACTGTTTTAGTGAAAAAGTTAATCACTATTCATAGTGATTAACAACTAGACGTAGAATCTTTTAATTCGAACCAGGATAAAAGTCATTTGTGTGATTTTTCTACTCCCTACACTCTGTATATTTTCTGTTCATCAACTGTTTGATAAAACGTTTGAGAGAAAATTAAAGGAACCATTATTAATTTGACCGAACACGTTTTCCGTAATTTTTTATTACGTTGTGTGACTCGAAGATACCGGTTGTTCTAACCAACAAATTGTATGATTAAAGTTACCTTGGTAACCAATGTCTGATTAACCATGATTCCTTTAGAAATTTGTTTAGAACCTTAGAGTAGATAGAACCTTCATATGATGTCATCTTTGTCCTGTTGGTAGCCCATCTCTTCATAATGTAAACCTTAATGTCTTCTAGCATGGTAATAATTGGCTTAGACCTAGTATGAATTACCACAATATTCAAGCCCTCACACATGTTCACAAGAGTGTCACACTGTGATGTAGGGTTGAATCTAGATCTTGACCAAAACCTAGAAGAAGTAAATGTTAGTAAATATAACTGTCAAATGTGAGTATATAAAACATTTATAAGAGTGAATACATATCTAGGTGGAATGACGATCAAGTATTTAAATGCCTCTAAATTGACCTCTTTAATTTTCCTAATTTCAGACTCCCATTGTTGTGGATATGTGGTTGTTGTTGCCCTCCTCATGAGATGTTTAATGTTTTTTCCAGGATATTTCTTTCTGAATTTGAGTATAAATGTTTAATACAAAATCTTTGTTCTACTCGAGGTAGAAGATCTTGAATAGCTGGCAAAAGACCCTGACATTTTAAAATAGTAAAGTCAGTTGAGCTATATGTGAAATATATTTTAATTAACATTTGTTTTGACTGACCTTTTGTTGGTATGAAATAAATGTGCATGATGCACACACAACTTCCCCACTTAGGTTCTGAATGAGAAGCTCCAAGAACCAAGTCCACGAGTCTTTGTTTTCTACCTCAACAACAACATATGCTATGGGCAAAATTTGTTCATTTCCATATCTTTCAACTGTTGTTAGTAACTCCCCTCCATACTTGCTTTTCAAAAAGCATCCATCCAACCCAATAATGTACATCATGTACCTCAACCTCCTCTATATCATGTACCTCAACCTCATCTACATCATTACTATTACCACCACCATGTCCAACTACATGTTCCATATCTTTTGCAACATCATTGTCAACCTCCTCCATTTGTGTTCCAACTTGGGGATCACCCTCACCCTCCACCATTTGTGTTCCAACTTCAGCATGACCTTCACCCTCACTTTCATCCATTTCTGTTCCAACTTCATCATCACCATCACCCTGACCCTCTACCATTCCTCTTAGAACTTGACCATCATCATCACCCTGACCCTCCTCCATTTTTGTTCCCACTTGACCATCACCATCACCTTGACCCTCCTCCACTTGTCTTGCAACATCACCTTGATCATCAACATGACCATTAACCCAATCAATCCTTTCTATTATGTGTGGTTCCATGGTATTATGAACCACATAGAGATAAACTTCATCATTTAACCTTGCAATGTTCACCATATGCATATGGAAACGTTTTTCATGATGAATGAATAGCTGATGTTTACTCCTTTTGTTGAATTCTGATTGCATCTTCCATTTGGTTTTCTACACCTTTATACAATCTCTTATAGCATTCTGTACCTTTTGGGAAAGAGATACACGGTTTTGTGTAGAACCAAAGAACAAGTTCATTTATTTTGCTTTAGAAGTAGAGTAGCACGTGTAGAGTTGATTCAGCTTTGATTTTAGGAAATTGCCGTCTAAGAAAAATACAAAAAAAATTGTTTACTTGGAGAAAGGAGTTCTCGGTGTAGAGAAGAAGAGAACCATGTGCAACCTTGGAGGTGTTGATTTATTTTTGCTGGATGGAAGGGGCACCACACACGTTGAATTGCTTTGCTGGAGGTAAGCACACATAGAGAAGAAGAGAAGGACTTGGTACGTTTGTGAAAAGGAGAAGTGAATTTTGGTGAGAATGGAACAATGATTGAACATGGAGAAAAGGAGTACATGGTTGGAAGGAAAGCATAAGTGGACGGTGTAAGCACTTTGGAATGGGACGTTAGTTTCCAGCAGCAAAAGGAGAGCATCTTTCATTTAGATAGGAGAAAAATGGACCTTTTTATGTGGAGAGTGCAGCTGCCATGTGGAGAAGAAGTCATCAACTTTAGATAGGAAGCAAAGGTGGGTGGAGCCGTGAAGAGTGCTTCACGTGGAGAGGAAGTGGCTCACGACCCTTTGATTGCATTTCTTTATTTCTTTGAGAATGGACAATACTAGATGGAGTAGTAGTGCACGGTGATAGCTTTCAATTTAATTGTTTTCAATTGCTTTTGGGAAATGAGTGGAACATGTGGTGATTAAAAAAATATAGATGTTGGAAGTGCACCATATTCACGTAAGGAAGGAGCATTACTATTATTTTAATTTGCTTTAGTTGCAACTCATGGAATTGTTACGGCAAAGAGGAACCAAGTAGAAGCATAGAAAGAAGTGGATTTAACGTGGAAGCACATGGGCTCCATCAAATGCTGCTGCCACGTCTTTTATGTATGAGCTCTAAGGATTATTTTAATTCATTTCACATGGAAACATATGCCACTTGATAGCTGCTGCACGTCCTTGTTTTGTGAGTTCTAAGGGTCTTCTTTAATTGTATTTCAAGTGGAAAATTATGCCAATCAAGGGGTGCTGTAACGTCTTTCATCTAAGAGCTCCAAAGGAATTCATTTAAATTATTTTCTTTTGGTAGAAGGGGTCACGCTTAATGGTAGAGAATGTTAGCAAAAATCAAAGATGTAGTTTTGATGATGAACAGATTTGCACAAGTCAAGATCCACAAAGACAAATTGAAGATCTCTGTATTTTATAAAGCTTTTATAATAATCAAAGTTGATGTAATAGTGCTCAAATATGTATTAGGGTTGATTCTTGTAATTTATATTTGATTTATTTAGTTAATCGATTATTCCTGAGAATAATCAATTAACACTAGCCGTTGGGGGTTTCAGATTTGAAAAACTAGCCGTTGGAGGTTTCAGATTTGAAAAACTAGCCGTTGGAGGTTTTAGATTTGAAAAACTAGCCGTTGTACTCATTATTAATCGATTAATATTTATGTTAATCGATTAAATGCGTTAGATGGCCCGTTTTCGAAGAATGGAAGGGTATTAGGCTGAGTCTATAAAATGGCTCACTCTTTATCTCAAAAATAACTCTTCCCTTGTGCAAAAGATCTCTGAACTCTTTGAGAACTCTGTGAGATTGTTGAAGCTAAGGAACCTCTTGTCTGCAAAGTCCTGAAGTGCTATTGCGGTGACAGAGGAATAGCTTGTTCATCCTTGGTGTGTCCGAGGAAGTGCGTGGAAGAGAATCATCCTTCGTGAAGCATTCGAAGGAGGTGGTCATCCTTTGTGAAGATTCAAAGGAAGTGTAAGTTCGTCTCTTGTGGTTTCAAGAGAGGTGGTATCATCCTTTGTGAAGATTCAAAGGAAGTGTAAGTTCATCTCTTGTGGTTTCAAGAGAGGTGGTATTTCTAAACTCTTACAAATTGTTTTTCTTTGTGACTAATATTTGTAAGTGTTTTGTGTTAGTGAAAAAGGTTTATCTTGTTTGAGATAAGCGACTGGACGTAGGATCCTAGTGATCTGAACCAGGATAAAATCATCTGTGCAAATTTCTCTCAACCTTACTCTCTTTATTTGTCTCTATTATTTGCTTGGTAAGTTTAATTAAGTAGAAATTAAAAGGCACACGTTCGTATTAAAAACCCTCTTGGTTTGTTATTCCACGCTAACAATTCCGCTGCAACGATTCTAACAGAGAAGTTTTATTTTCTTTTATTTCTTTTGCCTTAAAATATTTTATATCATATGTTGAAATGATTTTCTGTATTTTTGTTTTTTCGGATTTATTTTTATAGTTTCATGTTACTGTAATTTTTTTTATTGTACCAATTTTGTTTTTACTGTCTTAATTTCGTTTTACTGTTTTGAATTTTATTTAAACGCTTTTTAATTTATCCGCAACCAAAACCATCAAAAACCCCCCACTACGTGTGGACCCGAGACTGAACCACATTTAGTCCCTGAGAGACGACCTAGGAGTCACTTCCTAGCACTCTACTACATTCTTAATTGCACATCAAATTTGACGGGCCGCGACAACCTGCATCAAATTTTGGCGCCGTTGCCGGGGACCAACGGTTCAATTTCGAGTCTTGTGTCTGTGTTGTGTGATTTGTGTTGTGTTGTGTTTGTGATAGTGTCGTTTTGCTATCTTGTGTTTATTTCTGTGGCTTGAATTTTTTTGTGCTATTGTTTCATGATTACAGGGTGTCGTGATTTAGTGCATGACTAGAGAAAATCCTGGATTCATACCACCCTTTGATCCTTTGATCCTGAGATTGATAGGATGTTTCATAGGTTAATTAGGCATTCTAGGAATTTGTCTTTAGAGTCTGTTTTTGAGCCTATTCCATTAAATATTGTGCATCCCACTGCTGAGTACTTTGTGCATACTGCATCTACTGCATCTGTTGCATTTGCACTTGATTCTCATTCTGATTCTGTTGTTTTTCACACTGAGAACAATATGGCACAACCTCCATGATGAGTTAATATTTTCTTCACTTCACTTAATCTATTGTGCTAGAATTAATCAGGGAATTATGCTTGAATGTCCAATATTTTTCTATTTTTGCTAATTGTGTTTAATTTGATCAGAAATTGTTATTTTAATTAATTTGAATTATTTGAGCTCATTATTTGCATTATTGATTGTAGGGAAATTGTTGGATAATATTTGGAACATTTTGGAGGTCAAAAGAAATGCCACATCAATTATATTTTAAAATAAAATGAAAGAGAGGTGTGGATTTCATTTTTAGAAGTGAATGAAGAAGAGGATGGTTATTGAATGAAGGGAGCCCATGTAAATTTGGTGCGTCCAGCAAAATTGGGGGTGTGTCCAGCAACACTTGGGCTTCATGCGGAGAATAGGAAGCAGCTCCACATTCACGGTCACGGCACACAACTTAAAAATATGCTTCAATTGGAAGAGGGCCTGGTCCAGCGGAAGAAGGTGCTCACGTCCAAGTGGTGCTTCCACAATCACACGCACAGCAGCTTGGTGGCACACAGCAGCAACACACCACACGGCCTATGAGGGAGCTCATGTTCGTCCAACACGGCCCACAAAGCAGGAGCAGTTGCGCGTCCAACAACTACGGTCCAACAGAGGCAGTAACACATCACGATCCACCTGCCAACAGTATCGTTCAAAAAGCAATAGGGGAGAGCACATCACGGCCTCCATTCGTTCTATTCTTCATTCATCACGACCCACACACGTCCAGTCCAGCAGCAACACACACTCCACGGCCCAAAGCACCCTGTCCAAGAGGAGTAGCAGCGGGCGTGCACGTCCGGAAAAGACAAGCTTGGTCCAGCAGCTTAGAAGTGCTGTCACGCACGGCCTAGTAGCTGCTATGTCCTGCACGTGGGAGCAACGCATCCAGCACTTCACACGCGCAAGCCATCCAGCACCCAGCAGCTTTGAAGAAAGTTCTCGGTCCAGCAAGCACACACATCAAGCAATTGGCGTCCATGGTCCAGCACACAAATTATGCTTGGAGAGGTCTCTCGGTCCAGCACACATTCACGCGGAGAATGGGAAAAAGAGGATTTTGGGCTTGAAAGAGTGGTGCGCACGGTGAAGAGAGAATGTTGGCTTGTTATTGGAGGAGTGCACGCGTCCAAGAGGTGGCTTTCATTTGGAGATCCAGCAGCTTGGGAGGTGTCACGGCCTGCCAGCAGCACGTAGGAGAGGGGTCACCTTGCTTGAAGAAGAAAGTCCAGCTTGCACACGCGGACAGCAGCAGCAAACAACACGCGGTCCAGCATCCCACACTGGTAGCATCCAGCAATTTGCATCCACGGTCCAGCAGGGATGAGGCCTTCATTTGGCGTCCAGTAGCACTCCACATGAGCATCACGCGTGGAAGGAGGCTTTCAACCCAGCTTCACTACGACCCAGGGGAAGCAGTAGAATGAGCAACCCTGGTCCAGCACGCATCCAGCAGCATGGGTGGCAAAAGAAGAAGCTGGTCCAGCACACTCCACGCCCCTTGTGTCCAGCAAAGAAGTAGTCCAGCAGCTTGGAGAGAATGGAGGTGCAGCGGTCCAGCAAGAAGAAAGTTCTCGGGCTGAAGCAAGGCACACGCAGACATTCATTTTTGGTCTGGTCCAGCAAGGCTACGAAAATGGAGGGCTTCATAGGACAGAGCTTGGACATGTTGGAATAAAGGCAGCAGCCATCATATATAAGGAGGGAACATTTAAGAGAAAAAGGGGGAATCTACAGCAGCCGGGGGAGATTGAGAGATGGGGGGCTACGACTGAGAGAGTTGCGTCCAGCAGGGAATCAACTTTTATCATTTTACTTTGTTTAGAAAAAGAAGGATACGCTTGGTTCATTATGTTGTGTCTTTCCATGTTTATTATTCAGTTTTCTTTATTTTGAATACAACCAGCCGACACACTCTTCTTTGCTTTGAACATTGTTTTGGATTTTGGAGGAAAATAGCGTGGCACACTTACTTTTCTCGGAGGATGAGTTCTTAAATTATTATTCACTCTTGCCTTTTTCATTTTGGGTTTATATGCTTTCTTCTTTCTTTAGATAAGTGTGGATGATGATTTTATTTTAAAAATAAAATGTTGATTCACGTTGTTGAGCTGGAGGAGAAGTGGAAGGTGATTTTACTGGGTGTCACGATTGCTGGAAGGAGCGTGCTAGCAATTTTTTTGCTTTCATAGAATGAGTAGTGGATTAGGTGAGAGTTTAGGATGATGGGACGTGCAAGCAGAGAGTAGAGTAGAGTAGTCTAGGAGTAGTGTAGAGAGCCGTGTGGAGGAGCTGCAGTAGGGAAGAAGTCCACCAGAATGTTGGACACCAAGGGCTGGAACGGGACAGAGGCTGGACAGTAGAGGAAGTGCACGACACAGAGAGAATGGAGGGTTACGGTTGAGTTCATCTTCTTTGTTGTATTGTTTGAATTCCAATTTAGTTTACCTGTTCTATTTTGCTGTAACAATTTATGAGCACTTTAAGTTCAATTCAAGTTTGGTTTAATTTTCTGTTTCTAAAAAATTCCAAAGTCTAAATTACTGTTTCTGTTGTTGCAATTTAAATCTTGTATTTAGTTTTTCTGTAATTTAAATTCTACTATTGTTTGTACTGCGTTGTTGATTATTTCACTTTAAATCTTTCACTGTAATTTTGTCCTCTGTATTATGCTGCTGTAATTTTGATTCTATTTTCATATTTGAAATTTACTGTTTTATGTTTTTTACTGTTTACTGTGTTTTCGTTTTCTGTATTTTCGTTTTCTTTATTTTTTTTGTTCCAGATCTGTTTTTACTGTTTCATGTTGTTTTAATTTGTTTTTACTGTTTTGAATTTTATTTCAACACTTTTTAATTTTATCCGCAACCAAAAATCATAAACCCCCCCATTACGTGTTTAATCTGAGACTGAACCACAATATTGGTCCTTGAGAGACGACCTAGGAGTCACTTCCTAGTACTATACTGCATTCTTTTATGCAATCAACTTTTGTGTGAGGTGCGACCCTCGCAACAAAATGGCGCCGTTGCCGGGGACCAAAGGTTTGGTTTTGGGTCTTTTGTTGTTTTCTGTTATGTGCGTTTTTGTATGTGTGTCATATGTGTTTTGTCTTGTGTTGTGATGTTCTGTTTTCTGTGTGCGTGTTGCATGTATAAATGTGTTGTGTTTTATTTGTTTCGTAATTTTTAGTATTTTTCTTTTTCCATGTCTACCTATTCTGGTTATGTAAATAATGCTTATTCTGTGAGTGCCTCTGATCATGATTCTCCTTCTGCATGGTACTCTGATTGTAATTCTGCTGATTTTTATGTTGAGAACTATATGGCTCATCCTCAATTTCCTGAGAGCGCTCCTCGTGAGCCAGTTCCATCTACAAAGGATGATATTCATTGCGTTCTAAGCATTGGACTGGTATTTTTGCTCCCTAAGTTTCATGGTTTTGCAGGAGAATGCCCACATAGACATTTGGAGGAGTTCCACATGATGTGCTCTTCAATGAAGCCTCCACATGTCCCTCTTGATCACATTTTATTGAGGGCATTTCCGCATTCATTACAAGGAGTAGCTAAGGATTGGAAAGACTCTCTTCCTCTAAGATCCGTTACCGATTGGGGATATCTTAAGCATCAGTTTCTGAGCAAATTCTCCCCTGTGCAGTATGGTTACAACAACGATCCTGGATGGAATGATCCTAACCTGGGATGGCATAGTACTCCATAATATCATTATCAAGAACCACCATTCCAGAGTACTTGTATGCTTCCACCAGTCCAGCAAAACCAGAGTCAGCAATATGATGCTCCTGCCCACATAGCTCCTCAGCCTTCTACTTCTGAGCCTACATTGAAGGAGTTATTGGAGCAGATGACCATGCAAAACCTTCAGTTCAAGTAAGAGAACATGCAGTTTCAACAGGAAATAGGAGCTGCCATTCAGAGTATGACTAATCAGATAGGACAGATGGCCACTCAACTCACTGAGGAACAGTCACAAGATTCAGAGTTACCATTTCAGACTGTTCAGATTCCAGGTGATGATAATGGCATCAACATAGAAGATGGGGACCAGAGTCATTTTCTCACTGTGCCACCTACTTTCCCATCGTCCTATGTCCCTACTCTTGCACCTGAGGAGACTGATGAATATTTTGAGGAGCAGGCAGAAATAAGCAGTAATTCTGAACCAGGTAGACCACCTTCATCTTCCACCACTTTACCAATCTTTAAGGAAGTGGAGGTAAGCATACCTCAGTATGATTATGTCATTGATGATTATGTTCAGGATTATGTTGTTCATGATTATGCTGTTGAGGGGTATGTTGATAATAATATTGTTGCTGAGCATGCTTTTAATTCTCCCTCTCTGCATGATGAGAACCAATTTTTGATATCAAATTCGTATGTTTATTCTCCATGCACTGAACATGAATCTGAGTCTGTGGTTGATATTGTTTCTGAATTTGAAAGTGATCCATGTTCTGAGAGTATATCTGAGGTTCAGCCTGTTACACTGGGATTGGGTGTTATACCTCTGCATGTAATTTATGTAGAGCCACATTGCACTAACCATGTTGTAGGAGGTACACATGAATTTGACCAACATGCACCCACAGTGGAAGAAAAAGGTGCTTACATACACAATAGTTTCAACATTAATAGGCACCAGCTGAACCCGCTCATCAACAATCACTTCTTAGATCCAGCTGTGGAAGACATTTCCCTGCTCGATCAAATTTGGAGGATGAAGCAGTTCTTCCTCAAAACTTCCGTGTTGGATCATGTAGTGGAAGACATCTCCTTGATAGTCCAAAATTGGTAGCTTCCACCATAACCCAGGGGAGTTTTCTTTTTCTTTCTTCCCCGTTTTCCTACTTTTATTGCACTTGTCCATGATCTGTTTACTGGTTTTAATTGCCGATCTTATGCTTAAAACACATTGAAGACACTGTGTAGTTTAAGTGTGGTCTATTGGGGGAGATTCTGATTTTTTCTTTGTTAGTTTTTTGTTCTATTTTTTGTGTTTAAATTTTAAAATTTTTTTCTGTTTTAAAGTTGTTTTAGTATGTCTTTTGTGCAATTTTACATGTTTCTCTTGATTTCTGGATTTTATTTGTAGATGTGTCCATCACTTCATTGATACTTGTGGTTTGAAATTCTTGCTTTTCTCTCCTTGGAAAGATGATTATGATGTTTGAGAGGTTGATTGATTGTGATAGAAATTACCAGGTGCGAGATTTGAGCCACTTTATTTCTTTCTTGCATGTGATATGTCTCTTGATTGCTTGCACATATGCCTTGGCTTGACTCTTATTGATAATTCTTGATTAATATGCATGTTTGGAAATGATAAAGGCATTTTTGTTTTTTAGCCTCTCTAGCCAAATAAGCTTACCTTGTTCTAATCCTTTGATAACCCATTTTTAGCCTATACTTTCCCCATTTCTTTGTTTTGAAGCTCGTACACTAGCCCTAAGTGAAAAAAATCATGATCACCTTAACCTTAGGGAATTTTGGAGCTTTGGAAGTGTTTTGGGAACAAGTGTGGTCTTCTTGGGGATTCTTATGAATTGGCTAATTGGTTCCTATTCTTGTTTTGTGGTTGTAAATATGTTGTGTATTTTGTCTCTTACAGTTGAGTCCTAAGAAAGAAAAGAAAAGAGACAGGATGAAAAAAAAAATCATTAGAGAAAAATGAGAAAAAATAAAAATTTTGTGAATAATGGAGTCAAGAAGAGGATTGAATTAGAGGTTTGGGTGTGATTTGACTGTGTTTACACTTGTTCCCCATTGCTCCTCTATTTCTTTTGGTTTGTAGCTACTTATCCATATTTTATCCTCCCTTATCCTTGGTCTCATTATAACCATGAAAAGACCTTTTTATTTGAACATGCATATGTTTTGAGTGTTGACATTAGAGGCTTGCCAAGTCTGTTGTTGCTTGCTTTCTTGAGTGCATTGAGTTGACATTGCTTACCTTAGACACTTGAGAGAAACATTGATAGTGCATCTGTGAGGTTTTGTTACTTTTGATTCACCTCTTGAGCTGATTAATCATTTTGCCATGTCTTGAATTGCTTGGATGATTTCATGAGTATCTGCTTTTTTTGATTCTGTGTTGGATATTGTCTACATCATTTCCTTGTCCAATTTCCTTGAGGACTGTGTAATTCTGTTTGCTTCCTTGTGAGTTTTTGTTTTCTATGTGTTGAGTTTGTGTCGTACCCTTGATGTCCTTTTAACTATTCCTTGATCTGCGTCTTGATTTTGCCCAGGAGTGCAAAAGACTAAGTGTGGTCTATTTTGATGAGTCAATATTTTCTTCACTTCACTTAATCTATTGTGCTAGAATTAATCAGGAAATTGTGCTTGAATGTTCAATATTTTCCTATTTTTGCTAATTGTGTTTAATTTGATCAGAAATAGTTATTTTAATTAATTTGAATTATTTGAGCTCATTATTTGCATTATTGATTGTAGGGAAATTGTTGGATAATATTTGGGACATTTTGGAGGTCAAAAGAAATGCCACATCAATTATATTTTAAAATAAAATGAAAGAGAGGTGTGGATTTCATTTTTAGAAGTGAATGAAGAAGAGGATGGTTATTGAATGAAGGGAGCCCACGTAAATTTGGTGCGTCCAGCAAAATTGGGGGTGTGTCCAGCAACACTTGGGCTTCATGCGGAGAATAGGAAGCAGCTCCACATTCACGGTCACGGCCCACAACTTAAAAATATGCTTCAATTGGAAGAGGGCCTGATCCAGCGGAAGAAGGTGCTCACGTCCAAGTGATGCTTCCACAATCACACGCACAGCAGCTTGGTGGCACACAGCAGCAACACACCACACGGCCTATGAGGGAGCTCATGTTCGTCCAACACGGCCCACAAAGCAGGAGCAGTTGCGCGTCCAACAACTACGGTCCAACAGAGGCAGTAACACATCACGATCCACCTGCCAACAGCATCGTTCAAAAAGCAATAGGAGAGAGCACATCACGGCCTCCACTCGTTCTATTCTTCATTCATCACGACCCACACACGTCCAGTCCAGCAGCAGCACACACTCCACGGCCCAAAGCACCCGGTCCAAGAGGAGTAGCAGCGGGCGTGCACGTCCGGAAAAGACAAGCTTGGTCCAGCAGTTTAGAAGTGCTGTCACGCACGGCCTGGTAGCTGCTATGTCGAGCACGCGGGAGCAACGCATCCAGCACTTCACACGCGCAACCCATCCAGTACCCAGCAACTTTGAAGAAAGTTCTCGGTCCAGCAAGCACACACATCAAGCAATTGGCGTCCACGGTCCAGCACATGGATTATGCTTGGAGAGGTCTCTCGGTCCAGCACACGTTCACGCGGAGAATGGGAAAAAGAGGATTTTGGGCTTGAAAGAGTGGTGTGCACGGTGAAGAGAGAATGTTGGCTTGCTATTGGAGGGGTGCACGCGTCCAAGAGGTGGCTTTCATTTGGAGATCCAGCAGCTTGGGAGGTGTCACGGCCTGCCAGCAGCACGTAGGAGAGGGGTCACCTTGCTTGAAGAAGAAAGTCCAGCTTGCACACGCGGACAGCAGCAGCAATCAACACGCGGTCCAACATCCCACACTGGTAGGATCCAGCAATTGGCGTCCACGGTCCAGCAGGGATGAGGCCTTCATTTGGCGTCCAGCAGCACTCCACATGAGCATCACGCGTGGAGGGAGGCTTTCAGCCTAGCTTCACCACGACCCAGGGGAAGCAGCAGAATGAGCAAGCCTGGTCCAGCACGCATCCAACAACATGGGTGGCAAAAGAAGAACTGGTCCAGTACAGTCCACGCCCCTTGTGTCCAGCAAAGAAGCAGTCCAGCAGCTTGGAGAGAATGGAGTTGCAGCAGTCCAGCAAGAAGAAAGTTCTCGGGCTGAAGCAAGGCACACGCGGACATTCATTTTTGGTCTGGTCCAGCAAGGCTACGAAAATGGAGGGCTTCACAGGACAGAGCTTGGACATGTTGGAATAAAGGCAGCAGCCACCATATATAAGGAGGGAACATTTAAGAGAAAAAGGAGGAATCTACAGCAGCCGGGGGAGATTGAGAGATGGGGGGCTACGGCTGAGAGAGTTGCGTCCAGCAGGGAATCAACTTTTATCATTTTACTTTGTTTAGAAAAAGAAGGATACACTTGGTTCATTATGTTGTGTCTTTCCATGTTTATAATTCAGTTTTCTTTAGTTTGAATACAACCAACCGACACACTCTTCTTTGCTTTGAACATTGTTTTGGATTTTGGAGGAAAATAGCGTGGCACACTTACTTTTCTCGGAGGATGAGTTCTTAAATTATTATTCACTCTTGCCTTTTTCATTTTGGGTTTATATGCTTTCTTCTTTCCTTAGATAAGTGTGGATGATGATTTTATTTTAAAAATAAAATGTTGATTCACGTTGTTGAGTTGGAAGAGAAATGGAAGGTGATTTTACTGGGTGTCACGGCTGCTAGAAGGAGCGTGCTAGCATTTCTTTTGCTTTCATAGAATGAGAAGTGGATTAGGTGAGGGTTTAGGATGATGGGACGTGCAAGCAGAGAGTAGAGTAGAGTAGAGTAGTCTAGGAGTAGTGTAGAGAGCCGTGTGGAGGAGCTGCAGTAGGGAAGAAGTTCACCAGAATGTTGGACACCAAGGGCTGGAACGGGACAGAGGCTGGACAGTAGAGGAAGTGCACGACACAGAGAGAATGGAGGGTTACGGTTGAGTTCATCTTCTTTGCTGTATTGTTTGAATTCTAATTTAGTTTTCCTGTTCGTGTTTGCTGTAACAATTTATGAGCACTTTAAGTTCAATTCAAGTTTGGTTTAATTTTCTGTTTCTAAAAAATTCCAAGTCTAAATTACTGTTTCTGCTGCTACAATTTAAATCTTGTATTTAGTTTTTCTGTAATTTAAATTCTACTGTTGTTTGTACTGCGTTGTTGATTATTTCACTTTAAATCTTTCACTATAATTTTGTCCTCTATATTATGTTGCTGTAATTTTGATTCTGTTTTCATATTTGAAATTTACTATTTTCTATTTTTTACTATTTACTGTGTTTTTGTTTTCTGTATTTTCGTTTTCTGTATTTTCGTTTTCTGTATTTTTGTTTTCTGTTCCAGATCTGTTTTTACTATTTCATGTTGTTTTAATTTCGTTTTACTATTTTGAATTTTATTTCAACGCTTTTTAATTTTATCTGCAACCAAAAATCATAAACCCCCCACTACGTGTTTAATCTGAGACTGAACCACTATATTGGTCCTTGAGAGACGACCTAGGAGTCACTTCCTAGTACTATACTGCATTCTTTTATGCAATCAAATTTTGTGTGAGGTGCGACCCTCGCAACACTCCACCTCGTGAGAGGACTTTTAGGGAGATGGCTGCCTGATTTCGATATTGAAAGCTTGTGCATCCAATATCCTGATGAGGACGTTCCATTTGTTCTCAAGACTGGACTGATCCATTTGTTGTCCAAGTTTCATGGTCTTGCAGGTGAGAGTCCACATAAGCATTTGAAGGAATTCCACATTGTCTGTTTAAGTATGAAACCACATGATGTTCCTGAAGAGCACATCTTCTTGAAGGCATTCCCTCATTCATTGGAAAATGTTGCTAAAGATTGGTTGTATGGTTTGGCGCCTAGATCCGTCATTAGCTGGGATGATCTGAAGAGGCTGTTCTTGGATAAATTTTTCCTAGCATCCCAGACCACAGCTATCAGAAAAGACATAACTAGGATTAGGCAGCTTGGTGGAGAGAACCTGTATGAGTATTGGGAGAGATTCAAGACACTTTGTGCTAGCTGCCCCCACCATCAGATACCTGAACAACTCCTTATCCAGTATTTCTATGAGGGTTTGAACAACATGGGTCGGGGTATGATTGATGCTGCCAGTGGTGGAGCTCTTGGAGACACTACACCTACTGAGGCCAGGCAACTGATGAGAAGATGGCCTCCAACTCCCAGCAGTTTAGCACTAGGAATGATGGCATTGTGGTGAGGGGCGTACATGATGTTGTTGCCCAATCTTTATCAGCTGTTGAAACCAAGTTGGAAGGCAAGATTGACTCTCTTGCAAAGTTGGTGACACAATTGACTACCAACCAGAGATCTATAGCTCCACCTGCATCTGTTGCACGACTATGTGCTATTTGTCCTTCCAGTGACCACTATACAGATGCGTGTCCTTCTTTGCAGTACCCTGCTGCCTGTGATGCGCCTCAGGCTTATGCTACGAACATCTACAATAACAGGCAGCCACAATAGCAAAATCATGACTTGTCCAACAACAGGTACAACCCAGGGTGGAGAAATCACCCCAATCTTAGATGGAACAATGTGCCACAACATCAGCAGCAGGCGCCACCTTTCCAGAATGCTGGAGCACCTAACATATATGTGCCTCCACCTATGCAACAACACCAAAGGCAACAACAACAGTAGCAGCAAGAGACACCTGCCCAATCAGCTGCTTAACCTTCCACTTCGTTTGAACCAATTCATTGGAAGAGTTAGTGGGACATATGACTATGCAAAACCTGCAGTTTCAAAAAGATAACATGCAATTTCAGCAAGAGACTAGAGCTTCCATACAGAGTCTCACTAACCAGATTGGGTCAGATGGCTACTCAGATAAACCAGGCGCAGTCTCAGAATTCTGATAAGTTACCATCCCAGACTGTGCAAAATCCAAGGAATGTGAGTGTCATAACCCTCAGATTAGGGAAGCAGATTGTTGTACCCTCAGAGCCCGCTTCTACACCTATACCCGTGCCTGCCACTTGTCCTAGAGAGGACGACCATGACGGTCCACGCATGGCATTTGAGGTGGGTGGATCTTTTTCTCCAACCGGTGGTTCTTCTTCAGGAGGATCTTCTCCCTTTTCCACCACCACCGCTGCCGCACCTTCTCCATTGGTTGACCGACCTATCCCTCTTCCATTCCCTTCACGGGCACTTCCTAGCAAAAAGATGGAAGAGGTGGATAGGGAAATTCTGGAGACCTTCAGGAAGGTGGAGGTGAACATACCTCTACTCGATGCCATCAAGCAAATACCGAAGTATGCCAAATTCTTGAAGGAGTTGTGCACACACAAGAGGAAAATGAAGGGCAATGGGAGGATTAGAATGGGAAGGAATGTATCTGCGCTTATTGGTAAGTCGGTCCCGCACATTCCTGAAAAGTGCAAGGATCCAGGTATATTTTGCATTCCTTGTGTGATTAGAAACAATAAATTTGAGAATGCCATGCTTGATTTGGGTGCTTCTATTAATGTCATGCCTTTGTCCATATATAAATCTTTGTCTCTGGGTCCTTTGCAAACCACGGGTGTGGTCATTCAGTTGGCAAATAGGAGTGTTACCCACCCAACAGGTTTCATAGAGGATGTCTTGGTTAGGGTTGGTGAATTGATTTTTCCTGCTGACTTTTATGTTTTGGAAATGGAGGAGGGATTCCCTCATGGATCTGCTCCCATTATCTTAGGCAGGCCATTCTTGAAAACTGCCCGAACTAAGATTGATGTGTATGCTGGAACTTTGTCTATGGAATTTGCTGATATTGTTGTTCATTTTAATATCGTTGATGCAATGAAATTTCCAGCTGAGGACCATTCTCTATTTAGGATCGATGCATTGGATGACATTATTGATAAATTTGTTGTTCGCGACTTTCATTCTGTTCATGAGAAGAAGCATTCTTTTCCATCTTCTTTGCATTCATGCATTGAATTAGGATTTGAGAATGATGTTGATAATGTTGTGGATTTTGATGAGGATTGTGATGTCCAGGATATTGATGCTATGCATGATATTGATGATGTTGTTGACATATCTAATATGGACATTGATTTTCATTGTGATGAGATGAGTGTTCTGCCTTTACCTGTACACTCTTTAGAGTCAGAATGCATTAACCACATTGTAGGAAGTACACTTGAATCTGACTTGCAGGCATCCACTCTTGAGCTGAAACATCTCCCAGATAACCTCAAGTACGTGTATTTGGAGGATGATGAGAAGAAATCGGTGATCATTTCTACCTCCCTTGATTCTGTTCAAGAGGAGAAGTTGCTTGGTGTGCTGAGGAAGCACAAGAAGGCCATTGGTTGGAGTTTGGCTGACATACCTGGTATTAGCCCATCCACATGCATGCATAAAATTCTTTGGGAAGATGGGGCAAAGCCAGTGAGACAGCCACAAAGAAGGCAAAACCCCGTGATCATGGACGTCATCAAGAAGGAGGTGACCAAGCTTTTGCAAGCTGGGATCATCTACCCTATTTCAGACAGTCAGTGGGTGAGTCCCATCCATGTTGTGCCCAAGAAAACTGGCCTCATTGTGGTGAATAATGAGAGGGATGAGCTTATCCCAACTAGAGTGCAGAACAGTTGGAGAGTCTGTATTGACTATAGGAGGCTCAACCAAGCAACCAGGAAAGATCATTTTCCCCTGCCATTCATTGATCAGATGTTGGAGCGCCTGACAGGTAAATCTCATTATTGTTTTCTTGATGGTTTTTCTGGTTACCTTCAAATAAATATTGCACCTGAGGATCAAGAGAAAACCACATTCACCTGCCCCTTTGGCACTTTTGCCTATAGGAGAATGCCCTTTGGTCTATGCAACGCCCCTCGTACCTTCCAACGATGCATGCTTAGCATTTTTAGCGACTTTCTTGAGAGTTGCATAGAGGTGTTTATGGATGATTTTACTGTGTATGGATCCTCTTTTGATGCATGTTTAGACAGTCTGGAAAAAGTTTTGAAAAGATGCATAGAAACAAACCTTGTTCTCAATTTTGAGAAATGTCACTTCATTGCTGAACAAGGTTTGGTTCTAGGGCATATCATTTCTGAAAAGGGAATAGAGGTAAACCCTGCTAAGATATCTGTGATTTCGCAGTTGCCTTACCCCTCTTGCGTGCGAGAGGTGAGATCTTTCCTTGGACATGCAGGTTTCTACAGGCGCTTCATCAAAGATTTCAGCAAGAAGGCACTCTTCTTGTCTAGACTGCTGCAGAAGGATATTGACTTTGCTTTTGATGACAGATGCAAGCAGGCGTTTGATTGCTTGAAGGAAGCTTTGACCACCACCCCTATCATTTAGGCACCGGATTGGACAGCCCCATTTGAGCTCATGTGTGATGCGTCTAATTATGCATTGGAGGTTGTCTTGACAGAGAAAATTGACAAGCTGCCGAGAATGATCTACTATGCTTCACGCACTTTGGATGCTGCCCAAGCAAATTATACCACCACTGAAAAAGAGTTGTTGGCAATTGTTTTTGCCCTTGATAAGTTTAGGTCATATTTGCTTGGATCACTTGTTATTGTGTATACTGACCATGCAGCTCTAAAGTTTCTGTTGAAAAAGGTTGAGTCAAAGCCTAGATTGATCAGGTGGATGCTATTGCTCCAGGAGTTTGACTTGCAAATTAAACACCAGAGTGGAGCACAAAATTTGGTTGCAGACCACCTCAGCCGGATTGAGAGAGCTGGGAATGAAGTTGATGTGTTGCCCATCCAGGTGATGGACAAATTTATGAACACCAAAATATGATGTCACAAACTTGTTTTTCAATCGGCAAGTATGACCGAATCGTTCAAGTAATAAACTTGGTAAGACCAAGTATCGTTCTTCCCAAAGGACTCACGGCCTAGTTTAGTTGTGTGGTTTATTGATTAGCTAAGACTTAAAGACGAAATATTTGGATTTTTATATGCAAAAGACGAAAATTAAATATGTATGCATGAAGTTTTGATCAATGGCAAAAGCAAAAGGTAAACACTTTCAATGAAATATATGTATGAATATGTTGTTGGGGGTCAATTTCATCTTATCCACTCTCATATATTTTAGGAATTCAACATTCAAATCATCATTGTTAATGCCACTCTCTAAAGTACCTTTCAAGAAGGCTTCTCCCTAATTACGAGTTCATACAATTCCTAGCATTCCTAATAATTAGTTCATAAGTGCAGGAGCTTAACGACAACCAATATAATATTGGGAGAAATTCCCCGGATCTAGACTTCCCCGTACGTGCCCGTATCGACAAAACCAATAATCATGCATCGAATGAGTTAAACAACGCAAGCATTAAGCAAAGAGGAAAAACCCTAACTAATGATGAAAGAAAGCATAGGTCTTAAATAAAAGATGTAAAAACAAATTCCATATATGAGAGCTTCAAAAGATTACATTGATTCCCCAACAAACATACAGAGTTTAGTTCACCATATTCATGGTGAACCTAGATGAATAACAATGAAAGAATGAAAGATAAAACCCTAGAAAGATGAAGAGGAAGCCTGAGCATCCAAGATCCTCCTTCAAAGGGGTGGAAGAGAGAGTGTTTGCTTCGTTCCAGCCAAAGATACCTAACCCTAGGAAACCCTAAAGCTTATATATTATTCGTAAATTACAGAAAATTAGGTCCAAGCCCATAAAAGTGCTGCTCAGCGGTAAAGTACCGCTCAGCGGTAAGTGCGTGAGACGTTTCTTCCCCTCAGCGGCCATTTTGCCCCTCAGCGGACCTCTCGTGACTTCCTGAGTGCCGCTCAGCGGTAAACTGCCGCTGAGCGGTGACTTCGGCTTCTCCTTTTGCACTTTTTGATGTCTTTTCTGATTCCATCTCTCTCCTTCTTCACTTCTTTCACTAAATTCACCTTAAAACCTGCACAAAAACACTGAAATCAAGCATAAACATGTCCAGCTCTCTTATTTCTGAAAATATGAAGAAAAGCATGATTTCAAGCTAGTTTCTAAGTGTAAAGGTTGCTTTTAGTGTCAATTTTAAGCATGAAAATAACAATTTTTCAACTATTATCACAAGCCCAAACTTAGAACTTTGCTTGTCCTCAAGCAAACAAGATGTAACTCAATCTTCAACCAATTCATATAATGGTTCACTCATTCAAAAATCCTCTTTTCAGATAAGTAAAAACTTCAATCAAACTTATGACCAAGAGTTCAATCAAGATGTGCACATGCTTTAGTGTTTCACAAAGTCAGTTAATACCCAACAAATGCTCTTTTTCATGAATTACCAATCAATTAAGCACGGATGTTCATGTGCTAATGGAATATTTCCTCACTAGGTAAAGTGTTTCACTCAACACACAAGTGTATAAAAGGTAATCACTCATTCACTCTGTCACATGAATTAACTTTGCCTTTCATTTTACCACAATCAAAAACATTTACAAGCATACATCATCACAAGGACTTTTCAATGGCTTATAATGTGGCTGGGCTAACAAGAAAATTGGTTTTTCTGGATCACAAAATCCTTGAGTTAAGAGAATCATAACAACACAATTTCTTATTTTTCCCAACTTGCCTTTGCATTTGCATTGAACTTTGTTTCTTTTTCTTTTCTTTTCTTTGCCGATACCTTTTTGGCTCTTAGCTCAATGCTCTTCCTTTTTCATGTTTTCCCAACAACCCCAAACTTGAACATTTAACAATACCACACAAGATCTTCTACTTAACTCAAGGTAAAGATTTTCAATCAAAGGTTTTCAGTGTATGTTCAAGGCTAAGGGTTCAAAGGATAGAACACAAAGTGTTCTCTTTTAGTGGGCTAACTTTATGAATTTGGCCAATAAAAAGGGTTCCAACAAACGGCCTTGATCATATGATGCAAAACAAGCAATTGATTCAATCATAGAAAACCTGGGCAAAATCATTCATGCTTTCAAAGTAATAGCATTCAAACATAACAACTCTGAAGCTCAAAACCTCACATATAAGCTCATTCACATTTGACATACACATCCTGCTTAATCTCACAACCACAATCATGATATCCTGCATTTATTCACAAAGCTTGTGAGTCACCTGTATAATCATTTTAATGTGCACATCTTGTCAACATCAATCAATCAATAAGCATCATTCAGCATTACTTATCACACAATCACAGTTAATAGCAAACCATCATAACAAACCAGGTGTTCAATAGAGTACATCAAACCCTAATCTAAAAACAAAAACTAATAAGTTCAGAAAACTTAAACCACAAAAGCATAATCATATGATAACATTTATCAGTAAATGTTATCTCAGCTCCTCATCAGTCTGAGTTGTCCTTTGTATCTTCCTCTTCTTCCTCATCTTCATCATCTTCAAATGCATCATCATCATCAGCTTCATCTTCTTCCATCTCTCTCACTGAAGCTTCAGCTGCTCCAGCTCCCCCTCCATGCACTGGTTCCTCTGGCCAAGCTACCACATTATGGAATTCATCCATAGTCCACCTGTGGGCTGGAGGTGTATCATACATCCCCACAATCATCTCAGCAGTGGCCACCTGCCCTCTGTGAATGGACTGCAACTGAGCACCTATAAGAGACATATACATGTCCCTCATCTGGAATGGTTCTGCTTCATGAGTCTCAGCAGATGTCTGGCTCTGTGCTGGTCATCTCTCTCTACGAGCACGGCGTGGTGGAACTGGCTGAGCTGTTTCCTCACCTCCACAATATTGTCTGTAATAAGCCTCATCAGTAGCTTTTCTTGGCCTCTCAAATGGTGGAGCAGAAGTGTCCACCCCAGCTATCTTGCAAAGGTGAGTGATCAAAGAAGGATGTCCTAGTGGTGCTTTGTTGTTTGAGGTATTGGCGCACACACTAATCTCATCAGCTATCACATGCCCAATATTAACATTCAAGTTTCTGATAGCACAGTAGATGAATAGTGCCCTGCTGAGAGTAATATCTGATACATGTGAACATGGCTGAATGTTGGCATGAGAAAACGCCATCCAATACTTTGTAAGAGGAGTCAAATCCGTCCTCCTAATGTTAACCACTGAGCCAGATCGATTCCTTTGGAAGTGTCCTCCATGTATACACAGTACTCTCTCCCCATCCTCATAATCAGCACCTTCCTCCATGCAAAGAGCAAACTGGCATTGCTCACCAGCCCACACAGTGTCCAGGAAGTTATTAATAGAATCAGGATCATACCTGATAGCATGGCCTCTGACATAGCCAAAATAATTCTCAGCTAGATAATCACCAATCTTCTTTGCATTGGTGTAAAATTCCTTTACCACAGCTATGTTGGCAGGTGCAGGATAGGTGACTAGCTTTCCCCAGTCATTCCCTAACACTTGCTCTCCAAATTGAGGAGCAAAGTTAGGTATCATTCCAACCTTTCTCTCCATCAGAAGTCTCCTGTCCTGAACCACCCTAAAGTGCTTCTCATGTTTCCTAGAGAGGAACCTGCTAGAGTGGGGTTGCTCTGGTTCCTTTTCCTTTCTCTTGGTTGCCATGGTTTTCAATCTCTTTCCTGAAGAGGATGTCATTCCTACCTTCAAACACAAATACAAAACCACAGAACATGATGTTAATCATTAGTAAAACATAGAACACAACTCCTTTCGAAGCTAAACCCCCGCTGAGGGCCAGAATTTCCCCTCAGCGCCACCAGTGCAATAGTCCAGATCACAAAAAAAACCAGAAAAACCAAATCTGGCAGAGTGCCGCTCAGCGGCAGTTTACCCCTCATCGGTAACTCTGCAGATTTTTGAAAATCTTGTTTTAAAGCTATCCTAACTCCACCCAAATGCAATTTTCAGTTTTCCAGTTCATAATCATGCAGTTTAATCGGTTCAAACATCAAATATATCATCAAATCATGCATAGAAATCAAAACCCCTAAATATTCATGCTTTGACAATCACATTCAAAATCAAAATCCCTAGAATGAACAAAATGCATTTTACTTACTTGGGTGGAGATACTAGATGCAATGAGAATGTATCCAATCTAAGATACTCTCTTCCAACCCCAAACTTGAATGGAACACTAGTGAAAAAGTGAGTAGAAGGGAAATTTTCTTAAGAGAAAAGAGTGAAAAGATGTGGAAAACCTTGGAGAAGGTATGTGGAAGTGTTTGTGCAGAGAAAAGCCTGAAAGTATGAGAACTTGCGCAGCTTAGGGTTTAGAAATACCCTAATGGGCTCGGGTCCCGCTAAGGGGAACTAAAGCCCATTCTGCGAGAGTACCGCTCAGCGGTAAATTACCGCTCAGCGGCACTTTCGTGATGTGCTCTTCTCCTTCATTTCTTAACCTACGTGCCTCCCATACATGCCCCTCATTGGTTCCCTGCAATTCAATGTTTAAAATGCTTATGCAAACCCTAACTAAAATAAACAAACAGAAATATTCAATCAACTGGGTTGCCTCCCAGGTAGCGCTTGTTTAACGTCACGAGCCTGACCCAAAATCCACCAACACCCATCAGTAGGTGCAAAATTTTCTTACCAACACCCATCAGTAGGTGTTACAAACATAGTATCCTTCAGTAGATACTTAACCACCTAGCATCCTTCAGTAGATGCTATCTCCAACAAAATAATTACAAAAATAATGTTCACAAATTAAAAATTACAAAACCAAATCAAAAGTCTTTAAATCCACTGGGTTGCCTCCCAGCAAGCGCTCTTTTAATGTCATTAGCTTGACCCAATAAAGTTCAAGTTCCATCTTCTTTATAGTTGATGTTGTCATTCCACCAACTCCTCAGCTGCTTCCTGTGAACTGTCTTGGTCCTTCTAGAATATGGAGACTCTATCTCTATCATCTCCTTCTCTTTAAAGCCCTTCACAACCCAAAACTTGTTCTTGATTCTTACAGGTCAGCCAAGTTGGAGTCTTCTTTTCTCCCAGTCACTAGGAATTTCTCCTCCTCTTCCAATATTTTCTTCCTTGGGTACCTGAAGCAACAAATAATGGTTACCTGAAACCTTGAGATTTTCATCTTTACGGCTAGTCATGGGTGCATCTTGAAATGCAGCTTTATAACTAGCTTCTTCCTCCTTTGCTTGTGTCTCATCTTTGAAGACGTCTACCACCACTCTCTCCTCTCTGTCCTGGAGCACTACTATACCTTCATTTACATCAATGATAGCTTTGGCCGTTTTCATAAACGGTCTTCCAAGTATGATAGGTATCTTCTCTGTCTCCATCTTCATCACCACAAAGTCTGCCAAGAACTGAAGTTTGCCAACACAAACTATAATGTCCTCTACAATCCCACATGGCTCCTTTGAAGATCCATCGGCCATTACTATTTTAACCTTTACAGGTTTCACTTTAACATTGTCGATTTGCTCCAGTAAAGAATAAGGTATCAAGTTAACACTTGAACCTAAATCAAGGAGAGCTTTCTTCACCTTTTTCTTCCCTATGGTACAAGGGATAGAAAACCTGCCTGGATCTGTTGCTTTAGGAGGGAAGGACTCTTTTTTAACAGTTATACACTCTTTTGCCTCATCATCTCTACGTCTCCTCTTTGTAGAGATTTCTTCATCAGATTTTGTGTAAACTGCGATTTGCCGTAAAATCTGTTCCCAAGGTGCTTCATTATCCACCATTCTGAATAATTCTGTAAAGTCCAGTTGTTTCCCTTGATGGATTGGAAAAGGAAAAGTACTTTTGCTCTCTATGTCTCTTCTCTCTTCTGTATCTAACTCAACTTTATCATCATCAACACTCTTTACCACCTTGCACTCTTCTCTAGGGTTAACCTCAGTATTAGCCCCAAAATTTCTATTTGGCCTTTCTTCCAATTGCTTGGTAATCTGACCCATTTGAATCTCCAAGTTCTTTATAGCAGCTTCAGTGCTCTTTTGAGAAGATTCAGTTTTCTGTATGAATTGCTGAAGAGTTTCTTCCAACCTTGTTGATCTTTCATTAAGCATAGATAACTGTTGCCAAAAGGTTGGTTGCTGCTGCTTATTATATTGACTAGCTTGCCCAGTTTGTCCTTGACCAATGCTTGGGTGTGGTTTCCACCCTTGATTGTAATTCCCTTGACGGTATGGAAATTGATTGGCCATGAAATTAACGTCCTCTACAGCTTCAACTGGAAAGGCACATTGACCATTGATATGGTCACCTCCACATAATTCGCACAACTGGGTTTGTACCTGTGCAGCAGTTTTCAACTCTTTGGGTAATTGTGCAAGAGTTTTGGTCAGAGTCTCCAGCTGTTGAGTTAGAATTTTATTTTGAACTAGCAAGGCATCATGTGTCTGTAATTGGAGAATCCCTTTTTGTTGCATAGGAGCTCCTCTCTCACTGTGCAGCTCATTATCACTAGTAGCCATGTTTTCTATAATTTCTGTGGCTTCCTCTGGAGTTTTCCATTTAATATTGCCTCCTGCTGAGGCGTCCAGCATCATCTTGGTTTGTGAACCAAGCCCTCCAAGGAAAGTTAAGACTACTTCCTGTTCTTCAAAGCCA